>NC_041395.2:288695579-289011829 GCF_900747795.2 Erpetoichthys calabaricus
TTTATAGTTATATTAGCGCTAATAAGTATTTTGTGTTATTTTAAATCACACTGCTCAATTTGGCGGTTGGTGGAGCAGTGGTAGTACCAGGGTTTCTTATTCTGAGTGCTCCGCAGGTTAGGTGGATTGGTGATACCAGACTGGTTTGTGTGTGTTCAACCTACAATGGCCTGCACCCTGTCCAAGAATTGTTCTTACTTTGTGGACAGTGTTTTCTGGGACAGGATCCATCTGGTTTTGAAAGTGGATGGACGAATGCTCAATTCAGTCTAAAATTGGTGGCTAGTTTCGTTCTCTGTGAAGAACTGAAATATGATATTGAAAATGTCTATCAGAAGCAGTGTACGCAGAGAGATCACCCTAAGAAGGAAGATGGGGTACAACTTAAGAATATAAAAAGTCTAAAAGCAAAACACATCTTTACCAATATTTGTTCATGCAATACTTCAAACCGTGTCAGACAATGAACCTTTTTAAAAATGCGGCTAATCTGTAGACAACACTGCTGAAGATGCAGACCATTATGAAAAGTAGCATTCATGGAGGTTTTCCAAAGTAAAGCTTGGTGAGCTCTTTTGACACTTTACTAGGTGCCAGACCTTAATTTCAGTGTTCTACAGATATGCTGTAGCTAGCCAGCGACTGCATGTGTGCCAACTGTTTTTACTACAAGAAACAAATGTGTGGGGGTGTCTCTTATCAGTTGTGTGGAATGAGTGGTGCATTTTTAATGGATTTCTGTTGTTAAGATTATTGACCCTCCATTAAAGACTGACATCATAGCATTTAGGAGGAATTTCTCATTGTTTGAGGCCAGACAAAGTTGAGTGTTTTATTAATGCAGTTGTTCTCCAGGAATTTGTTTGCTCACTTCCTTCACTAGGTTTGTTATAGCCCCTTGAAGATCAAGATTCAGATACCAACTGAACTCAGTGATTGTTATTTAGTAATATTAAAGGAAATCATTTAGATGCTGTTAAGATTCAAAAGAAAACTAATCACTTGTGCCCAAAGCTCTGCAACAAATTCACAGTTACTGGTATATTATCTATATATGTGTTTATAATATTGGTTGTGGGTAGCTGTTAAGGGCTGGTGTGTTTGGATTAATTGAAAATTGCCACAAAACTAACATGTACAGGATCAGAATGTTTATAGAAGATGGGATAGTGACAAAAAACTTAACACAAACAGAAATCAGCTGCATGCCAACAGTGAAAGTTGAGCTCTGATTATTGTAGCTTGGAAGCAGCAGCGCTTCCTGTACCTTCTAGTGTAGAATGGACTTCCTGAACTCTGCAGGTGCAGATGCCCACGTGCCAGTTTCCACCTGTAGTATGGCTCCTTTCTGAATTGAACATGAACATTGAAAATTAATCTATCTTTATATTAATTAATAGTATGCAACATCACAAAGCAAATTAAACGGTGAACAAAATGAGATTATTAGTGGTGTCAAAACAAGAACACTGAAGCAGTATGTTCTGTATGTCTATAAGAAATTCAGCAAAAATGAGTTTGCTTGACAATTTCTTTCTATTACAGCTGCTTGACGACGTGCACACACATAAAAACTGAACTGTATGGTGAAAAATGGTTATTTCTTAAATTTAGAAGTAATTTAAATTATCAGAAAAATCATTCTTAGAATGAGAAAACACTCATAACCGTACAAAGTGAGTCATTTATGCAAAAAGATATAAATACTGTCTGTTCCTCAAACCTTTTCTCCATCTGTATTTAGTCTGTATCCGGGGGACAAGAACAATTTTCATCTCTAAAAACATTACAGAATGAAGATGAGGCCACTAATAAAAACAAAGGGACAGATTACAGGCATAAATGGTCCTCCAGAGTGGTGCGTCAGAGAGCTTTGGTGTAAAATAATCTGACTAGGAGGGCTTCACAGAGGACAGTTTATTTCCTCCTATGCGCTCCTGAATTCATCTTTTCCCAATGTTTTTGAAGGCTCCATGTATTATAGTAGATTTATTTATCAGTCAATGTAGCCTTTGATAAACAAATGGTTAATTATTTTTGTGTCTCCTTTCATTCACTTTGGAACATACTTCTCAACTGTTTACAGTAGGTTCATTAGAAATACAATGAATATAAAATTGTAAATAGAGGAAGAAACTGCTAGTATGGAAAAACTGTGGCTCCATTTTCAAAAAAGCATTTCTTAAGATAAAAAGTGCATACAGTAAAATAACTTACACTTCTGCTTATTAATCTCTGGCATGTCAGTTCATAGTGAAAAACAGATGGAACTCAGTCAGTTACAATACTATTTATTTAGAGAGAGAGTGAGAGATGCCATGGTTCACTGTCACCTTAAGAAGGAGAATGCCAGCTCTTAAAAAACGATCTGACAACACTCCAGCAATTCTAATGGAAGTGCTTTTTGTGCAGAACAGAAAAATATACCATATCATATCAGTGGTTTGATTTTTTTAGACCATGATTGAAAAAATTCTCATTGCTTAAAGCTGCATATAATAGGAGAATACTGTAATGTAATTTCTCCTGTCTTACTGAGCTAAGTAAATTGCCATTCAGGTCTCTAAATGAGGTTCAATCCCAGGAAAAGCAGATTAAGTGGATGAAAACTGAGTGCATCTCATCACTGTATACAGAACGTTTTACAGGCCCAGCCAGAATTACACTGGAGCAGATCTCTTAAATTGTCATGTCAGTTTCTGCTTATTAGCTTCACAAAGGGAGATGTTATGCCCAGCAGAGGCTTTCAATTGTAATTCAAGACTGAGTGACAGGTTTAAAGTTAACAGTCTAATTCACCTGTGAAATGGGTCGAGAAATCCCATTAGTGCTTGTAAGGTAAGGCAGTTTTAATCCAGGCCACCCATTTGTTTTTGTTGACCCATTTTATCAAATTGTTGGGTCATAGGGTCCACGGGGTGGTAGACTTTGTGTTATTATGTTACTCTAAGCATATTTATAATCTTTTTTTTTTTGTGCAGTGACATTGTTGCTATTCATACTATACTAATTGCTTATTTTTCACAGTCAAAAACAACTCCTTAGGATGATTGTGTAACAATTACAGATGAAAAATGTACTTTCCAAAGCACTTTCAACATGGCTTGTATTTGACTTTAACAAAAAAACACCTTGCTACGTGACTTTTAAAGGTGTCTTAAGCTACACTAACAAATGCTGACATGACAACAACAGTTGCTGTATAGTTTGATACCTACAAGGAGGAACTAAGACCATGCTACATTTATATTGGGAATTAGAAATGATATACCAAAATACAGATTTAGCATGTGCCAGGGAGTTGCAATGATTTATGAAATAAAAGGCATACTTTTTATTATCAGCAACAGATGTTTGTGTGCCCACAATAGTGCAAGAATTCAGTTAAGTATTGTATATACTGTATCCACCATCTTTCAAAGATAAGATTACATATTCTATTATCCTAGTTATAAGGACATTACAGGCAGTGTAGTTATATTGTAATCAGTAACAGTTTAGGTATTGCAAAAATGCATCTATTACTCATTTACTCTTATGTAACAAGAACTTAACAAAGACTTCTTTTAGTTTTAATCATGGTTATAAAGAATCAGTGAATAGATTCTTTATTTTTGTGCTGTGCCATTTCATATGCTGCTTAATTACTTATGGATACTAAGGATTCACATGTCTTATATTGTTAACAGATGTGTTTTTGCAGTACCTAAACTAAAGTGTTAGCATAATTGACTAGTTGATACCATTCAACATTACGTAGCTCATCAATTCCTATTCATTCAATGTGTGTAAAATATGGGTGAGGTGACATATTAATTAATTGAACTAATAATAAACAAATTTAAATTTTTATGTCATTGATTCTCTTTCTAAGTGAGATTGCATTTGTGTTCCCATTATTAACCAAAACTCCAATCACCTACTTTTGGAACCTGCTTCTTTCTTTCAAGGATGATGGAGCTGGTGCACACCCTGGGCTGTCTGTCAATCCCAGTGCACATTCTTGAGCACAACAATACTCACTTGCATTAGGCCAATTAAGCTAATACACATCTTCAAGTCAAGTCAAGTTGGGGAGCATGCACTGGTACAGTGCGTTGCCGCATCCACCACACGACAAAACAGCTCAGGATCCAGGTTGGCAACCCCCCCAGGCAGACATGAGGTCTACTCCCACCCTCCGGAAATGGCCGTCTATCTGCCGCAGCCAGTTGTTACGTGGGCGACCCCTTGGCCTGGTCCAGCCACTCGGGTCCCCAACAATGAGGATCCTATGAGCTGGATCACCGTCGGGGAATCGCGCCACATGACCGTAGTGCTGTAACTGACATTTCCTCACAATGCAGGTAATGTGCCTCATTCAGGACTTCATGAGCAAACGCTCATTTGACACAAAGTCAAACCAACGGTACCCAAGGATTTTCCGGAGAGACACAGTACCAAAGGAGTCCAGTCTTCGTCTCAGGTCACTGGATAGCGTCCATGTCTCACAACCATATAGCAAGACAGGAAGCACCAGGAATCTAAAGACTTGGACCCCTTTCCAGCGACCTCATGACCCCCATACTCTCCTAATCTGTCTACGGACTTCCTAGGAAGAGTCACCAGAGACATGAATGTCACTGCCGAGGTAAGTAAACCTATCAACAAGGTCGACACTCTCTTTGCAGACAGACACATTGCTGATGGCTCTGCCCAAGAAGTCATTAAAGGCCTGGGTCTTGGTTTTTATCCAGGGCACTCACAAGACCAGACACTCAGACTCCTTGCTGAGTCTCTCAAGAGCACCGATCAGAGCCTCCATTGACTCCGCAAAGATCACAGCATCATCAGCAAGGTCAAGATCCATGAATCTTTCTTCAACAGATGCCCCACAGCCGCTGGACCCCATGACCTTGCCCATCACTCAGTCCATACAAGCATTGAACGGAGTAGGAGCAAGACCACACCCGTGACGAACCCTAGAATCAACAGGGAAAAACACAGAGGTTCTGCCTCCACTCTGCACAGCACTCACAGTACCAGTGGAGGTATCTATCTATCTATCTATCTTCTGGAGGTAGAAAAAAAATTACCTCAAAAAAATGGACATAGGAAGCTATGTAAACTCCATACACGCTATGCTTGGGTTACGATTCAAACAGATTTTTTGAGCTGTGAATGAACAGTACTATCACTCCAATGTTATTACACTTGTGACATTCAGCCATTTCCCATCCCACAAAATGCATGCTATATAAATGCAACTTATTGTTATTATTATTCAGAGTCTCAGGGACTTCTGTCTGATCTCCTTTTATTAGAACTGTGTATTGGGTTCAGTAGTTCAACTCTGGACTCTTTTTTAAACGCTATGTTGTTCTTTTCCATAATAAGGAGACAAAACCTGAACATATATTAATATATGTAGTGTGGTTTCACTAGTGCATTATATAGCTTATGTATAACCTCTTTTGATTTATATTCCACTTAGTGCATTACATAACCTTTTAGTTACTTCTGTACTCTGGCTGGTTGTAGACACTGACATATCTCTTAGGACTTCTCTGTCTTTTTCATGTGGACTTTATAAACATAGACCTGCTTTGTGTATGTGAACCTAACATTTTTACTTTCTTAAACTTCATTTCCTGTATATAAAGAAATAATTTTTTGTCCAGTTCAATTGGCAATGATTCTATAAACTCTAGGGTATTTGTTAAACCAGCTAGTTTAGTGCTATGTCCAAACTCAGGAAGCATTTGTAGTTAATATTCGTATTGTCACTGTGCTCATCAACACAACTGAGATAACTGTGAGGTCTCATGAGACCACCAAAGATTTTTTACTCCTTCTTGTATACTTCCTTGTGTGTTTGTCTATAGTATGCATCAGTATGCTTGGTTCCAATCAGTGTGTGGGCACATGCTAAAACTAACATTTATATAAACAGTAACTCCAATGTCAGGACATCCCACTTTTTTGGACAACATTCTGAAAAAAGTACATAAACATTTTTTGTTGCCATTCACAATGTTGTTTATGAGTTGTTGTTGGTAAAATGTCCCAGCACTATAAATAAAGCTCTGTATTAGATAGATTTTCAGATGAGTTATGTAAATTAAGAAGCAACACATCTAGAAACTCTTTGATACCATCTATTTTGGATTGTGTTCCATGAACTCATCGTTTTCAGCTTTTATACCATGTGTGTAACCACTGACATACTGCACCCTGCATCACCGTCTAATCTCTCATGGGGTATCTTAGTGAAACACTATGTCAGTAGTGTGTCTGCTATCATAGTCAAAATGATGGAACTGATTAACAACCTCTCTGTTAACTTGTCAAGCGAACTGTCCTACATGTTATCCGGGTTGACTAGATTACTTTCTTTTTATAAGAAGTGACATTATTTATAGTTACCAGGAACATATCTAGTATGCAGGAACTTCTGAAAGATACACTTCAAGGGTTACAAAACACTTATTACTAGAATGGTTGTGACTTACTTACTAACACAGAATTACTTACAATCATGAAGATGATATCCGTCATCAAAATCTTGCTGGGCATAAGAAATCACAATGTCAACTGGGGCCAAATGGGATTTATTTTTCTGAAGTACTATAAAAATAATAATTTACAATATTCAATTATGTAATTACATACACACGTTTATTATGCATTTCTCAAAAAGATTATTTTCATAAATACAAATATCTTTCAAAAGAAAAAACTGTTTTAAATAAAAATTAGTAAAATACATCCATTGAGGAAAGACTTCTATGTCTGGTATGATCCGTTATTCTTGGTGCCACTTTGATTTTGTGAATAATGCATGGCAGGTTTTTCAAAAACAAATACTTCTCCTCCCAACAGCCCAACAAATGTTCACATGAAGATGCTGACTGGTATATAACTTTTGTCAGGATATGCTTTAATCAGGGATAATTACACCTGTTTCATCTTCTTTAAAAGCAATAACAAGACTTCCAACAAATGCTAAAGCCTTATTAATACTAATTTTTGTTTAAGCTAAATATTTTTGTAAATCCATCTTACTAGTCAAATTTTCTTTCTACTTCAGTGGTAAAAACTATAATACTTTGGTTTTAAAAATCACATTCAGTGTGTATATATTCAACATTATTTGTAAATCCTGAAAATAAAGATAATGAAAATTAAATCAAATTTTCCTTTTCTTACTATGGTAATATCAAAAGTTTTCTGTAAAAGTAAAAACATTTAATTAAATTTGCCTAATACAATACATTCTTAAATCATTTTAATTTGACAGACCACAAAAAAACAAATAAGCAAGTTGATCAAGAATAATTTGTTTAACTAGTAAAAAAATAATAAAACAGGGAACAAATTCCAGTTACACTTATGCCATATAAACGAAATAAACAAATAATCTATGATGCTTTGTTTATTGATAGTGTACTTTAATGTTTTTGGTGGACAAAACTGGCTTTGACAATTATTACTTGAAACAATATAATATTGCGCATCTCATTTTGCAAATTAATCTGACATACAGCTCCAAAGAACATCAGAATATATTAGGAAGGTCCCATCACAGGATGAGCACATCCTCACACAAACACACACACACACATACACAGGGACAGTAAAGACTGGCACTATTCTCAGAAATGTTTCAGCTCTATGTTACAGTTTCAGATTTCCTTCAGTGAATCCTCTTGTGTGCAAATGGTGTTTCTGCATGATTTGCTTAGTACTATTAAAAACAAACCATCTATCCACTTTCTAATCTGCTTGTACAGTGCAGATTACAGGGAGCCAAAGTAGTTACTATAAATGATTCAACAATCCTTAAGCCAGTTTTTCTGATGACTGTGGTAGCCTGTCCTGTAGGGGTCTCCCTAACACCACTGAACACGCACTAGTTTAGTATGAGTATTACTAGGGTGTTGTACCATGTTAGCCATTATGAATGTAGAGAAAAGCCAAGCAAAATGACACCTTTTATTGGCTAACTAAAAAGATTACAATATGCAAGCTTTCGAGGCAACTCAGGCCCCTTCTTCAGGCAAGATGTAATACAGAGACTGAAGTTCCCTATGTTTATATACACACTCTAGGACAAGAATCAACATTGGTAAATCTTTAAATGAGAAATTTTAAATGTAAAAAATTAATAGATTCATTCAGGCTAGGGTTAATTTAACAAGAGAGAAAAGAACAATGTATTGTCAAGATCTCTGGATAACTGTCCAACAAAGTCTTTTGAAGTTCATTACACATTACAAACTTCAAAAGACTTTGTTGGACAGTTATCCAGAGATCTTGACAATACATTGTTCTTTTCTCTCTTGTTAAATTAACCCTAGCCTGAATGAATCTATTAATTTTTTATATTTAAAATTTCTCATTTAAAGATTTACCAATGTTGATTCTTGTCCTAGAGTGTGTATATAAACATAGGGAACTTCCGTCTCTGTATTACATCTTGCCTGAAGAAGGGGCCTGAGTTGCCTCGAAAGCTTGCATATTGTAATCTTTTTAGTTAGCCAATAAAAGGTGTCACTTTGCTTGGCTTTTCTCTACATTAGTATGAGTATGTAAAAGAAACTATCAAAAAGAACTATACACTATACCTAAATAAATCTATGTTTTCCTTTCACAGTACAATCATTTACTGAATAAATAGAACTCTATCAGTGATTATTTTTTATTCGCCAAACTGCAATAAATAAGATTAAATAAAGAAATTGGAAGTAACTCACCTCATAGTTTAGAATTGCTTACTATCTGCTGAATCACAGCCACTCACAGAGTTACAGCAAAGAAAAGAGAAAATGTCTGTTATGTTAAACACAGAACAGAAAAAATATAAAATCTACGAGTGTTTGTTATTTTGAATTGTGGAATTTTACTGTTGAACACTAACGTGGCTGGAATGGTTTAACTGACTTTATAGGCTTCTCGCTCTTATGAAATAAAATTTAGCAATGTCATAGGTAATGAGGGTGTCACGGTGGTGCAGTGGTAGTGCTACGCCCTCTCAGTAAGGAGAAGAAGTTTTGCATCCCGGGTCATTCCTGCATGGAGTTTGCATGTTCTCCCCATGTCTATGTGGGTTTCCCCCAGGTGCTCTAGTTTCCTTCCACAGTCCAAAGAAATGCAGGTTAGGTGAACTGGTGAACCTAAATTGGCCCTAATGTGTGATTGATGGGTGTGTGTGTGGGTTTGCCCTGCGATGGTCTGGCACCCGGTCCAGGGAGTGTTCCTGCCTTGCACCCTATGCTAGCTGAGAAAGGCTCCAACAAATCCCTGCGACCCTGTTCAGAACTTTAAACAGTTTGGAAAATGACTAATGACATAGGTAATGAGGACTGATATAGTCAGGAAATGAAAACATTTTCAAGGTGTGGAAGCAGGATGTACAGTAAATTGTTTGCAATTCACATTTTAAATTTAATTTTATCTAAACCAGATATTAACAGAACAGTTGTTTTATTTTAAAACTGAACCAAAGATGCATTTTATACTGAAATTAGTAGAATGAAACCACATATTGTCATGTCTTAAGCCTGTGCAAAAGGATTTCCATGTCTTCCTTCACCATATTCACTTCTATGTCTTCACTGGTAGCATGGAATTAGTGTACATCATAACAGGAGTCCTACAAACACAATATACAAATAAACAGCTATCACATGTTTCTGGAAGAATTATGACAAATATATTAAAATATAATATCTCTTAATTATTCAAAAGAATGCCACATATAACCAAAAGAGTCTCTCCACTCTGAGGGTACACAGGGCTGTAGTAATATTTCTGCATGTGACTTTTAGTACAATTTTTCAGCTTTCTAAATGTGGAAATCTTTTAAATGATTCAGTAAACAAATCAACTTCCTGTCTAAGAAAATCCAGACTGTTGAAATTTTGAGTTTAACGTTTAAGAAAACTTTTTAACTTGGGTCATTACCAGAATGAAAAAATGCATCAAATCCTATACAGATTCTTCTCTTGTTTTGCAAAAAGATACATAAAAGTATAAATAATTTAAGGAAATACCTATTTTACTTACTGGGAGTCAAAAATGTTATGCGCTCCAATAATAAAGATAAAGTTTTACTCCAGTGAACTCTATTCCTGGAAGACCAGCGTGTGTGTGCTGTTTTTGCAACCAATTATTTGAATTAAGTTTGAGCCAATTCTTGCCCAAAATATTTCAAAACTAATTATGACATTTTTCTTTGGCATTTAAATGCACTCAGTCTTGGAGAATGGAGAAGGGCTTTAGGGACTGAACATAAATAGGAAGACAGAACATATGAACTTTAATGATGATCAGGACTCAAGAGTTAGATTGCAAGGAAATCTATTCAATAGAGTGGATACATTTAAATATCTAGATGTAAACACGAAGGTTAAAAGTAAGGATTTTAAGACAGTGGTAAGACTATCAATGATGCATGAAGCGAGATATGAGCAGTAAAGGGAGTGCAAGAGAAGAAATCAGATTTGGCAGAAATAAGATTGCTAAGATAGATGTGTGCAGTTACAAAAAATTAATAATAATAAAAGAGACATTCAGAGGTATAACAAAAGTGGGAGACATATCCACTGCAAGTATATCTATGTAAGACTGAAGACTCTAAGAAAGACTGAATATGTGGGAAGAGAAAGTGAGGGGGGTTAAAGCAGAGGCAGATGGATAAAATAAAAAAAGGTCTGAAAGAATGTACAACCCCAGTTCCAATGAAGTTAGGACGTTGTGTTAAACGTAAATAAAAAGAGAATACAATGATTTGCAAATCCTTTTCAACTTATATTCAATTGAATACACTACAAAGACAAGATATCGAATGTTCAAACTGATAAACTTTATTGTTGTTTTGTAAATCTTCACTCATTTTGAATTTGATGCCTGCAACACGTTCCAAAAAAGCTGGGACAGGAGCATGTTTACCACTGTGTTATATCACCTTTCCTTTTAACAACACTCAATAAGCGTTTGGGAACTGAGGACACCAATTGTTGAAGCTGTGTAGGTGGAATTCTTTCCCATTCTTGCTTGATGTACAACTTCAGTTGCTCAACAGTCCGGGGTATCCGTTGTCGTATTTTGCGCTTCATAATGTGCCACACATTTTCAATGGGAGATAGGTCTGGACTGCAGGCAGGCCAGTCTAGTACCTGCACTCTTTTACTACGAAGCCACGCTGTTGTAACACATGCAGAATGTGGCTTCGCATTGTCCTGCTGAAATAAGCAGGGACATCCCTGAAAAAGACGTCGCTTGGATGGCAGCATATGTTGCTCCAAAACCTGTATGTACCTTTCAGCATTAATGGTGCCTTTACAGATGTGCAAGTTACCCATGCCATGGGCACTAACACACCCTCATACCATCACAGATGCTGGCTTTTGAACTTTGTACTGATAACAATCTGGATGGTCCTTTTCCTCTTTGGCCCGGAGGACACGACATCCATGATTTCCAAAAACAATTTGAAATGTGGACTCGTCAGACACTTTTACACTTTGCGTCAGTCCATCTCAGATAAGCTCGGGCCCAGAGAAGCCGGTGGCGTTTCTGGGTGTTGTTGATATATGGCTTTTCGCCTTGTATGGTAGAGTTTTAACTTGCACTTGTAGATGTAGCGACGAACTGTGTTAACTGACAATGGTTTTCTGAAGTATTCCTGAGCCCATGTGGTAATATCCTTTACAGAATGATGTCGGTTTTTAATGCAGTGCCGCCTGAGGGATCGAATGTCATGGGCATCCAGTGTTGGTATTCGGCCTTGCCGCTTACGTGCAGAGATTTCTCCTGATTCTCTGAATCTTTTGATGATATTATGGACAGTAGATGATGAAATCCCTAGATGCCTTGCAATTGTACGTTGAGAAACGTTGTTCTTAAACTGCTGGACTATTTGCCCATGCAGTTGTTCACAAAGTGGTGAACCTCACCCCATCCTTGCTTGTGAGCGACTGAGCCTTTTAGGGATGCTCCTTTTATACCCAATCATGTCAAACAACTGTTTCCAATGAACCTGTTCACCTGTGGAATGTTCAAAACAGGTGTTTTTTGAACATTCCTCAACTTTCCCAGTCTTTTGCTGCCCCTGTCCCAGCTTTTTTGGAATGTGTTGCAGGCATCAAATTCAAAATGAGTGAAGATTTGCAAAACAATAATAAAGTTTATCAGTTTGAACATTCGATATCTTGTCTTCGTAGTGTATTCAATTGAATATAGGTTGAAAAGGATTTGCAAATCATTGTATTCTGTTTTTATTTACATTTTACACAACGTCCCAACTTCATTGGAATTGGGGTTATAGTTTGACTGAGGAGAATATGCTGGACTAAGCTGTATGGAGATGGTTAACCCCACATAGAAGTGGGAAAAGATTAGGAAGAAGAAGATTCTTTCCTTTAAGTCAGCTAATTCAGTTAGACCAAACTGTCTGGGGGGCTGTTGGGGACTGAGTACAGGCAATGAAACTTAAAACACTACTGCAACAATATGACTTCCGCATAATCTTTCATTCCACAACAGAAAACAAATTAGGACAAAATATTTAGGGTAAAGGGAAGTTATGTAATGCAAAATTCTGGAATGTTTAAAAATATACTACTTACATCTCTATGCGTGGACTTGGGTCTCTAGAAAGAAAAAATAATTTAGTTAGAAATGCATAATACCTTTATACAAACTTTGTTTCTTCCTGTTTACTTTCAAATGTCACTTTACCATGTGTTGCTTTATACATATCTAATGAAATACATAAAAAAGATGTGTTACTCACTCATAACTATCTGTATATTTCATTCTCCTGTAGAACTTGGCAAGTTTAACAGATACAATAATGCTTGGCAAGAGAAACATCAAGCACCACCCTAAGCTGTACCAAAATGCATTCTGGTAGAAAGAAAACAAAAATAACAATACAATCAGGCAAATGTTTTGACTGGAATAAATGTAGCATGGATATATAATTCAATGTTTAAGTGAGCTCTGCACAGGTCTAAATTTCAAGATTTCGTCAATGACTTTTTTTCACTCTTACCCTTTTCCACTATTTCCCAATAATGTTTACACAATCTGAAGGTTGTCAAAAAGCACTTGAATAGTTCTTTTCATTTTTAAACACTGAGTCACATATATTTAAAATCAACTTAATGATGAAACGATATGTTAGTATGCCAACTTTCAATGAATAAGTCAAAAATACAAAAGACAACCTATTGTGATAGATGACTATCAAGTCAACTTGAAAGGCAACCAGGAGAACAGAAATAGTCTATAAAAAAAGGGTGAAAACTGAGAGGTCAGCCACACCGCAAATAAAGCCAAAATGAGAGTTAAAAAATCAAAGTCAAAATAACGCAAGTGGATAACCAGAAAGGCTTTTAGAAAATTTGAGTTTTTGAAAAAAAAATCCAGAAAACTGACCATTTAACCAGTTGCATGATGATCATCGGGGGTTGAGACCCATGACCCTGCTATTAACAATGGCTGAAGCAATCCAGCACCGGGCTTACAAAATAGAGATGCCCGCAAAAAACAAAATGGTATCTGAAACAAGTCAAAATAGACATTCATAACATATAGTCATTTCATAACAAAAATTATGTTTTGCAAGGTTTTTGGGATCAATAAAGTACAGCTTATCTGAGAGTCAAAACACCAGTTTTTGACAAGAACAGGCCATTCAGCCCATCATAGTTTGTTGATTTGTATTCACCCATATTGTTATATGTATCTACAATCTGTTAAGTGGAAACACTTCCAAAAGATTTGTTTGAAATTTACCTTGATCAAGACAAATCACTATTTTTTGCATATTCTGATTTGTCCTAAAATGGTAACTTTTTTTTTTTTAAGTGACAGGATATGCTGTAGAAATCTCATATAATTTACCATTATATTCAGTGTTCGCAATATGTTATTATCCATTCTATACATTGTGATAGACGGCCGGCAGTTCAATCCGGCCGGGACGTCCCAGAACTAAAAGAGTGGAGAAGAGCATAATTTCCAGGACACTAGGTGTCAGCTCCCCTGGATGGTAAATGTACCCCGGATTCCCACAGGGCATCACGGGACATGGAGTCCATTTTCTCAGCCCTGTTGGGTGCCGTGGGTGCTGCCAGGGAGAGCTCATAAAGGACCTGGGCTCCTACTTTTCTTATAACCTGGAAGTACTTCGGAGTCACGAGGAAGTACTCACGAGGGAGTCACTGTTTAAAGGACTGATGCAGACCCTGCATGAGTTGGGTGGTTGGGTAACAAAGCTGCTGGGAGTGGAGGTTTATTGATTATTGTTATTAATTATTAAATATTGTGGAATTGTGGCGAGTCTGGTGCTTTGTGCACTTTATTTGAAGAAAATATTAAATTCTTCTTGGTGCTTTTAAACGTGTGTCCTGGACGTCTGTCACAGTTTCACAGGGCAGGGAGCAAAAGTTGGTCTGCTAAGGTCACCAAAACATCTTGATAGAAGTCTTAGAAAAAACAGAAAATCAAAAGTCTGCAGTGGCAGAATGAGAGCAGCAACAAGTCAGGATATTCAATAACGGCTTTGATTACACAGGTCAACAAGAATTTTGCTACTGAAGTCTTTCACCTTTACTTTAACAGGTTTCACTTGCTGACTCCAAATCTGAAAACCGTTTTTCTCCAGCACGTCCCGTTGGACAACTAGGGTGACTGGACAGTAAAGGCGGATAACCATTTTGATAAATACCGGTAATTCCACTAGGGATGCCATTGAGATAAATGATTTCGCCACACATTACAAACAGCTGCGAGTTGTTTACCTTGTCGTTATTTTTTTTTTAATGATTAATTTTTAATTAGCAGAAAAAATGTGTTACTGATTACCAAGTCTTATATGACTCTAAAGCATAATGACACAACTCAGACATGACACTGCAGTAGGTAGAGGTTTTAATGTTAAACATAACATTGCATTTCATGCAATGCATTTAAGAAATAAGTTTGGTCTTGAGAAAAGTGAAGATAAAATTAAGGAAGGTGTTTTTGTTGGTCCTGAAATCTGTGAACTGATGCTTGAAAATGAGTTCAAAAGGAAACTGAAGTCAACTGAATCAGCAGCATAGTAAGCATTCGTGCGGGTTGTCCAGAATTTTCTTGGCAGTCACAGAGCAAAGAATTCTGCTGAGCTTGTGGAGAACCTGCTGAAAGCGTATCAGCTTATGGGAGCCAGAATTTCACTAAAGATGTAGCTTTTACATTCTCATCTCGACTTTTTTCCAACAAATCTTGGCAATGTCAGCGATAAGCATGGGGAAATATTTCATCAAGTTATAAAGGTGATGGAAAACCGATATCAGGGAAAATTCACTCCGAGCCTGATGGGAGACTACTGTTGGTTCATGCAAAGAGAGAAGGATGTGCAGTACAAGCGCAAAAGTGACTGCCTCAAACATTTTGGAGCATGCTGACCTCACTTTTATATTGAGGCAAAATGACATATGTTTTAACATGTCTCTGGTATTGTCTTCTGGTTTGTTTTCAGAATAAACACATCACAACAATTTTGGTGGGACAGAGTTAAAACTCCAGATATCATGTTGATATATTAATATTCAAAAGTGTCAAAACGTCAGTGATGTGTATTTAAAAAACCTGACGTACTAGCTTTATTCTGATTTCATATACGGAATCAGTGTAAAAAACTTAATACTTAACTTAAAAACCAGTAGTAAACAAAAAATATTTTTCATTAAGAAACTGGTTGGTATGAAATTGGCTGGAGTTAGACTTTCCAATTTAGCTGGTCAACTGCTGGCTAGTTTCACATCACATTTCTGTTTGGCTGCCATTTAATGAAGAAATGAATAAATTCACATGACTGAATCTTTAAAAACAGGGCTATTGAATTTAAGGGAAAATGAGTTAATTATCAGTGAAAACTGCTCGCTGATTAGGAAAAGGGTTAGAATGAAAACCTGCAGCCACTGTGGCCCACCAAGACCGGAGTTGGATACCCATGGACTAAGCAATCTATAGAAGCAATTAAAAAGGCAAATAAAATGTTAGGTTATATCATGTAAACTGTTGAATTTAAGTCAAGTGATGTTATGCTCAAACTATATAATGCATTAGTGAGACTGCATCTGGACTACTGTGTGTAGTTGTGTTCACCACAGTACAAGAAAGACATAGCACCAAATGTGCACAGGAAAGCAACCAAGTGCATCCCATGTCCTACTCTAACAGACTCGGGGAATTACAGCTGCTTAGTCCTGAGCAGAGGAGACTGCATGGGTATCTAATCCAGGTATCTAAAATCCTCCAAGACATCGATAAAGCAGATCCAGAAACATTCTTTCAGCTTATGGATGAATCACGTACTTGAAGACATCAATGAAAATTAAGTGGAAGTGCATTTAAAACTGAAGCCAGGAAGCACTTCTTTTATACAGAGAGTTGTGTGACCATGGAACAAACTACAAGACATGTAATTGAAGCAGAAACCTTGATAACCTTTAAGAAGAATCCAGATGAGATATTGGGACAGCTTAGCTATTAGCTAAATAAATAGGCTTGATGGACCGAATGGTCTCCTCGTTTGTCAAATTTCTTATGTTCTTATGAGTACAGGACATGCCCTACTCAAATAAAGAAAGATCAAGCTTGTTCAAGTCTTGATGAGAGAACATAATCCATTTCTATATTGTTTGAATCTGTTTGATCTGTTGATGCAGTCGTGGGAAGCCATAGCCTATCCTTGAAGAAGGCAAGGTATGAGGCAACCTCAAAACTGATGCCAGTACTCTGACAGGTACGCCCACATACAGTTAGGTCCATAAATATTTGGACAGAGACAACTTTTTTCTAATTTTGGTTCTGTACATTACCACAATGAATTTTAAATGAAACAACTCAGATGCAGTTGAAGTGCAGACTTTCAGCTTTAATTCAGTGGGGTGAACAAAACGATTGCATAAAAATGTGAGGCAACTAAAGCATTTTTTAACACAAATCCCTTCATTTAAGGGGCTCAAAAGTAATTGTGCAAATTAAATAACTGGAAATAAAATGTTCATTTCCAATACTTGGTTGAAAACCCTTTGCTGGCAGTGACAGCCTGAAGTCTTGAACTCATGGACATCACCAGATGCTGGGATTCCTCCTGTTTAATGCTCTGCCAGGCCTTTACTGCAGCGGCTTTCAATTGCTGTTTGTTTGTGGGCCTTTCTGTCTGAAGTTTAGTCTTCAACAAAGTGAAATGCATGCTCAATTGGGTTAAGATCAGGTGACTGACTTGGCCATTCAAGAATTTTCCACTTCTTTGCTTTAATAAACTCCTGGGTTGCTTTGGCTGTATGTTTTGGGTCATTGTCCATCTGTATCACAAAACGCCGCCCAATCAATTTGACTGCATTTAGCTGGATTTGAGCAGACAGAATGTCTCTGAACACCTCAGAATTCATTCGGCTGCTTCTGTCCTGTGTCACATCATCAATAAACACTAGTGTCCCAGTGCAACTGGCAGCCATGCACGCCCAAGCCATCATACTGCCTCCACCGTGTTTTACAGATGATGTGGTATGCTTTGGATAATGAGCTGTTCCACGCCTTCTCCATACTTTTTTCTTGCCTTCGTTCTGGTAGAGGTTGATCTTGGTTTCATCTGTCCAAAGAATATTTTTCCAGAACTGTGCTGGCTTTTTTAGATGTTTTTAGCAATGTCCAATCTAGCCTTTCTATTCTTGAGGCTTATGAGTGGCTTGCACCTTGCAGTGCACCCTCTGTATTTACTTTCATGCAGTCTTCTTTTTATGGTAGACTTGGATATCAATACGCCTACCCCCTGGAGAGTGTTGTTCACTTGGTTGGCTGTTGTGAAGGGGTTTCTCTTCACCATGGAAATGATTCTGCGATCATCCACCACTGTTGTCTTCCGTGGACATCCAGGTCTTTCTGCATTGCTGAGTTCACCAGTGATTGCTTTCTTTCTCAGGATGTACCAAACTGTAGATTTTGCCACTCGTAATATTGTAGCAATTTCTCGGATGGGTTTTTCTGTTTTCGCAGCTTAAGGATGGCTTTTTTCACCTGCATGGAGAGCTCCTTTGACCGCATGTTGTCTGTTCACAGCAAAATCTTCCACATGCAGGCACCACACCTCAAATCAACTCCAGGCCTTTTATCTGCTTAATTTATAATGACATAACAACGGACTTGCCCACACCTACCCATGAAATAGCCTTTGAGTCAATTGTCCAATTACTTTTGAGCCCATGAAATGAAGGGATTGTGTTAAAAAATGCTTTAGTTGCCTCACATTTTTATGCAATCATTATGTTCACCCCACTAAATTAAAGCTGAAAGTCTGCACTTCAACTGCATCTGAGTTGTTTCATTTAAAATTCATTGTGAATTTTGTACTAATCAACATAATGAGCACATCTTTGGCATGTGGGAAGAAAATCCAGAGAAAAATACACATACACACAGAAATGTGTAATCTACACAGAGAGTATACAGACCCAGTATTTGGAGTTACAGTATAAGGCAGCAACACTAACCACTCTGCCCTTGGGATCTAATTCAAGCTTTCAAACTCAGAAAGGCATCATCAAGGTATATAAATCTTCATTCAAAATAGGAGGTGTTACTTCAGTAATCAAGCACACGAGATAGGAGCTACAACACGCGGGTAATCTTCCTGTTTTAGCTCCCATCTTCATATTAGAAGAACACCAGTGGCTCAGATTCACTGCTATGACAGACCAGGAGAGCGTGAGGAAGTGCAAGCCAAAGTCTGGTGTTAAATGATCTAAACATCATGTGACATCCAACCTCTGCTCCTTAGGGTCAAGCTGACAGACATGGGAGTAGATTCATACCTGGTGGCATGGATCGTGGACTATCTTAAAGACAGACCTCAGTATGTGCGTCTCGGGAACTGCAGGTCTGACATTGTGGTCAGCAACACAGGAGCGCCGCAGGGGACAGTACTTTCTCCGGTCCTGTTCAGCCTATATAAATAGGACTTCCAATACAACTAGGAGTCCTGCCACGTGCAAAAGTTTGCTGATGACACTGCTATCGTGGGCTGCATCAGGAGTGGGCAGCAGGAGGAGTACAGGAACCTAATCAAGGATTCTGTTAAATGGTGTGACTCAAACCACCTACAACTGAACACCAGCAAAACCAAGGTGCTGGTGGTGGATTTTAGGAGGCCCAGGCCCCTCGTGGACCCCGTGATCATCAGAGGTGACTGTGTGCAGAGGGTGCAGACCTATAAATACCTGGGAGTGCAGCTGGATGATAAATTGGACTGGACTGCCAATACTGATGCTCTGTGTAAGAAAGGACAGAGCCGATTATACTTAGAAGGCAGACTTCCTTAAACATCTGCAATAAGATGTTACAGATGTTCTACCAGACGGTTGTGGCGAGCGCCCTCTTCTACGCGGTGGTGTGCTGGGGAGGCAGCATAAAGAAGAGAGACGCCTCACACCTGGACAAAGTGGTGAGAAAGGCAGGCTCTATTGTAGGCATGGAGCTGGACAGTTTGACATCTGTGGCAGAGCGAAGGGCACTGAGCAGGCTCCTGTCAGTCATGGAGAATCCACTGCATCCACTAAATAGTATCATCTCCAGTTAGAGGAGCAGCTTCAGCGACAGACTGCTGTCACTGTCCTGCTCCACTGACAGACTGAGGAGATTGTTCCTCCCCCACACTATGCGACTCTTCAATTCCACCCGGGGGGGAAGGGGTAAACATTAACATTATACAAAGATATTGTCTGTCTGTATACCTGCATTGTTATCACTCTTTAATATTTTCTTTATCAGTATGCTGCTGCTGGAGTATGTGAATTTCCCCTTGGGATTAATAAAGTATCTATCTATCTATCTATCTATCTATCTATCTATCTATCTATCTATCTATCTATCTATCTATCTATCTATCTATCTATCTATCTATCTATCTATCTATCTATCTATCTATCTATCTATCTATCTATCTATCTACAAGCATGTTATGCGGTAAGCCTGATCCTGCAGAGTAAAACAAATTACTTTGCCCTTGATTTACTGTTTATAAGACGCAGGAAAGCAGCTATAGAGCTGTCCTTGCGCCGCTGCCGTTACAGATGGCGAAACACTAGCGACCCTGAGCACAACAGCATATATATTTTCCCCATATTCGTTATTACGAAATTTCTGTTATAATGAAATATTTCTATGAACCCATGAATATTGTTAAAACAGGATTCCACCCGTATTAGCCATCATTTATGAACAGACTATATATGAGATAATGGAATAATTGAGCAATTACTTAAACAAACAAACAAGAACAAAAGAATGGTCTTTCTCTTTATAAACTTTGTGAAGATGACAGTTAAGTTATGCTTATTGAAAAGGAAATGTAAATAGTATACAGTTGGACCAATTTTAACAATGTTTATGTTCAGTTTAATATTATAGAAAATATGATAATTCACTGTCTTGAACTTACCAAGGAGTTAACAACATTTTTACAGACAACTGTCTCAATAGAATCTACAGCATTGGTAAAAGGTTTGCAACGGGCAACATCTTGAGTGACCTAGAACAGCAAAAAAACAATTTTATTGTAAACACTTTCTTTGCCAAGATTTGGTTTTAAATCCTCCTGTTTGTAGTCCATGTTGAGTTTGTATATCTGGACACCACCATATCCCTCTCATATCTCAAATACACAGATTAATTAATAGATTAATTGGTGGCAATAAATTAGCCTGGTATGAGTTATAAGTATTTGCATGAGCGAACCCTAATGGAATTAATAGCCTGTCAAGTACTGGTTCTGGCCCTGTGCTCCGTGATGCATACCCATTTTTAGTTAGATGTTTATTCTACATTTCATATAAGTTATAAGATTTTTACACTTAACAAACTCTGAAATAACTTCACATTCTTCTCCAATATGTTGTACGATAATAATAGTATTTGTGAGCATGCAATAGTTGATGAAGTCTGCCCTTTATAACACCTGTTTGGTTCTGTGAAATTATAGATGTCAGTGTTTTATCCTGATAGATAGCAAGTGGTTTTGCTTAAACCATTCTGCCTGTATTTAAATGTGAAACAGGTCAATAAGATACACAATTAATTTTACTAAAAAAAAGATATAGAGGGAGGCTAGAGTTGTTGTTTGTATCTCATTGCTCAAAGCATATGACACGACAACTTCACACCATTATGGTAATTCATAGTTTTGATACATTTGTAAATTAAATTTTTTCATGTATTACCCTAGTCCTGGAGACCTTTCATTATAGTACCAACAAATTCAGATTATGTTAAATTATATATTAAATTCAGTAGCAAGATGATAAACTTTCAGTTTTTGTCAATATACCACATATTTTGTTACCAACATACATTAGAAGTCCTTCTGTCAAACACAACAATAAATTAATTCATTGTTTTGCGAACATAATGTAGGATTAAAAAAATCTTCATCTTCTACTTTTACATGGTTTTGGAAAAGAAATATTTGAATACAATCTATAATCAGGGGTAATATGAAGTTTATTTTAGCACTAGAATGATAAAGTACTTTCCTCTTCTTCTGGAATTCCTACAATAAGTCATTTGTGATTCATGGATCAATTTCCAATTACCACAATATAACAATCATGTCATATTACAAACCTTAAACATACTTAAACAAAACAAATAACTTACAGCCATTTATTTCTGGGGCTACAACAGAAGGATTTATAAAATTTGTGTCTCTGTAACCCTAACTGGATTCCCATTCAAAGGACAATGAGTCAGAGAAAAGTACCTATCCCTGTATAACCAGACAACTTCAAAACAAAAGTCCAACATATCTGAACCAACAAATATACAGTACAACAAAAAATAGTCAGTGCAAAAGGAAGTCATGTTATTTTGTTCTCAAAGAACATACACATCTGTTTCTGAACTAATTTCATAATGGGATAAAAGTGGCATTTTGATATGTGTTTATCCGGTACTGTATCATCACCACTGTAAATGATTTTCATATATAGGTTTTACACGCATTTTTCTCACATATCATTGTGCCTTCCAAAGTAAGTTTTTAAATCCAAAATAAGTTTTAACTCAATACTAGCAATTCTGTAAAAAAGCTACCATTTTCAGGATTTTGGTACTGACTTGGTACTGAAGTATTGGCTCGAGATTTCCCTAATATCACATGCAATGTCTAATAGATTTTACTAATTAAACTCTTGTGTGTGAAATGTCTCAGTATACACAAACTGTGGCAGTTCTCTAGTCTGTATATACTAACCAACCAACCAACCAACTGCAAAGACTGCCATTTATTTTGTTTAGAAACTTGCTAAAAAACCTTTACTGTATATTATAGCATACTATCTAAATAAAAAAACTATTGGTATGCATAGCATTTTAATTAATTAAATTTTTACCTATACCAAATCTAGACAGTGTAGGTTAATCATGTGGGACACTGCAACACTGACACATACTTTACACGTCTTAAACAACTATTATCATACACTGAGTCAAGCTGCCATTTCTGTACTACCTCACACTGTGCTGTATTATCTATATCTATTATTAATTTATTATATTACATATTCATTGACTATATTTATGTATCTAGACTGCACAATACCATATATTGCATCAATGTTCATATTGCTTACTACACGTCAATATTGCTGCTACTTCTTTGTCATGTCTTTGCACAATGTCTTGTCTAGTTTGTGTTTTAATTTTAATCTTAATTTTTAATTTTAATTATAAATTTTAATTTCAATTCTTAATTTTTTTACTTGCACTTCATGTTGTAACACTGTGGACCCTGAGCTTCGCAATTTCGTCTATCTGTATACTTGAGATGAGATGACAATAAAGTTCGCTTTGACTTTGACTTTACTATGAATGAATGCAAAAAAGTGCTATCAAAATACATCATATATGCATATATATTTCTGACAATAAACTGGACAACATATTTAGAGTCAGTTAACAAGAAATAAATGGTTGGTATGTATTCATTTTAAAGGTTAAAATACAGTTAGGTCCATAAATATTTGGACAGAGACAACTTTTTTCTAATTTTGGTTCTGTACATTACCACAATGAATTTTAAATGAAACAACTCAGATGCAGTTGAAGTGCAGACTTTCAGCTTTAATTCAGTGGGGTGAACAAAACGATTGCATAAAAATGTCAGGCAACTAAAGCATTTTTTTAAAACAATCCCTTCATTTCAGGAGCTCAAAAGTATTGGACAAATTAAATAACTGGAAATAAAATGTTCATTTCTAATACTTGGTTGAAAACCCTTTGCTGGCAATGACAGCCTGAAGTCTTGAACTCATGGACATCACCAGATGCTGGGTTTCCTCCTTTTTAATGCTCTGCCAGGACTTTACTGCAGCGGCTTTCAGTTGCTGTTTGTTTGTGGGCCTTTCTGTCTGAAGTTTAGTCTTCAACAACTGAAATGCATGCTCAATTGGGTTAAGATCAGGTGACTGACTTGGCCATTCAAGAATTTTCCACTTTTTTGCTTTAATAAACTCCTGGGTTGCTTTGGCTGTATGTTTTGGGTCATTGTCAATCTGTATCATGAAACACCGCCCAATCAATTTGACTGCATTTAGCTGGATTTGAGCAGACAGTATGTCTCTGAACACCTCAGAATTCATTCGGCTGCTTCTGTCCTGTGTCACATCATCAATAAACACTAGTGTCCCAGTGCCACTGGCAGCCATGCATGCCCAAGCCATCATACTGCCTCTACCGTGTTTTACAGATGATGTGGTATGCTTTGGATAATGAGCTGTTCCACGCCTTCTCCATACTTTTTTTTGCCATCATTCTGGTAGAGGTTGATCTTAGTTTCATCTGTCCAAAGAATGTTTTTCCAGTACTGTGCTGGATTTTTTAGATGTTCTTTAGCAAAGTCCAATCTAGTCTTTCTATTCTTGAGGCTTATGAGTGGCTTGCACTTTGCAGTGCACCCTCTCTATTTACTTTCATGCAGTCTTCTCTTTATGGTAGACTTGGATATCGATACGCCTACCCCCTGGAGAGTGTTGTTCACTTGGTTGGCTGTTGTGAAGGGGTTTCTCTTCACCATGGAAATGATTCTGCGATCATCCACCACTGTTGTCTTCCATGGACGTCCAGGTCTTTTTGCGTTGCTGAGTTCACCAGTGATTGCTTTCTTTCTCAGGATGTACCAAACTGTAGATTTTGCCACTTGTAATATTGTAGCAATTTCTCGGATGGGTTTTTTCTGTTTTCGCAGCTTAAGCATGGCTTCTTTCACCTGCATGGAGAGCTCCTTTGACCGCATGTTGTCTGTTCACAGCAAAATCTTCCACATGCAAGCACCACACCTCAAATCAACTCCAGGCCTTTATCTGCTTAATTTATAATGACATAACAACGGACTTGCCCACACCTACCCATGAAATAGCCTTTGAGTCAATTGTCCAATTACTTTTGAGCCCATGAAATGAAGGGATTGTGTTAAAAAATGCTTTAGCTGCCTTACATTTTTATGCAATCATTGTGTTCACCCCACTGAATTAAAGCTGAAAGTCTGCACTTCAACTGCATCTGAGTTGTTTCATTTAAAATTCATTGTGGTAATGTACAGAACCAAAATTAGAAAAAAGTTGTCTCTGTCCAAATATTTATGGACCTAACTGTAATATTCTATGGTATGTTATTTCAGTCCAAAAAAATGAGTCCATGGTACTATAATGGCTCACCATGGACTTGGGATACAGAACACCAGATAACTTATTTTTGTAAACACAACACATATTTGGATATACAGAAAAGTAATGTAGCTGTCTGAGTTTTTAAAGAGCAAAATTAAGCTGTTCAGCACAGAGCAAGCCTCCTGATGCCAATATGTTAAAAACAGCATGCACATGCAGAATTCTTCCCATACCTTCCTACTCCATCTAGTGGACAGAAAAAACAATTCAATGCTCTTAGCATATATAATAATTAATACTTCACTGTAAGCATCTGCTGGTTTAGAATGAAATTATATTTTAAATGACCTCACATACATAGATTAAATCTGTTCTGATATCTTTTAGTGCTTTTCTGAGCAATAAATAATTTGCAGTAATCAGTTAATTAAATGATGCATTGTCAATTGCAGTTTGCTTACGGACAGCAGAACATCAATAATCAATTTTAATATTTGTAGGATATTATTATTGTATGTTAGTTGAGAAAAATAAATTCTATTTTCTGATGTCACTTTTCCAATTACTTAGTAACAGAGAACCTAAGCCTCTCCTGAATAGTGCTTACACACAAAGAGTATATAATGGTAATGCAGGTTTTCCCAAGAATGTTTTATATGATGAGACTAGGTGAATACGATTCAAATTCAGTGTGATGCTGTTGTAAAACTAATTGCTTCCTATACAGATAATGAAGGATAACATTTTTTAAATGTCTATCCCCCAACAATTATATTTTCCTTTGGTACTAATCACATAAGTTTCAAGGTTACAGGTATCCCAAATTATTTCATTCCTAAACTGACATTTCCTTTGTGATCTGGGCTTCTTGACTCCAGCCTCAACCAAATCCTTCTCCTCAGTAGACTTTAACTCAAATTCATTATAGAAATTTATTAATATTTGCTTATTACACCATAATTCTGTAAACAACTGGGTGTTGTAAAATTTATAGCATTATTTCACGAGTATAATCAAATATAAAAAAGTTCCTGATTTATTTCAGCACTTAAAAGATTTACATATTTATAATTTAGTTATCGAGCCACTTTGAACCAAGTACTTCCTGCTTTCCATAGTCAAAGGCTAGTCACTGTTTATAAACTAAGATACAATTCTCTGTTTACATTTTCATACATAATTATATTCTAGTAAACATATTCTAACTTGTGACTGTATTATTAATTCCAGACAACCCCAGGTCATCTATATAGCAAATGAAAATCATGACTACATTAACATGAGCATTCACATTTACAAATAAAATATGATAGCTTACTGTTTTTTGTACCCATGTCAGGTATGTCTGGAAATATCCTAACTGACAATCCAAAAACTCTCGACTTTCCTTAAATATAATTTAAAAAAATCAGTTAGTAAGCTTAATAGAAAAGATTAAACAGTTCATTCACCATAGCACTGGTTAAAGTATACAACTTAGCAAAATATTTCTGAATACAATACAATTCCTGTATAGCATACTGTATATAAATCATAATCAAATCTGATTTTACTGCTGTATTAAGAAAAGCCAAGGCCTTCTAATGTTTTCAATTTTTAATTTAGAAAACATGCTCATGTCAAGGCAGGGGCTGCAGCAAAGTTTTGTTTTTTTGTTTGGCAAATACTCTGTACCAGTCTCTGTAGAAAAAAAGATACAGAAAAAGACACTGCCCCTGCAGTAATTTTCTTTGCTCTGCTGTTACATAGAGTAGCACTTTGCCCTTTTGATATGTCTATCTGCAAAGTGTTTTATGAACTCTAATTGCTTTGAAAGGAAATATGGGAGTACAGCAAAGTCAATTAGCACAAGTCATAAAAAAACAGAAGTTAGTAGATAAACATTTACATAATTAAAACAATATAAATAGGATTTGTAGACATACTGCAACATCAGCAGCACAAATGGGGGGTGGGTTTAGAACCCTTTACAAAAGAGCTTGCAGTAAATAGATGTTATAATTTTAGTCTATAAAAAGTGTCAGTTGTCAAGATTTATTAAGTGTGACCAGCTTCTGAAAGACAACATTCTTCTGGATTTTGGAGAAAAAGAAGAAAGGAAAAGGTTGAAGATAATTTGTAGAAAAGAAATTTGTTAGGATTTAATAAATTATTAGTTAGGCCATTGATAGAAGCAGGTTTAAATAATTCATCTATGAATGAAAAATGTCACCATGGCTTATTTTTACATGAACTTATTTTGCCTTCGGACTAATTCTTCCTATTCAAATCATGTAAAATTCCTGTAAAAATGTACTGTGTGAAACTGAGCTCATTGCCTTGGATTATAAGACTTGGGTGACCTTCTCTGAAAACTATCAACACCATGATGTCTTTATAAAAATTGCTCCTGGGTTTGGAGCTCTTAACTTAGGCATTAATATTGCATCTGTGAGTAAGGTTGATTTTTATCATGCCTGTGTCAGGCAGGGAAAATAGGAGTTCTGCAATTTGATGACTTACAAAAAAAATCAAAAATCAAACTCCTTTTCCGTACATATATTTAAAGAGGTGTGCAAAAGTATTCAATCCCCTTGAACTAATCATAATTTTCTGTATAACAAAAGATCTGTACACATATTTATCCATTCAGTATTTTTAATGTGAACTCTTATGCTGTAACAATACATTTTCAAAGTCAAAATGTACCATTTTCTATGGATATTTACCTTTAAGTGTAAGTATTTAAACCCCTGTGCTTTGGAAGCTCCAGGTTTACACAAATGACAAATAGGTGCCAGTCCGTCCATCCATCCATTTTCCAACCCGCTGAATCCAAAACACAGGGTCACGGGGGTCTTCTGGAGCCAATCCCAGCCAACACAGGGCACAAGGCAAGAACCAATCCCAGGCAGGGTGCCAACCCACCGCAGATAGGTGCCAGTCATTTGACCACAATAAAACATAATCAGGTACTACTTGTGAGTCCGTTATACAGTATTTCTCTGGTCTTTGTTGGACTGAATACTTTTGTACACCACTGTATATTTTGAAATTCCATGTCAACTCCAAAAGTCAGCAAATGCTATTAATAGGGTCTATGTACCAGTCAACAATTTATGCACTGAACTGTTGCAAGAGATCTGCTAGACATACACCTTTGATTTTTTCATAGGCATTTTTCCATCTGTTTAATGCATTTGCTTACTTCTTTAATAATCTATCTGAATTAGTCGTCACTTTATCAGTCATAATAATCCTGATTTGAATGTCTGGGCGTTTCTTTTTAAAGTTACTTACACCCAATACCACTGTGAATTTGAATACCTAGAATCCTCCTATTAGTTAACTTGTAAGTCAGTCAAGGTTATATATATATTTATTAATGAAGACATATTGTCATTATAAATTGATTGTTGTTCCTATAGAATGGTATTGCCCTTCATTAATACTTCTCAAGTTACTATCTCTTTCTTACCTCTGTCTTCATATTTTGCTTATGTTCAGGCCTCACCCTTATGGTAGTTTTCTGTATGCATGTCCTCATACTTTTTTCAACAATGGCCTCCTTCATTATCAATCCCTCCCTTATATGTGTTTGAATCTCACTACAAACTTTGTCCTTGGCAACATCTATATTCCTGATTGCCTACTTCCAGCATCTTAGCAGGATGCAACACAACCAAGTGGTGTGCAGTATTAAGATCACTATATGACTTCTGACAAGATTGATCGATTCAGAGCAGTTTATCCAGGCAGCCAGGGAGATGCACTTGAGAGCATCCTAGAGCTTTGAAAACAGATAGACACTAGTGTCCTTTGCCAACAGTTAGGCTGAATTATTTGAGCATATATTAGCAAAACCAAAGCACCACTCAAATGGTGGTAAATTATCCAATGCAGATAATCTATTACCCTTTTTCTAAAAAATAAATCTGCTCATTACATGTCTCATTCACACTGTTTTCAGCTTGATTGTCACAGTTTCAGCAGTTCAATTTTATTTAAACTTTTAGTAACAACTACATACATAGTAAGTGGCAAGGCTGAGTATTGAATCCAGGTTGCTGGAGCTGTGAAGAAGTGAATCTAAACATTGCTGTACTGTTTTGCCCTCCAAAATAAATAAAAAATAAATAAAAATACTGCCTGACCGTGGTGTAAAGAAAGAGATTTCCTCACAATGTGTTTATTTTTTGTCATTTAATGTCAAAGTAATGTGTAGGTTAATCCTGTTTTCATATCATGCGAAAAATGGAATAATATTTAAATAACAACATTAAAAATTAAACCAAATACTGGAATTTAACCCTTAGGCAATGCATTTTAATACACTTCACAAATTAAAAAACATATTTTAAGCTTAAAGGGCAGAAAGTCCAATCAGTTTAAAAGTTTTTGTTTATTTTTTATTATACTTACAGCTTTCAAAATTGATGATCCATTTTGTTTTAATATATCCTGAGCGTTTAGTGCGTTTTGAATGGTAGAATTAATAATAGCCTGAAAAAATAAACAAAGTATTTAGGTCACAGAGAAAAGAATGTTTTACAAACTGTAACTTTATGCAAGGCATGTTTAAAGTACGTTTGAGTCACCTCTCACACACATACGCTTGGGAGAAGGTTGGTAGGATCAAATAATGTTATTTCTCAGCTTGATCAAAGGTTGGTGTTGTTAACCATCTCTCCTTTTGTCCCTCTGCAGACCAGCAGAAGAACCAACTAAACAGTGATGTCACTACAAACCTGCCCTCTGATGAAGTCACTTCTGCCCTTCTCTAATGACAACTTCCCTTTCAAGAACCCACCTACTGAAGACATTACTTCCTCTTCCGACCACCCTGGACCATCCCCTTCCTGTCTAAGTCATATAAATGCCTCTCTTCTACATTCTGTTTTCAGTTCCATTTTGAACTCCACTGTAACCATGTGTTTTCTTTTTTTGCTGCATTTTCAGTATATGGAACCCCAAACCTTTTTGTATCTCCTGCTTTCCTTTTTACACAATTTAACTGCCCTTTAAAAAATAATGTGACAAAACCTGCTCACATTTGAATCTTATTACTTTGAGAAAACATGTTCTGTATTTTTTTTTCTAAATGGAGCACAGGCAGGTGAAGTTACTTGCTCATGGTCACACAGTGTCAATATCAGGATCTGAAACTGCAAACTAAAGGTTTGAAATCTAAAGCCTTAACCACTACACTGCCTGGCATCTTGGGACTTAGGCATACTTAAATGTTGTAAAAAACTTTGCCTCATATAGACAAACTGCTCACCACATTTCTCAAAATTACACATGACCATTCCAGTGTACATAAAAGGCTATTTATGTGCAACATAGCAAATAAACATGACTGTTCCTTAGGAACAATAGGCACACAAACACATTAAATAATGTTTTGAAAATATGAGACTGAGATGCCACATGAAAGTTTTCTTTAAGTTGTCTACCATTTTAAGTGTAAAATTAAGCCTAAGACTGCTTAGTATGAGCCTCTGCCATTTTATTTACATTTACTGTATGAGACAAAAAATCTACTCTGTTTTTAAATTTGCATTTTGTGCTGATATAAATTTCATTTTAAATGTTTATAAAAAAGAAAAAATACACAGTCATATATACAACAAATCCATATAAACTGTTTTGATTCATCTTTAATAGAGAGTATGATTATTTTTAAGAATACATGCAATAAACATTTCTGGGTATTTTTGCTTTTATGTGTTTGTTTACATTTTACTGGTGATGTCATAATTGTAACCATTTTGTATATTAATGTTTCATGGGTACCAGCATTTTGGTGAGTTTGTTAACCACCTGATGCTGTTAAGCACATGGTGTGTGCACTGCATGATGCGACATCTTGGTGTCCATGTTAAAAAAAGACGGCCGTGCTGTCTGCAATATGTCTAAAAACTGCGGCAAAACAAAGGAGCAGTTTAGAATGAAACCTTTTGGTTTCTGTTTTTGTTAGTGACTTTGAACTTAGAGATCTCCCTTTAAACTAGATTAATAAGTTACTTTCAACGTTTAAGGAGTAAATTCCATTTGGGGGACCTGAGACAGGCCTTTGATATTGGATTAAACCCATTGGGATAACACCTTTTACATGCAGGCATAGGCAGCCTGACTGGTAAGTGAAGCCTTTTGGAGGCCTCACACCCCTTTATCATTACTGTTCTGACTACTTTTCATGACATTGTAAAAAAAGAATATTCATGTAATTTCTGGGGAAAAAAATTAAAAAACATGAAATTTTTTTTTGAAATTCAGCCATGTGCTTCACCTCACTGCCTGTCTCTCTCCATGACAACAATTCACCCCCAAGGGCATGGTTTACTCTACTGATTTTCCTCATTGAAAAATCATCTACTGTAGCTAGTCCTGCACAGGTAACTTGCTCTCTGTGTTCTGTAGACAACTATAAAATATTCTCAAAAAAATGTCACACAATCACTTAGTCTTTCACTATATGCAATGAAAATCACGACAAATCTGAGAAACTGTCAGAACTCTTGCTATTTCAGTCATTTACCACAGAAAGATTCTGCAGCATAGGATGATTGGATACATGGATACACAGACTTTGATGCAGGACTCCGTATTTCAGAAGGCTACAGTAGCAGCCGCGTTTGTTAGTGCTAAAAAGACAATTAAATATAATATAAAGATGATTTAAAATTGCTATAAATCACAACTCAGAACTCCCTTTATCGTATTATGGACTTCAATAAACATCCACTGACAAGCAGGGGTGGAAAATAATAAAGTACAATTACTTCATTACTGTACATATTAGGCACTTTTTTCACAGGTCTGTACTTTACTTAAGTAGATTATCTGTGGATACATTTGACTTTTACTCCACTACATTTTACAGCAAATACCTTGTCTTTGTGCTCCACAACATTTCTTACTTTTTACAGTCACGTGAACAGTTTGTTGCTTTAGAATGGATCTTTTTAGTGAATCATGGAAATTGATTTGTAAGCACAAACAAATCAATTCAGTAGAACTCCAAAGGAATGCTAAAACAATTTTGAGGCCATCGGCCCCTTTTGTTTAGAGCTGTGTTTCTTAAACCATAGGTTGCAGACATGCATGTGATGAGTCACTACATAATTGTGTGGTAAAATTAACCAAGTCTGTCCATCTGCAAATTCTATATCATGCGATAAACCACTCATTATTTCTCATACTATTTGCAGCAGTGCAGTTGGTGAAACAATGCTGTTGACATATCACAGAGAGCTTTCATTTCTGCAGGAATAAAATATAGTATATATTTCCACCTTCGATCTCACAACAGTGAAGACTGACAGCAAAGACATATATAAGAAAGGGGGAGACAGAGGAAACGACAGGCAGACAAGCTTGTGAGGTGAAGAGACTGTGGCACTAGTTTAAATGATGATCAATGATGTGACAATTTTCAGGCTTTTCTGAGAGGTGAGTCAATAGAGTGAGGATATATATATATATATAGTGCCATGGCAATTTTTTATAATAAGTGAAGTACCGGTGGTCATGGACGACTGGGTTGGTTTTTCATTATGTGTTCATCAATCTGGGAATGTAAAAGACATGTCTGTTTAACCACTGAGAACTGGAAGAAAACTAGATACACATTTCTAACTGGTCTGTTCACTGAATTTTTCAGCAAGATTTATCTTATCACCCACATAAAGCACCTATACTGTATATACTATATAAAATATATATGGCAGCACGAATTCCCACAGGGCCAGCCGGGAGTTGGAGTCTGGTACACCCTTGTTGGGTTTGTGGGGGCTGCCGGGGGAGCGGCAGAGACCTACAGTGGTATATATAACTCATTTAGATAATTGTTGTTAATGGTGGAGCTCATTTGAAAAACTTTATCTTCTTAATGTTGTTCAAGACAAAGTAAACAGGATACATTTTTAACTACTTCATTCTTTAACTGATACGATGAATCAGATAACAAAGTTAAGCGACCTTTCATACAATGCTTTCCAAAGTCATCACATCTTTGCGTCACATCCCAAGAAATTCATTCTCTCAGCTTACTAGAGTTTAAACCAAGCATTTTCACTGGCGGTGATACACCTCAGAATAGTAACAGTTGTTTTAGATTCAAGTCCAGTGCTGTGTGAAGTTTGCATGTTCTACTTGTATTTGCATGAATTTTCTCCTGGTGCTCGAAATTCCTCCCAAAGACCAAAGACAGACAGATTAGTTGAATTGCCAGTGCTGAATTGGCTTGTGTGTATGTTCACCCTGTGATGGGATGGCATTCTATTGTATTGACCCCCTTCTTTTGACACCCACTGCACGCCCAATCTACCTGGAAAGGGGTCTCTCTCTGAACTGCCTTTCCCAAGGTTTCTTCCATTTTTCCCTACTAGGTTTTTTTGGGAGTTTTTCCTTGTCTTCTTAGAGAGTCAAGGCTGGGGGGCTGTCAAGAGGCAGGGCCTGTTAAAGCCCATTGCGGCACTTCCTGTGTGATTTTGGGCTATACAAAAAATAAACTGTATTGTATTGTATTGTATTCTGTCCATTAATCGTTCCTGCCTTGCACCCTGTTTGCTGGGATAGGCTCCAGCTGCCCCATAACCCTACTCTAAATGAATAGATTTGGAATATGGATAAATACACTATTGGTTTCACAATTCTTTAGTCTCCTGCTTTTCTCATTTAGCAATATCCATGTAAGACAAACGAAGGAAACAAAAACATTTACTTTTTTATTATTTGGCCATTGTTATTTGTCTTTTTCTGTCTCGATTGTCACTACAATTGTTATATAATTATTATTATAATCCTCTTCTGGAGTCCCATTATAGTACCGATTTTCTAATATGAGTTACCAGATTAAAAATTTTAAGAACAACTCAACAGAGTAACAGAGGAGGGGATGCTGACGCACGCATGCTGTTGCTGCTCCTCCCTGTTAACAGTTTTCGTAAAATTCGTCTTAATCCTGCACTTTTTTTTTATTTCTTTATTGTATGAATAGTTTGTGGATGCAGCTGACTCGAATTATATGGATTTGGATTCATTTTTACGGACTTTATGAACTTTACCTTGACTGGGAACATCTGAATCTGTGGATCACGGGACGAGACCTACAAACATTTCTTTGTACCTGGAGATCTAGGAGCCTGGGATGATCTGTCTCCTTGATTATAGTTGCTTTGCAGGTCTGCTTTTGATTCATTTTATTGTGCTTTATGACTAAGAACTGATCTGATGTTCACTCCACCTGGCTTGTGGCTCTGGGGTGATCATGCCTGTAATACCCAGCGTTACTTGTTTGTGGCTGTATGTTGGAACCTCCAAATCCCACTACCTCCTCCTGCTATGCTTTCTGCTACTTTGCTATCGCCGCTCATCTGCGCTACCGCACCTGCCTGCCTCACCGGCTACGCTGTGCTGCTTCTCCACTGCTATCAGATAAGTATTGCTCAGTATCATGCTAAAATACTCTCGCGACAAACTCCTTCATATTAAATAGTTTGTCCAGAGCAAATGGTCTGAGTGGAATATCGTAAAAGACACCGGTATTTTGCGGAGCCCGAAATATGTACATCACGAGTCAGGTCACCACCACCGCCAGGTTGCGAATGAAAAGATCACAGGCAGCATTTACTCAGGAATACACCGTCCTACTAATGGCCCTGGAAATAGAAGTGTCAGTGTGCCAAATTTATAGTATGTGACAATAAACTCCGGTCATGACTCTGTGCAAAAAGAAGCCTCATTAACTAATATTGCATTGTTTAATTAGAGATCTCTTAATGGCAAAGCATTGATGCTGTCAGAATTCATCATTGACACCAAACTTGATATGCTGTGTTTAATGGAGACTTGTCAAAAACTGAATGAATTTACGTCTCTCACGGAGGCGACACCACCTGGTTACGCTTTCCTCACAGAGCCTCGTAGCTCAAGACAAGACGGAGGACTTGCAGTAATTGTCAGAGTGCAGTTAAACATCAGAAGAATCCCAATTGATTGTCCATTGTCTTTCGTGTGTCTGTGTCTGTCTCTTAAACTAATAACGGAATCAGGTCCTGTCTTACCTCATTGTTCTTTATCGTCCTCCAAAATACAATGCATCCTTCTTATCTGATCTGACTGAACTATTAACCCACTTAAGTTCCTTTTCCCAGAGAGTCATTCTTCTTTGAGTATTGATATTTAAATGCAAAGAATTATTATTGACATCCCAACATTTAAACTGAGAAATGAATTCCTATCCTTACTGGACTGTTTTGATGTGACACAACATGTTGATTTTCCCACCCACTCTGGTGGTCATATATTGGATCTTATCTGTACATGTGGACTATCTGGTGCCAACACTTACAGCACTGATTTGGGACTCTCTGACCATAAAGCAGTACTTTTCACTGTCTCATTACCTCTCCCTCCTCTTACATGTAAACGGCAAATTTCTTACAGAAACCTTAAAATATCTGTCCCTCTGTCCTTTCTGGATCCATTTCTGATCTTTTACTGTCTTCACCTATTCCATCAACACTAGATAGTATTGTTGACCACTATAACACAGCCCTTCATTCAGCATTTGATAAAACATAAGCAGGTTTGCTTTAAGCACTATCCTCCTTGGTATAATTCAGAATTGCGATCTATGAAAGCAGCTGGCCGACACCTTGAGAGAATGTCACGTAAGTCTGGCCTCACCGTGCACATCCAAGCTTTCTCTGACCACCAAAGAGTTTACAGAGAAGCACTAACTGCTGCCAAGAACACCCATTAAGGCAGAATAATAGAAAGTGGCCACGATAACCTAAGGGTTTTGTTCTCTGTAGTTAATGAACTACTCCAATCCGCAACTGGCCCAACAACCTCTTCTACTGAAGTCTGTGAGAAATTCCTCCACTTTTTCCATAACAAAATTAAAGATCTAAATAATTCAACTAACATAAATACATCACCTGTTTATATATTTCCCTATTTTCCCACTCCATCCAGCTCCTTCTCTAAGTTCTCACCAGTCACATCTGCTTTTGTTAATGACCTGCTTTATAAGATGAGGCCGACTACTTGTGTACTGGACCCTATCCCCAGCACACTACTTAAATCCTGCCTTCATGCCATAATCCCGACTATTACAACAATAATAAAGTCATCCTTTGACACTGGCTTTGTGCCCCTCATTTTTAAAACCGCTTCTGTAACCCCAATGTTAAAAAATCTGGTCTTGATGCTGACAATTTTAACAATTTTTGGCCTGACAATTTTAACAATTTTTGGCCTATTTCCCACTTACTTTTCTGTCAAAAGTTCTTGAGCATGTTGTAGCTTCCCAACTCACCAACTAATTAACTTCTAATAATTTGATGGAACCCTTTCAGTCTGGTTTCAGAGCACAGCACAGCTGTGAAACTGCTCTGCGACGGGTAACCAATGATTTGCTTATGGCAGCAGACTCTGGACAAACCAGCATATTAATTCTGTTAGACCTCAGTGCAGCATTTGACACTGTCAGACATGACATCCTACTGTCCAGAATGGAGAACATGCTGGGTATCTCTGGCACTGCCCTCCAGTGGTTCAAGTCCTATCTGACTGATAGCAAGAGTTTGTTAGTCTTGGCAACAGCAGGTCCAGCACAGCACCAGTCAGACAAGGAGTTCCTCAGGGCTCTGTCCTCGGCCCTCTTCTCTTCTTTATTTATATGCTTCCCCTTGGCCATATTATTCGTAGCTTTGGACTGGGTTATCATTTTTATGCAGAAGATACTAGACTCTATTTCAATGTTAAAAGTGGAACTTCATCAGAGCTTTCTCCGCTCACAACTTGCCTCAGTGAAATTAAAACCTGGATGGAGCAGAACTCTTTAAAATTAAATTGCAACAAAACTGAACTCCTGCAAATTGGGACTAAAATGCAACTTAATAAAATGAGCTCCTTCCCAGTCAATCTTGGCGGTAATCTCATCAGACCTGCCTCTACTGCAAAGAATCTTGGTGTCATTTTTGATTCCTCCCTTTCTTATTCCACCCACATAAATCACATTAAGCAACTTTCTTACTTTCACCTCCGTAACATATCATGTGTTCAGTTCTTCCTCTCCTTTTCTAATGCTGAGAAACTTGTCCATGCTTTTATCACATCCCGCATCAATTATTGTAATTCCCTGCTGGTAGGTGCCCCTTCTAACCTTATATTACAGCTCCAGCTTATTCAAAATTTGGCTGCAAGAGTCCTTACACGGACCAACAGCAGCGAGCACATAACACCCATCCTGCTTCGCCTTCACTGGCTCCCCGTGTCTTACAGAACTGAATATTAAATTCTACTAATAACCAACAAAGCCTTAAACGACCTTGTGCCAAACTACATCAGTGACCTTCTCCATCACTATGTGCCTGTCTGCCCACTAAGGTCCTCTTGTTGTGGCAATCTTGTTGTACGCCACACTAATCTGCACTCCATGGGTGACAGGGCCTTCAGCTCCATAGCACCCAGACTCTGGAATGACCTACCAAAATTAATTAGATCAGCTGACTCCATTAATTATTTTAAAAAACAACTCAAAAGTCATCTGTTCAGAAAGGCTTTTAGCTCTACCTGACTTTATTACCCTTCTTTCAGTTTACCTCTATGTCAAGATGCTCATGTAACCTGTGTGTGTGTGCTAGACCATCAATTAAATTGTCTGTTAGGCTTTTTTCTCTAAATTTACTATCTTACTCTTCTTTATTTATTTATCTGGTTTAGTACAATGCTATATACTGTATATCCGTTCTTTCTTAAACTCTGTGAAGTGCCTTGAGCATGGGAAAGGTGCTATATAAATAAAAAGTATTATTATTTATTAAGAAGCCCTGCATTAGAGATTTAAGCATGATGCTGTCAACCTCCTTTGTTTAGATATTTAAAATGCAAGTAAAAGTACAGCTGGTCTGATTCATAATCTATTCTATTTATATCCAAATCATCATCGGCTAACGATAACTTTGTCATTTTCTCACTCATCTTATAAATACAATACAGTAACAAAGCATTTATATATTCAAATGAATTATTTTGTATCATTTGTTATTGGTATTGTTTTACACAGAACATATAAACATTCTATTAAACTAGTATGTTTATTAACAATCTGCATCATTCTTAATTAAAATATTTTTGTATTTAACACAATAACCATTCAGTATGCACACCTAACACCATATTATACTGTTGAATCAGGGAATACATTTGACAAGCACTTTTATTTTAATACTTCAAGTATATTTTCAAGCAAGTACTTTCTTACTTTTATTTACATAGAAAGGTCAATGGGGTACTTCAACTTTTACTTGAGTATATTTTTGCTAGTTTATTTGTACTTTTACTTAAGTAAATGTTTGAGTACTTCCTCTACCACTGACTAGAAATAGTAAAAGTTACTGTTATGTTTTACCCAGAGTTCTTCACCTGCCTTATGTTTAAATTTCTTTTTTCTGTTTTTTTTGTTTAATTTTCATTTGTTACGGTCATTTTTGTTTATTTTATTCTGTCCTTTTATTTTTATGTATGTTTAATATATTATTATTTTTGTTATTTGTGAATTATTTGTCATTTATTATTTAGTTTCTATGTGTGAAACAGTGTTTTGCTATGTTTCTTATAATGTATGGGTGGACCACCAAGAGGCAGGACCACCCTTACTTCACCACTAAGGAGCTACCTCCCCAGCCTTTAAAAGCAGGCTGGTAAAGTTAGATCCTTGCATTCTCTGAATGTACTTTGGAGGAAGTTGTGCTAGTATTGCCATTTCTTTGCTCTTTGCTGGGTTTCTTGTGTTTCTATTTATTGGATTATTCTTCTGCATTTTGTTTTGGGACTTGTTTTCTCTGGATTGCCTTTTAGGCAATTCTTTGTTGTTCCTTTTTGTGAGCCTTTTGCTATATCTTTCTGTGGTCAAGAAATATTTTAATTTAAAAAGATTCCTTGTAGGACTTGAATTTTCAAGCTAGAGTTTTAACATTCTGTCTTTTGAGAGGCATATTTACTGGTTTTTATATATTTGTAAATATTTTGGGACATTACTAATTCATTTTCCAGTTCTCATTGTTTGGAGCCCTATAGGCCAAAGCCTAAAGATCAGGCTATTCTGGGATGTGACCTATTTTTGGGAAGGCCAGTTAGGATTCTGGTCTAATTTTTGTGAATATTTCTGAATTCCTCACCCATTTTGCTATTGTGTGATGCTAGAATCACAATGGGTCTTGGTCTAATGTAATGTAATCAGTTCAGATTTACTGTCATATGTACAAAGTATAATTAAAATCTTATTTGCATTCTTCCCCAACACACCACACTCCCTGGCATTGTGAATCTAGCTCTGCAGGCTATGTAATATATAAGACAGAATGTAATGGGTGACAAAAAGCCCCTGCTAGTTCTAAGGTTTTTGTTTTCAGGTAGGTAAAACCATATATAAAGTCAATGGAAATGGCATTACCATGTTTTTCACATAGCCTGGAGTGATTAGCACACTGACTGCATAAGTTTCCATGTGAAGAAAAGAGTTAGTTAGGGGATAGGAGATACTTTTGAGGGTTCACAATTCAGTGTGGAATGATATCTGATCAGCAACTGTGGAATTACATAACAAGGCTAAAATAGTTTATATTATTTCACTACTGGACAGTAGTAGTAGGGTGTTATAGCCATTATGAATGTAGAGAAAAGCCAAGCAAAATGACACCTTTTATTGGCTAACTAAAAAGATTACAATATGCAAGCTTTCGAGGCAACTCAGGCCCCTTCTTCAGGCAAGATACACTACTGGACAATAAGCCCATGAATGGGCAACTACTCTCTCTGCTACTAACCATCCAGTTTGTGCCACCTGTAAAACCTCTTTGGGTGAATTAAAAGCAATTTTTGATATCCCAGCCAGGAATGAAGTTGTAATTAAAAAAATTTTCACTATCAGAAAGGGAAAATAGGAACACAGGAGGTTAAATTAGTGTAGGGGAATAACACAACCTAGAGATGCGAAACGTTGGTACCCCAGTTGGGGTTTCCAATTTAATAATAGCTCTAATTCTAGCCCAATGAAAACAAAAACAGCATGTGATGACGCAATCTTAACAGCGTATGTCAAATGAAAAGAAAACAGCCTTGAAAGGCAAAGGTTTGCCATCCTTTAGTGTATGTCTTGGTCAGGAGAGTGATCCATCCTGCAGTGAGCTCAGTCTAACAATAAACACTCTCTTTCTGGGGAACCTGGGTTTTATAACATCCAGGTATCTTCTTAGAGCTGTGCGGGGAAAGGGAGACAACATGGTTAGCAACTGCACCCACTTTCATCCCGGGATGGTATGATATACTGCTAATGAGCCTGGAGCATGTTTCTCTAACATGCTTCTCTGTGTGACACCTGAAATCAAGGACAGGCTCTCTAGTCAAAATATTGGCAAAACACTAGTTGAGGCTATTACGATTACCCTAAATGTAGGCTTTCACATTATCGAAAGAAAATACAAATAAGTTTATGAGCAAAATATATGGGGAGGATATAATCTGTACAGCATGTCTCCCTCGTGGTCTCCTCTCATTAGAACATGCCCCAAATTCCCCTCCAGTTAGGTGTCCAGGAGGAATCCTAATCAGATGCCCAAACTACCTCAACTGGTTCCTTTCAATGCGGGTGTGCAGCTGTTCTACTTTGAGCTCCTCCTGAATGTCTGCGCTTCTCACACATCTCTAAAGCACGATGTGAAGGAAACTCATTTCTGCCACTTGTATCCACAATCTAGTCCCTTAAGTCACTACACACAGCTCATGACCATTAAGTGAGAGTAGGAACATAGGTCGACCAGTAATTTAAGACCTTTGAACAAGATCCCAAAATGCTTAAACTACTGGGATGAGGCAGCACCTCATCTCAAACCCAGAGAAGGTACTACACCCTTTTCCGGCTGAGAGCCATGATCTCAGGCTTGGAGGTGCTGATCCCTGCCACTTCACCCTCAGCTGCAAACCATTCTAGTGTGTGTCTAAGGTCACAGTCTGATGAAGCCAGTAGACCAGCTGTAAAAAGCAAGATGTGATCCTTTCCCCACTAAACAGGACCCCCTCCACTTCTTGGATATGCCTACATATTCTGTCCATAATAATAGTATCATAATTTTTTCATAAACTCGAAGTACTTTTTCCAGAGACTGGAAGCCCCCGGAGACTTTAGAATAAGTGCTAAGATTTGTGGGTTTCTCAAACAACTATCATTGCTTTATTAAAGATTTTAGCTCAGTCATTTCTCCTGTAACTGTGCTAACAAAAAAAAATAAAATTTTTTTGGACCCCCGAAGCTCAACAGGTTTTTGAACAACTTAAAGCTTTTTTACTCAAACTCCTATTTTGCAGCACCTAGATCCCGACCTACAATTTTTAGTGGTTGATATGTCCAGCATCAAGGTCAGTGCTCTATTATTTTAAGAATTCACAGACAATAGAAATATGTATAAAAATGCTGATTATTCTAGAAGTTGTCTTCCGCAAAGCAAAATTACAACATTGGTAACCGTGAATTTTTGGAGATTAAACTCACTTTAGAAGAATGGTGACATAGGCTGTAAGGGGCCAAACTGATGTTCATAAACTTACCAATCGTAAAATTCTAATTTAATTAAAATCTGCCAAAAGACTCAATTAATGCAAGACAGGCTTACTGAGCTATGTCTTTTAGCTGCTTCAATTTTGTTATTTCCTTTGGATCAGGTGATGCCCTTTCCAGGAAATATTATTGTCAATGTTTTAATACATCACCCAAACCTATCATTCCCACCCAAAAAATTCTAGGAGTCACTAATGTGACTCAACCTGTCTCTTTGCTTGACAAAATAAAGTTAATCTTGGATCTAAGTGAAGTGGATTCACAGAATAGAATTTATGTTCACCTTTTTTCAGAAGTAAGGTTATTCAGTAGTCTCATGATTCTAAAGTATTTGGTCACCCAGGAGTGGCATGTACTGTGGTATTTCTGGTGGGAACATTTGTGCAAGGATGTCCGTGAATTTGTTTTATAATGCTCTATATGTGACTGTGCAAGATTACTGAGGGTATCCATTTCCTTCCAGACCTTAGAAGTCTATTAGTATGGATTTTATTACTATTCTAACCCTTTCCAAGGTTACACAGTAATATTGGTTGTATTTGACAGGTTTTCCAAGTTTGCTCATTTTATCCATCTTAAAAATCTCCCAAATGCTAAAGACCTATCGGATGAATTTATAATGGAAATGTTACGACTTCACAAGTTTTCTTCATCCATTTTGTCTGACATAGGGCTGCAATTAGTTTCTCACTTTTTGGTGTTTTTCTGTGCCAAGGTGGGCTCTTCTCTTCTCCTGCCTTCAGGTTATCACCCATAGGCTAATGTGCGGGCAGAATGCATCAACCAAGATTTATGAATGTTTTTATGATGCTTTGTAAAATTATTAATGGAAGTCTGAAGTCCTTACTGTTGTTGGCTGAATTCATGCATAACCTGCTGTATCACTCGGCACTTTTGAGTGCCATTATGGATTTATGCCTAATTTATTTTATGCATCATCAGCCAATTCATTGATTCCTGGTCTTACAGAATATCTCCTTAATATTTACGGATAGTTTTAAAGAATTTGAAACAGGCAGGCAGTTCTACAACCAGGATTGCTAACTGCAAATGGAAACCAGCACCAGCACATAGAGTTCAACAGCAGGCTTGGCTCACTGCCTGGGATATTAATTTGATGGTTCCCTCAGGAGAATTTGGGGCCCAGCTTTACTGGACCTTATTCAATTATTAAGAGGATTGGTTCTGTTCCTTACAAACTGGAACACCCTAGCCACTTTAAGATTCATCCAGAATTGATACCCAAATATCCAAATTGATGGGATGTTAGAATATATTGTAAGGGTTCCAGAGTCGAATACTTGGTATGTTGGCAGGGCTATGGGCCCGTTCCGTGACCTACAAACCCCGGTGTTACACCACCTCTGTCATAGGAAGACCCCAGTAAACCCGAAGGACATATCAGGAGCAAGAAGAAGAGTCCTAGAAGGAGGGTTCTGTCCTGATTTACTGTTTTTTGTTTTTTTCATTTTGAAAAGAATACATTTTTCTTTGTGAGGAGATATTTGTAAATGTATTGTTTATCAAAATTGGAGAGTTGTTATACTTAGCACTTACAGTTTAGTACCAACAAGGAGTACTTCTGTTTTATTACTGTTTAACCAAAGAAAATTATGTATCATCCATAACTTTATGTCCTGGAGACAAGCAGTAACAATATTAGGAGGAAGAACAGAGGTAGATTCAGTGCATAAATAAAGCTGTGTATCATCAGCTTAACAGTGAAATTGAATACCATGCTGCCGAATACTACCTATAGGGAAAATGTAAGTCCATCCATTTTCCAACCCGCTGAATCCAAACACAGGGTCACGGGGGTCTGCTGGAGCCAATCCCAGCCAACACAGGGCACAAGGCAGGAACCAATCCTGGGCAGGGTGCCAACCCACCGTAGGGAAAAATGTAAGTAAATACGAAAAAGAAGTGGCCCCAGCACCAAGCCCTGTGGAACACACTGTGTAACCACTGTGCTCTCCGATCTAAAGCCTTTCACCTGATCAAACTGTCTTCTATCAGTAAGATAAGAGGAAAACCACTGATACACAAGGCCACAAATTCCAAAATTAGCTAAATGTTCCAAAAGTATCTGATGTACAAGAATTGTTAAAAGTCCCATGCCTGCTGCCTGGTGAAGATCACTTGTAATTTTGACCAATGCAGTTTCAGTACTATGTTTTCGGACAAAAGCCAGATGGAAACTGTTCAAACAAGTTATTTGTTGAAAGATGGGACTTAAGTTGAGAAGCAACTATCTTTTCAAGAATTTTTGTTATATATGGAAGATTAGAAATAGGTTGGTGGTTAAAAAAATTTTTATGGTCTAAACTAAGTTTTTTCAAAATTTGTGTAATTGAAACTATTTTTATTGCAAGAGGAACAATGCCAATGGCATGGGATAAGTTAATTATTGAAATTATCAAAGGAAAAATATATGGCAAGCAGAAATTAACAGGACTAATAGGTATTGGATCCAGCTGACAAGTATAGGAATTAGATTTTGTTATAAGCTCAGAAATATCAAATTCAGTCAGTCATTTAATCGTTTTCATTTTGTAATTTCTTATGAACCTATGATAAAATTATACAAGTGGATGCCCTCTCACATCAACATGATTTAAGCAAAAATAACAGTGAGCCCAAACGCACAAGTCTCCCAGGAACAAATCCTTGGAGCAGTGAAGCTGTTTGAACCAATTGATAGTAAAGATTTGGGAAGAAAGTTTTCCTTCCCCAGAAAAGTTCCAGTCGATATATTATTTGTTCCTGATTCTGTGTTTCAGAAAATATTGTTTAGGGCTTTGGATATTTCCCCTTTTGAATGTATTTCTGGTAATGAAGCCCCTTAATATATAAAATATCTTCCATGCCTAGATTGACGAATGTTTTGAATAACTGGGATGTTTAAGCCAAGGTACTGTAGAACCTATTGAAGTTCAGCATGTGTCTTATAAAATCTGGTGAATGTAAGTAAAATGTCTTCCCAAAATACTATGTTCTGAAGAAGGTGTGGCTCTCTACACATAAATAAATTTCTAAAACAGCATTTGCACCTATTTGCAAAAGTGTGATTTTTATGTGAAAATGTCAAAGGATTCAAGAACTGCAAACTTACTGGGACTGAAGCAGCAGATGTGTTCAGTTGTTGTACAGTTTTATTCAGGATTACCTAAAATACAGACAAAATAATATTTTATTGATATGTATTGTCAAGCATTGCATTGCAAACAAAAATATAACAAGTGAGAAAAAAAATTGTGTTAGTGTTTGGTTTCACTTTACTTTTTACATTCAGGCTATGCACATTCACACTTCCTTCCTCTTTCCTGTATTCACTGCAGTGGAATGCTTTATGAATTTCCCCTGCAGATTAAAATTTCAGCCACATTTTAGCTTATGAATTTTCTCTGATCTTATGAGAATATACAGATTTTGTCCTTCTGTAAATGCATGAATAACTTGTAGATTTTAAATTTTATATATAATAACGTCACATCACCCATGTATTTTCCAAGTCACTATCATGATGAGCAAGTTGCTAACTCTTACTGTCAGGCCATACAGTAACAGACTACACTCACTCATAAACCTACACTCACTCACAATGGGACAATTTAGTATTGTCATAAATATATTAAATTAAACAATCATTATCATTTTGTTTAGTGTGAAGGACCTGTGAGATCAGGACTGAGGAAGCTTCATTTAAAAAAGGGAAGATATTTTGTTTTAGAAAAACACCAATAAGGTGTACTGCTCTTTTTATCTTTATCTAAGTCAGTAGCTTTCTTTGTTTTTAGATCTGTTGAAAATATTATCAAGTCTGACCTCAATTTCTTATTGCTCCCATAACAAATTATTTAATATTTTCAAAATAATTTACTATTTATGGACTAAGTTTTTTTTGGGTTGTTTGTTTTTTACCATTATTTTATATTTGAATAGGTACTTAACCTCTGTTACAGTTTGGAAGTTCTTAAACTTTGATGCAAATTATACATTGTTGCTTCAGAGCATTTTTGGAAGTTTTTACTTCACAGATTCTTCCAGTGTAATTATTTCTTCTGTAAGTTGTTTCTTAATTATTGTGATAAATTTTTGTTAACTTACTTTTGTGGTCTCTACATTTGTGTGATTTCATGGTTGTTAGGGACGTAGTCACAAATGGTCATACTGCATGACGACACAAGTGCAACACTTTAAAAACTGACACTACATGTCCTTCAGGGTGTAATATTGCACAGACAACAAATGTATTCTTCATTACTTTTCATAAATAAGACACATCTTCTGGTCCATCAGTTGTTTGGCTGCTCAGTTAATTCTTACTGAAAGTACACCTCTGGTACGCAAAAATGAAACAGCAACACTTTAACATTTATTAATGTAAGCAGTAGTGAAGATTATCAATATTCAGTGCATCATTATGAACTCATACACAGTAAAAACCTACTTATGAAATATTAATCTTTCATATGCAATATATATTTTATTTCTAGTTATTATTATTATTACACTACCTTTCCTTTGTATTGTATATTGCTATATTTTTGTTATCATTATTGTCCTGTATCAGTCTATGAGAAAGTATTTCTTGGATTCATTTGTGCAGTTACGGTGCCCTTTCACTAATAAACATTTACAAATGGATAAATAATTAAAACTTGAGATTAGGTACTGGAAAATTGTCTATAATTAATTAAATTGTCTATAATTAATGAATACATTATCTATAAAGATGTAGTAAAAGTTACAAATGTCATTAGATAATAATTCATGTATCTGCAAAACTTTATAATAGCTTTCATTAATCCCTTAAACCAAAAAACACTTAATACTAGTAAACTAAACAGTAAACCAAAAAGATTTCACTTAATTTTCAGAGTGTTCTTCTCTGAAACGTTCTTCCTTGATTTGTTTGTAAAGTTCTTACAAGAACATTAAGATAGAAAACCCACATTTTCTCACATGCATTTTAGAAAAGGTTTTCATGTACTAATTCTCTTCATGGGACAGTGGCAATTAATCTGAGGACCACTTTGCTATCACAGCTGTGTTGAGAGCCGCCTTTAAGAGTAATTTCACATCTATCTATCTATCTATCTATCTATCTATCTATCTATCTATCTATCTATCTATCTATCTATCTATCTATCTATCTACCAAAAAGTACTTATGTGAAAAATACTAAGATTCAAATCTAACTTTGCTGAATTTGCATTTCACAGCCCCAGATTTCAGCCACTGATCTCTAATAACCCTTCAGCCATGAAGATCAAATAATAGAAAGCTGCTCTCAGCAATGAAGCGATCATCAACCAGTGACATAAGGTTAAAAAGATTGCCTTGACCAGGCTAACATCAATGTGAGTTTAGAAGAGAGATGGCTAGACTTGAGAGAAACTGAGGTTGAAGATGTGTTGCTCATAAAAGAGACAGACGTACAGAAATGACCACAACAAGCAAACAGGAGCGGAGGAAGAAGGCATGGAATTGAAATAAAAGTTGTTAATCATCAATATGTCTCTTACTGTAATTTTAAATGATGATGCATAAATACATTATGCACTAAGAAACACTTTATCCAAGCATATACAGTACTTGTGTGTTAGTTTGAAAAATGTTATAAAGTAATATAAAGTCTCCCAGCATTTCTACATTTCAAATCTCACATGCAAACAAAATCAATTCTAAGTCTGCACTGCAATTTCAATCAAATTCTAGAAACTTCTAGAAAATTATGATTTAATTAATGTTAAGATCTGCTTAGCATTTCTTAAACTTACCTTATATGTCATTAATTGTGAATAAGTCCAGTTTTGCAAATTTCTTAAATCCTTTGCTTCATTGATCAGTTGTTTTTTAATAATTTGATTACTCTGATACAAACAAAATAAATGGTAAAATTTTATTAAAGATTTGCTTCACAATAGCAAACATCTAGAGCAGTGATCAAATAGATTTTACCTGGGGCAAATTCTTACAAGGCCACTCAGCCCCCCAAGACCTCCCCCAGCACTTTAACAGACACACCCTCTCATTCAATCCTGGATATTTTCATCCAGTCACCCATTCACTCATATCAAACACACATTATGTAAATTTAAACCTGCCAAATTCGTATCTGTGCAAGATAAGGCTAATTTAAATGTATATTTTCTTCTTACAACAGTCCACAGTGATTGTACCCATTTATGCAACTTCCAATTAGCCAAGAAGTAACACTGAAATTTTTTGGTGGTACAGTGATATTTCAGTTAATATTGCAACTACCCAATTGAAACTTCACTTTGACTTTCAGCTGCAATAAACTGTGCAGTAACAACTCTGTACTAAAATTCAGTATTACAAAAATCAGCTTAATTCTTTCTTTATGTAATAGATAATTCATTATGCTATTAATAACCTTGGTTCAAACAAAATGGAATATGATTGTATCTTTGACTTTCTCCATCGTTTACCTTCCTTAACAGATTCAACATACATGGAGAACGTTACCGGGAAATACTGGCATACATGCACAAGAAATGGTTAATGGCCCTTGGAAGGACCATTCAGCAGCTCTTTTCTGATGAGGACCTGGACTAACTCCCATTGCCTGTTGAAGCATGTAAACTTCCTCAAGGAAATTGCGATCTTCATAGGCACTTCTCATTGTACTGTACTAAAATTCAGTATTACAAAAATCAGCTTAATTCTTTCTTTATGTAATAGATAATTCATTATGCTATTAATAACCTTAGTTCAAACAAAATGGAATATGATTGTATCTTTGACTTTCTCCATCGTTTACCTTCCTTAACAGATTCAACATACATGGAGAACGTTACCGGGAAATACTGGCATACATGCACAAGAAATGGTTAATGGCCCTTGGAAGGACCATTCAGCAGCTCTTTTCTGATGAGGACCTGGACTAACTCCCATTGCCTGTTGAAGCATGTAAACTTCCTCAAGGAAATTGCGATCTTCATAGGCACTTCTCATTGTACTGTTTTCTCTTCTCATTCTTTTCCATCCCAACCTACCATACTGTTCAAAGTATGCATCAAAGGTCAGAGTCATTACAATATTTACAGTGGTGTGCAAAAGTATTAAATCCCCTTGAAAGTCATAATAATTTTCTGCAGGACAAAATATTTATAAACATATTTGTCCATTAAGTATTTTTAATGTGAATTCTGTAACAATACATTTCCACAGTCAAAATAAACCATTTTTCTGTAGATATTTAACTGAACAAGAAAAACTCAAAAGTTAGTGTTTGTATTCAAGCCTTACACATAATTACACATTACTACTTTGTTGAGAACCCTTTTAGATAGATAGATAGATAGATAGATAGATAGATAGATAGATAGATAGATAGATAGATAGATAGATAGATAGATAGATAGATAGATAGATAGATAGATAGATAGATAGATAGATAGATAGATAGATAGATAGATAGATACTTTATTAGTCCCAATGGGAAATTCACATTATCCAGCAGCAGTATACTGATAAATAAATAATATTAAATTAAAGATTGATAATAATAATAATGCAGGTGAAAAACACCTAATAATAACTTTGTATGATGTTAAATGTTAACGTTTACCCCCCCGGGTGGAATTGAAGAGTCGCATAGTTTGGGGGAGGAACGATCTCCTCAATCTGTCAGTGGAGCAGGACAGTGACAGCAGTCTGTCGCTGAAGCTGCTCTTCTGTTTGGAGATGATACTATTTAATGGATGCAGTGGATTCTCCATAATTGATAGGAGCCTGCTGAGCGCCCTTCGCTCTGATGTTAAACTGTCCAGCTCCATGCCAACAATAGAGCCTGCCTTCCTCACCAGTTTGTCCAGGCGTGAGGCGTCTTTCTTCTTAATGCTGCCTCCCCAGCACACCACCGCATAGAAGAGGGTGCTCACCACAACTGTCTGATAGAACATCTGCAGCATCTTATTGCAGATGTTGAAGGACGCCAGCCTTCTAAGGAAGTATAACCGGCTCTGTCCTTTCTTGCACAGAGCATCAGTATTGGCAGTCCAGTCTAATTTATCATCCAGCTACACTCCCAGATATTTATAGGTCTGCACCATCTGCACACAGTCACCTTTGATGATCACAGGGTCCATGAGGGGTCTGGGCCTCTTAAAATCCACCACCAGCTCCTTGGTTTTGCTGGTGTTCAGTTGAAGGTGGTTTGAGTCGCACCATTTAACAAAGTCATTGATTAGGTCCCTATACTCCTCCTCCAGCCCATTCCTGATGCAGCCCACGATAGCAGTGTCATCAGCAAACTTTTGCACGTGGCAGGACTCCGAGTTGTATTGGAAGTCCGATGTATATAGGCTGAACAGGACCAGAGAAAGTACAGTCCCTTGTGGCGCTCCTGTGTTGCTGACCACAATGTCAGACGTGCAGTTCCCAAGACGCACATACTGAGGTCTGTCTTTAAGATAGTCCACGATCCATGCCATTAGGTATGAATCTACTCCCATCTCTGTCAGCTTGTCCCTAAGGAGCAGAGGTTGGATTGTGTTGAAGGCGCTAGAGAAGTCTAGAAACATAATTCTTACAGCACCACTGCCTCTGTCTAAGTGGGAGAGGGATCGGTGTAGCATATAGATGATGGCATCCTCCGCTCCCACCTTCTCCTGATATGCAAACTGTAGAGGGTCAAGGGCGTGTTAAACCTGTGGCCTAAGGTGGTGAAGCAGCAGCCTCTCCATGGTCTTCATCACATGTGACGTCAGAGCGACAGGCCGAAAGTCATTCAGCTCACTAGGACGTGATACCTTTGGGACTGGGGTGATGCAAGATGTTTTCCAAAGCCTCGGGACTCTCCCCTGTTCCAGGCTCAGGTTGAAGATGCGCTGTAGAGGACCCCCCAGCTCCAATGCACAGACCTTCAGCAGTCGTGGCGATACTCCATCTGGACCCGCTGCTTTGCTGGCACGAAGTCTCCTCAGCTCTCTGCTCACCTGCGCTGTTGTAATTATGGGTGGGGATGTCTCTCCTATGCTGGTATCAGCAGAAGGATGTGTGGACGTTGCAGTACTCCGAGGTGAATGTGAGATTGGGTTAGGGTGGTCAAACCTGTTAAAGAAGATGTTCATTTGGTTTGCTCTCTTCACGTCTCTCTCGATGGTGGTACCCCGCTTCGAGCTGCAGCCAGTGATGATCTTCATCCTATCCCACACTTCCTTCATGCTGTTATTCTGCAACTTCTGCTCCAGCTTTCTCTTGTACTGCTCCTTCGCCACCCTGAGCTGGACTCGGAGTTCCTTCTGCACGCGCTTGAGCTCATGCTGATCACCGTCTTCAAAAGCCCTTTTCTTCCAGTTCAAAAGGCCCTTGATGTCACTTGTAATCCATGGCTTGTTGTTAGCATAGCAGCGTACAGTTCTTACTGGAACTACAATGTCCATACAGAAGTTGATGTAGTCAGTAGTGCAGTCAACAACCTCCTCAATGTTCTCACAATGTGATCCCTGCAGGATATCCCAGTCTATAGTTCCAAAACATTCTCTCAGAGTATTCTCAGCCTCCGGGGCCCACTTCCTGAATGATCATGTGGTTGCAGGTAGGACCCTCACTTTTGGTTTGTAGTGAGGCTGAAGCAGAACCAGGTTATGATCTGCTTTCCCAAGCGCAGGCAGCGGGGTGGCGCTGTATGCGTCTTTAACGTTTGCATACAGTAAATCAATATAATTTTGCTATAATAACAGCCTTAATTCTTTTGGGGTATGTACCAGTTTTTGTGTCCTGCGGTGGGTTGGCACCCTGCCCGGGATTGGTTCCTGCCTTGTGCCCTGTGTTGGCTGGGACTGGCTCCAGCAGACCCCCGTGACCCTGTGTTAGGATATAGCGGGTTGGATAATGAATGGATGGATGTACCAGCTTTGCATTGTTCGGGAGTGATTAATCCCCATTCTTCTTGGCAGAATTTATAGAGATCCTCTAGGTTGATGCGATGGCGTTTCTGGACAGCAGTTTTCAAATAATGCCACAGATTCTCAATAGGGTTAAGATAAAGGGCTTTGACTTGGCCATTCCACAACATTCTCTTGTGTCGCTTTGGCCTTATGCTTAGGGTCACTGTCACATTGAAAGATGAACCTCTTGAGACGTAGTCATAGAGTCAAGATAAAGGGCTTTGACTTGGCCATTCCACAACATTCTCTTGTGTCGCTTTGGCCTTATGCTTGGGGTCACTGTCACATTGAAAGATGAACCTCTTGAGACGTAGTCATAGAGTCATGGACTGGAACAAGTGCTTCTGCAATATTGGGCAGCATTGGTGTCCATTTATTGTCCCTTCAACTCTGACAAGATTCACAGACCAAGCACAGAAAAATAATCTCCATAGCATGATGCTGCCACCACCATACTTCACTGGTGTTTCTTGAGAAATGGGCAGTGTTCAGTTTTACGCAACATATACCTTTTTGTAGGCTGGCCAGAAAGTTCTATTTTGGTCTCATCTGACCATAAAACCTTCTCCCACATTTAACTGGGTATTTCTCATGCTTTGTTGCAAATGCTATATGTGCTTTTATATGGACCTTCTTTAGGAATGGCTTCTTTCTTGCTACTCTCCCATAGAGGCCTGTGTTATGGAGAACTCTTGATATTGTGGACCCATGCACCTTCACTCCAGTTTCAGCCAAACAGCATTGTAGACTTCTGAAAGTGGCCGTTGGATTTTTATTAGCCTCTCTCACCAGTTGACATCCTGCTGTGATGTTTAGTTTTGAGGAACTGACTGTTCTAGTAAGAGTCTGGGCACTGTGATGAACCTTCCACTTTCTGATGATGGATCTAATAGTGATTAACAGGACATTTTTGAACCCATTTCCTGCCTTGTACATTTCAATGACTATGTTTCTCACATCAGCACAATGCTCCTTCATCTTAATTTTTGCAGTGATTGTCCAACAAAGACGATGAAGGATGCTTTTTGTATTCAGAAAGATGTAAGGGTATAAAGAGAGATACATAAATAGTACCTAATTATGCTTTATTATGGTCAAATTACTGTCAACTTTGTGTTGTTTGTGATTAATTTTCCATTTTTGTAAACCTGGAGCTTTCCAAAGTACAGAGGTTTAAATATTTATGCAAGCTCCAACTTTTGAGTTTTTCTTTTTTGGTTAAATATCTACAGAAAATGGATATTTTGGCTTTGGAAATGTATTATTACAGCATAAGAGTTCACATTAAAATACTAAATGGATAAATGTGTGTACAAATCTTTTGTCATGCAGAAAATTATGATGACTTTCAAAGGGAATGAATACTTTTGTACACCACTGTATATACTGTATGATAATGCAAAATAAACTATCCCAAAACGAAGCTGAAATCATTTACTAAACAATACAGACTCAAAATTAAAATAAAATCACTAGACAACACTTGATACACAAACATTGAGAAATTACCACAAAACATGTTTTTCCAATACTACAAAAGCTGGTGTTTTTATTGTATTCTTTAATTTATATCATCTTTTATTCTTTTATTAATGTCCTGCAGTGCTAAAACTTGGAAATCATTTGGTGTGAACTGGACAGGTAGTTATGCTGTGCTGAATTTACACAACACAAGATAAATATGTGAAGTGTTCAAAAAATACTTTCATTCAAAAATTTAGGTATGCACCCCCATTTGTGTCCCTGTGGCACTGGGCCTGGCTTGGGGGCAGTGACAACTTGCACGTAGGCTGGATCAAGGGCCATCAAATGATGACAGTACAATATGATTTTTTACCAATGAATGAGTAGCAAAAATGTTTGGACAAGGTACCAGTAATTAGGGAAAAGAACATTATTGAGTATGTCATAGTTTTAAAGACAATCAAACCAAATACTGTTGGCAAATGAACAGAGTTTCTGTTTATACTTAAATGCCTGTCTGAAGCAAAAAGCAGACGTTTTAGAGCAGGCTGTTAAAAGTAATGACTATTATCTTGAAAGGACACCTAGGAGTTACCACTTACAGTATGTCTGAGAGAGAAATCTTGAAGGCTGTGGATTGTACACCATTGGTGATCTCTAGAAAAATCTGGAGTGTTCTCCACTTGACTTTCTCATTTTCGTAGCGATTATAGAAAAATTGCATGAATACGTAAACATGTGAAACAAAACATGTACCTATTCAAATTTAGAGTTTATTTGATAGCTCTTTTATCTGATTAGATACATTTCAAATAATGGTGTTGTTTTATGTTTGTACCAAGTACTTTCCCTGCATTGTTGATAAGTTAAATAACAGTTAAAAATAATAATATGTGCAATGTAGTTAATAAACTGTTAGTAAATAAAATGAATAATTACATATTCCCAAAATTATATATTATTCTAGGCCTGTCTTTAACTCTTTCATTCTGTTTATATGACAAATCAGAGCATTAACGTGTATGCAACTGATTAATTTTCTTCTGCTTTTGTGATGCTGTTTGATTTTTAACTCTCATTTTCATATAAAAAATTAAATGTAGGTAATAAAAAAAGTTCAGGAAATCCAAAAAATACGGAAAACAAGAAGAAATGTCAATTATTCACAAACAGTACAAAACTGATGAAAGCTCAAAACATATACGAAATACAATTCGTGGAATTAAATGTAGGGACAAAGAAGTAAATGAGCAGTGCAAATCAGAAATGTACGGTATGTAAATTTTAAATTTCGAAGAATATCTATACAAGTCAAGTCAATTCAAGTTGGGAAGCATGTACTGGTACGGTACATTGCCGCACCCAGTACAAGAGGAAACAATTCAGGATCCCGCTTGGCAACCCCCCTGGCAGACACGTGGTCCAGTCCCACCCTCCGGAAATGATCCTCTATCTGCCGCAGCCAGGTGTTACGTGGGCGACCCCTTGGCCTGGTCCAGCCACTTGGGTCCCCAACAACAAGGATCTTACGAGCTGGATCACCCTCGGGGAAACGCGTCACATGGCCGTAGTGCCGTAACTGACGCTCCCTCACAATGCAGGTAATGTGCCTCATTCAGGACTCCATGAGAAACCGCTCATTTGACACAAAGTCAAACCAACAGTACCCAAGGATTTTCCGGAGAGACACAGTACCAAATGAGTCCAGCCTTCATCTCAGGTTACTGGATAGCGTCCATGTCTCGCAACCATATAGCAAGACAGAAAGCACCAGGACTCTAAAGACTTGGACCTTCGTGCTTTTGCATAGATATTGGGAGCGCCTCACACCCCTTTCCAGCGACCTCATGACCCCCATGCCCTTCCAATCCGTCTACTGACTTCATAGGAAGACTCACTAGAGACATGAATGTCACTGCCAAGGTAAGTAAACCTTTCGACAAGGTCGACACTCTCTCCGCAAACAGACACACTGCTGAAGGCTGTGCCCAAGAGGTCATTAAAGGCCTGGATCTTGGTTTTTATCCAGGACACTCACAAGCCTAGACACAGACTCCTCGCTCAGTTTCTCAAGAGCCCCGGTCAAAGCCTCCATTGACTCCACGAAAATCACAGCATCGTCAGCAAAGTCAAGATTCATGAATCTTTCTTCACCAACATCAATATCTATACTTTATTAAAAATGATCTTTTACCATAAAAATTATAAAACAATGATTTCATTGATGGTAATGTAATTTATTACATTAGTTCAAACACCCACCATAATTACTGATAAAACAAATTTCTTTTGTTGACAAAATAACATGTAACAATGAAAAACAAACTTACCGTTAGTGTTCATATGTAGCTAAGCCAATCATACATGATAAGTATTGACCACAAATACTTACTAACACTAAGTTGCATAATTTCACTAAAGAATTAATAATCTTTCATGGAAATTCAGAACCAGCAAAATGAAGAAAATTCACAAACACTATTATATCACTAAAAGAAATGTATTTTAAGCACAAAACCAAAAAAAAGCAAAAAGTAAATTTCAAAAAATCATAGCTACATACAAATATGGAACACAATTTGCCTTAAGAAAGACAGCAACAAGTACCTAAATGTTGAAATATGAAAATGTGGTTAACAGATAAACCTGCTTCAACAATATCACAGAATCAACTGACAAAAAAGCATATTAAAATTTTGTTAATCAAAGTGGTGGGGTAAATTATAGAAAACTCCTAGTTCTGGGTAAAAAAAACAGAGCCAAATCAGCCTGCATGTGATGGTTCAGGTCTGCTACATGTTACCTGTTCCAACCAGGAGCATAGTGAACCTGGTTGTCAATAGTCATAAGTGAGATAAGCCGGGTAAATGAGGACACACATGTAGCAAAGGGTAGGTGCAAAAGGTGCATAGGTGCTTTTATTAAAATCAATCAAAAGTCAGTGTTTAACAGTGCAGTGCTCCATTATAATAAATAAATAATCCAATAAACGTCAGTGATCGTGGAGATTAAAAATTCAATAAAAAAATCCAAAAAACAAGGTTAAAATGTCAGTAGGAAACCATCCTCTCTAAAATCTCACAAGCCCAAATGTATCCTTTAAAACCGATGCCTCTCTGGCCTACCCTACTCAGATGTTAAGAGCACGGACAACCTTCAGTCCTTCCCATGTCCCTGCCGCCAATCCCAAGGCATTCCACAGGATGCCACTGAGCCTCTACTCCTTCGACTCCTGCTGCCATCGTCCTCCAGACTATTTGCTCTTGCATTTGCTTCCTGGCTGCTTAGCAGGAGCAACCTTCAGGTTCCTCTTGAGCGCCGGCCACATGCTCCATCCCTGGCGCTCCATTCCCATCCACCTGTTTCCTCCCATCTTACACTGTTTCTCTTTCACTCCTGCCCTTCTCTCCATTCTTTCCTTTAACCTACTTTCTTGTCTTTTTCCTGTTTCATTTTCATTCTTCTATTCTGCCCCATGCAGGCTCCTTATATTTGCTTAACTGGGCACAGGTGTAAGCTGTCACTCCCTCCAAGGCAATAATGAGGCAACTGATCAATCTGCCTGCTTTGGCGCGAGTGTGCACACAATCAACCCCACACAACCCCAGAGCAAAGCGCACTCATACACCTGCACCCGAGCCTGTAGTTTGAGGTGTGATTATTCATTTACAAAGTCGCCCTACACCATCAACCATTCACCACACTGCATACGATCTCACTTGAAGATTATTGCTGAACAGACTAGTTCAAATCTATTTTGTTTGTTTTCCCCTTAATTTTCTAAGCATTGTTGCTTTTAAATGAAATTTATTTTGTACTGTCTTCTATGTCTTCACAATATATATGTATATATTAGAGCTGTCAAATGATTAAAACTTTACTCAGTATTAATCAGAACATGTGGTGGTTCAGCAATGTCCAGTAGTCCCCTGTGAATGCCGCTGCTGTACAACTTAGTAGCTCAAACTGCAAACACTTGCTTTTCATATAAATCCTTGATAAGTGACAGAACTGTCACATGTGAAGGTAATGTTTAAGAGTTTTTATATAATAGAGCGATACTGTAAATAAAATTGGTATCAGACTCTTGAAACACTGAGTAACAGAACAAAAAAAACAAGGCTTATACTCACAACTTTTGATGCAAGCGTTTCCAGAGATTTTGCAGCATCATCCAACTCTCCAACTGTGAAATTTTTATTTATCTAAAACAAAAAAATCATGAAATGTAATTAAGCATAATTATTAAACCTAAAAAGCTATATCGGTCTCCTGAGAGAAGCATTTAAAATACATGGACACAGATAATGTTCAGGCCCTATTTCCAATCCAGGATTCAACTGCCATCTCCAGCTGAACCCCACTACTCACTGTTAATCAGCTTAAACACAATTAAAAGATTTGCAATGTGTTTTCAAAAACCCAGCCACAGGGGATACACAAACCAGTGTGTATCTTTGTGCCAGTCCCAAGCCCAGATAAATGGGGAGGGTTACATCAGGATGGCAACCGGTGTAAAATTTTGCTAGATCAACATGCGGACAACAATACAGATTTCCATACTAGATAGGTCGAGTCCCGGATTAACAACGACCGCCACCAGTACTGTTAGCCAACAGGGTGCTGCCAGAAATTGGGCTACTGTTGGCTGAAGAAGGAGAAGAAGAGGGGGGACACGTGTCCAAAGGAAGAAGGAGAGGAGGAAGGTAAAGAGAATGTAACTGAGGGTAGGAACTTTGAATGTTGGTAGTATGACTGGTAAGAGGAGCGAGTCAGCCAATATGATGGAGAGAAGGAAGGTTGATATATTGTGCGTGCAAGAGACTAAATGGAAGGGCAGTAAGGCCAGGTGGATATGAGGTGGATTCAAATTGTTCTATCATGGTGTGGATTAGAGGAGGAATGGGGTAGGGGTTATTCTGAAGTAACAGTATGTCAAGAGTGTTTTGGAGGTGAAAAGAGGGTCAGACAGTAATGATCATGAAGCTGGAAATTGAAGGAGTGATGATGAATGTTGTTAGTTCATATGCCTTGCAAGTTGGGTGTGCGATGGATGAGAAAGAAGATTTCTGGAGTGAGCTGGATGAAGTGATGGACAGTGTACCCAAGAGACAGAAAGTGGTGATTGGAGCGGATTTCAGTGGACATGATGGTGAAGGGAACAGAGGAGACGAGGAGGTGATGGGTAGGTATGGTGTCAAGGAGAAAAATGAAGAAGGTCAGATGATAGTAGATTTTGCAAAAAGGATGGGCATGACTGTGGTGAATACATATTTTAAGAATAGGGAGGAACATAGGGTGACGTACAAGAGTGGTGGAATGTGCACACAGGTAGATTATACTGTATGCTATGCAGAAGAGTCAATCTGAAGGAGATTAAAGACTGCAAAGTGGTGGCAGGTTAAAGTGTAGTTAGACAGCATAGGATGGTGGTCTGAAGGATGACGTTGGAGATTAAAAAGAGGAGAAGAGTAAGGGCAGAGCCAAGGATCAAATGGTGGAAGTTGAAAAAGGAAGACTGCAAGGTTGAGTTTAGGGAGGAGGTAAGACAGGCACTGGGTGGCAATGCAGAGTTACCAGACAGCTGGGCAACTATAGCAGAAATAGTAAGGGTGACAGCAAGAAGGGTGCTTGACGTGACATCTGGACAAACCTGGTGGTGGAAAGGAGAAGTACAGGAGAGTACACAGAGGAAGAGGATGGCGAAGAAGAAGTGGGATAGTCAGAGAGATGCAGAAAGTAGACAAGAGTACAAGGAGATAAGGTGCAAGGTGAAGAGAGAGGTGGCGAAGGCTCAAGAAAAGGCATCATATGAGTTGTATGAGAGGTTGGATACTAAGGAGGGAGAAAAGGAACTGTACCAATTGGCTAGACAGAAGGACAGAGCTGGGAAAGAAGTGCAGCAGGTTAGGGTCATAAAGGATGAAGATGGAAACATACTTTCAAGTGAGGAAGGTGTGTTGAGAAGATGGAAAGTGTATTTTGAGAGACTGATGAATTAAGAGAATGAGAGAGAGACAGAGAAGGTTGGATGATGTGGAGATAGTGAATCAGGAAGTGCAACGGATTAGCAAGGAGGAAGTAAGGACAGCTATGAAGAATGGAAAGGCCATTGGTCCAGATATCATACCTGTGGAAGCATGGAGGTGTTTAGGAGAGATAGCAATGGAGTTTTTAACCAGATTGTCAAATGGAATCTTGGAAAGTGAGAGGATGCCTGAGGAGTGGACAAGACGTGTACTGGTTTTTAAGATTAAGGGGGATGTGCAGAGCTGTAGTAACTACAGGGTGATAAAATTGATGAGCCACAGCATGATGTTATTGGAAAGAGTAGTGGAAGCTAGGTTAAGAAGGGAGGTGATGATTAGTGAGCAGCAGTGTGGTTTAAGGCCAAGAAAGAGCACAACAGTAGGGATCAGGTTGAGGAGACCCTGGAGAGGTGGAGATATGCTCTAGAGAGGAGAGGAATGATGGTCAGTAGGAACAAGACAGAATACATGTGTGTGAATGAGAGGAAAGTCAGTGGAATTGTGAAGATGCAGGGAGTAGAGTTGGCAAAGGTGGATGAGTTTAAATACTTAGGAGCAACAGTACAAAGTAACAGGGATTGTGGAAGAGAGGTGAGAAAGAGAGTGCAGGCAGGGTGGAATGGGTGGAGAAGAGTGGCTGGAGGGATTTGTGACCGACGGTTATCAGCAAGAGTGAAAGGGAAGATCTACAGGACAGTAGTGAGACCAGCTTTGTTATATGGGTGGGAGATGGTGGCACTGACCAGAAAGCAGGAGATAGAGCTGGAGGTGGCAGAGTTAAAGATGCTAAGATTTGCATTGGGTGTGACGAGGATGGACAGGATTATAAATGAGTACATTAGAGGGTTGGCTCAAGTTGGACGGTTGGGAGATAAAGTCATTGAGGCAATATTGAGTTTGTTTGGACATGTGCAGAGGAGTGATGCTGGGTATATTGGGAAAAGAATGTTAAAGATAGAGCTGCCTGGCAAAAGGAAAAGAGGAAGGCCTAAGAGAAGGTTTATGAATGTGATGAGGGAGGACATGCAGGTGATGGGTGTTACTGAACAAGATTGGAGGACAGGAGGATATGGAACAAGATGATCCTCTGATCTGCTGATGCCTACTAATGCAGGGTCATTATCATTAATCAAAGGAGACATTGAAATAAAATCTGAAGCTAATACCAAGGCAAAATTGAAAATTAAAATGAAGTGGGTATCAATGAACTCTGTATGCAAGGGAATTTTTTTCTCTTAAATTCTGTAGAAACTAGTAACCAAAGTAATATACTGACAGATCACTTAATTACATTGGGTAATTTGTACATCAATCACATGTTCTTTTTTGACAAAGATTTTACCAAATGTCAGAAAAAGAAGAAAGAATATATTTGACGGTATTCTTGTAATTGTGTTGTGCATTTTGTAACAAATACTAATTGATAATTGAGTACAAAAATCTACACAAAATCCTATGACCCATGTGCATTGTATCGGTTGTCAGCGCTGCCTGTATAGTATGCAAAATGTTTTTTATTTTCCATTACATTTTACATTTTTGTACTGTAAATAATATTCAGTAGAATATAAACAAATAACAATCATCAAATACCTGTTCCATAAATGGAGTAAAGTCAATCTTTCCAATCTGCGTTGTGAAATTTTCCATAGAAGCTCGTACATTGTCAGTGAGAATTTGTATTTGTGGCAGGGTAAAGTTTGTTTTGTCAAATTCATCTTTGATTCCTGTAGTGTACTGAAATAAGATTAAAATAAAAGGGATATTGTAGTGTAAAGTTACAAACAACTATCAGCAACCAATAAACACAACATAAAAATTATTTGTCTTTTCACATGTACAATCCATAAATTTACTGGAAATTTGCACACTCACACATGTCTGAAGGAACTGCTAATTTTGCTCTTCCCTTTTTAAAGTGAGGTTGAGGCACAGCTGTGGCAATAACAACTCCAGAGCTAATGAGGGACAAGGAAAACTCTGCACATGTGCACAAAGTTCAGTGCCATCTGCTCCCACATCACACGCTCAAGCCACTCAGACCACACTACCACACCCCACCCAAAGACACGGGTGTTACCATTATTTATTTATTTATTTAAAACTTGCCAACAAGCCGCAGACCTCAATTTACCACAGTAACCCCATGGTGCAGTAGTCAGCCGCACACCTCCAGAGTTCCTGGTTAGATTTTCATATTATATAGAGTTGGCACACATTTCTCTTGTCTTCATAGAACCTCAGGCCCTCAGGGACAGAGAGTCACATATAGTGTGCTACCTTCCTGGAGCATAGGTGGGAGACTTCTCTGGAAGTATAAATAAACTCCTGGACAGAGCAAAGGTGGATCCAGTTGTCGTTGTTCATCTTGTAACAGCTGGTATAAAGAAGGGCAGGCTAACATTTCTGTAATTGAAGTTAAACAATTAGGTGCCAAGCTGAGGACCAAAAGTGACAAGATGGTCTTCTCAAATGTTCTGCCTATGATACACACCAGTCTAGACAAGACTGTAGAGATTAGAACGTTTAAATTGTGGCTCAAATCTTGCTGTGGAATAGATGAACATGGGTTTATGGAACACCAAGGTTCCGTTCTGGAACAAATGACACCTGTTCCACCTTGAGAGGCACCTATGTATTCAGATTGTTTAAACTATACAATGCGCACATTAAGTCCAGGACAGGCCAGGTTCATAACTTCACATAAAGGAATGGACAGTAGAATTATACACATTGCAAATCTGAAATTACTATCCCACAATTAATAATTTCATTAAGACTATTTCATTAAGAATTATCTGATGTAATGCTAGATCTATATATAAAAAAGTTAGAATAAGAATAAAATAAGTGAGACATAGTTACAGGAAGCTCCACATAAATGTGATATCATAGCTGTAACAGAAACATAGCAAAGACATAGATTAGATTTAGATAGACATAGACAAAGACATATAGATTTATTGATTTATCTGGTTTGTACAATGCTATATACTGTATATGCTGCCGTTCTTTATTATATTCTGTAGGTGCCTTGAGCATGGGAAAGGCGCTATATAAATAAAATGTATTATTATTATTTATAAAAGATAGGCAAAACCGAGAAGGCAGAGCAGTGTGTGACGATGCGGGTCCGCGAGGACAATTCTCAAATGAAGCCAGCTCATCTCGGTGACATTACCGACGGTGTCGGGTTCAGGGCACCTGAACACAAGATGGGAGCATGGAGCGTACCCGCATCGTCACATTTGGTGACAGGGGTGAGATGAGCTGGCAGTGGGGACTGAAGAACAGGAGACCAATGAGCCAGTGGGACTGGTGCCACACGGATCAGAAAATAACGAACCCACGGACCCAACCCGGAGGAGGACATTTTTAAAGGACTGAGCTTTTTAATGGACATTTATTTATTCCTGGTTTTACTGTCTTTTAAAAGTATTTATTCTTTTAATGTCCTGGTTTTACAAAGGGGCTTGGGTTGGTTTTATTATGGGATTGTTTTTAGTGCTTTTATTTATCGGTTTTAGTGCAGTGGTAGTTTGGCCGAGCCGTGGACCTGGGCCGCCAGTTGCACTGGGTTGATAATGGCGTGGAACCTTCCCATGCAACTGGGGCTTTAAGAGGGGAGGTAGGTGGTATAGTGGGTCCGCGGCTTTAAAACAAAATATAAGGGCCAGGTTTTAATCCGTATAGCTGTGTCGTTCTCCGTGGGCGCGATCATACGACCACGGGAGTCAGCTGCGTCCACGGAGGCACGGGGAGACGGGCTATATATACAGGTCGACACCAGGGGATAGAGATGGATAAGATGGATAGATGTATAGAAGAAGAAAAAGGAGGTTAAACGACGTGAAAGAGCCTTCTTAGCAGCTACGATCTGGCCGCCTGTAAGGAGGAGACAGCACGAGCTGGGGCCCCGCAAAGGAGCATTAGATTGTGCCGCTCTAGGGACTAGTTCGCCCCACTGAATGTTCTATTGGAGTGGGGTGAGAAAGGCAGGTGTCCTCCTGAGGGATCTGAGGACCAACTGCGTGGGCGCAAAGGATGAAGGGAGGAGAGCCGACCTCGGACGGTCTGGCAGTGATGTCCTAATGGAAGCCAAGACAAAGGTCGGCCGAAAAGGATCTCGTGGCTGTTGGGTCTCCGCCGGCTGCAGGAGTTATGGGTGAGCCAGGGAGAATGAGAGACGATGGTGGGCTAAGACCGGGAAGAGTGAGACTGCATTTTTAACCTCTGTTTTTGAAGGATTTATTTATTGTTTTTATCCCCACTGAACACTTGTTTTTATGGATTGTTTATTGGAACTATGGAGCACTGCACTAACTGTTTTTGTTTGCTGTGTTTGAATGCATGTCTTCTTCAACTGGATGGTGAGGAGGTTTGGAATTTGACTATAAAGCATCAGAGATAATGACCTGCTATTGGGAGTGTGTTACATACCCCTCTATGCAAATGACAGTTTCAATAGAAGAAGGGTATTATATTCATGGGGCACTTTAATTATATAAATATTAACAAGGCTAACCTTACACATAGCAGAATGCAAGAACATGAGTTTTTGGATGCAATCAGTGACTATTTTTAAAACAGTATTTTAAAGCACCATCAAAAAGGAAAGCCTGTCTAAATTTAATATTTTGTAATAATCAGGAGACAATTCAGAGGGTAAAGGACATTGAACCATTAGGATCTAGTAACCATAATAAGAAAGCACTGTTTCAATTTAATAGGGCAAATTTTGAGTATATGCGAAGTCTACTTAAAGATAAACTGGGAGTCTATAAGTCGTAGAAAACAAACTACTCCACCACTGACGACCCAAACAGATTCTTTCATTATTTTAGTAGTTAAAAGGTAAAAGAGCTTATTTACTTTACAGATGATACCAACTATTTGGAATTGCTGATTACAATCAAGTGAATCGTTACAGGAGGACCTGTACAGAATACAGGCTTGGGTAGATTTGTGATAGATGAAATACATGTAAATACATGTAAGGTATTACAACCAAAAAGTTAAAATATTAGATTTTACGTTATACACTGATGAGCCACAACATTAAAAACCACCAGCCTAATATTGTGAAGATCCCCCTCATGCTACCAAAACAGCTCTGGCCTGTCGAGGCATGGACACCACAAGCCTACTCAAGGTGTCATGAGGTGTCTGGCACCAAGACTTTAGTAGCAGATCCTTTAAATCCTGTAAGTTGCAAGATGGGGCTTCCATTGATCGCACTTGGTTTTCCAGCACATCACACACATGCTCGATGGGATTGAGATCTGGGGAAATTAGAGGCCATGTCAACAGTTTTGCAATGTGAGAGGGCACATTATCCTGCTGACAGACTGATATCACAGCATACCATTGTCATGAATGGGTGTACGTGGTCTGCAACAGTCATTAGGTAGGTGGCATGTGTCAAAGAAACAATCAAATGAATGCCAAAAGCAAGGATTCCAAACAGAACATTGCCCAGAGCATCACACTGCCCCGCCGACTTGCCTTCTTCCCATAGTGCATCCTGCTGCCATCTCTTCCCCAGGCAAACAACGCACATGCACCTTGCTTCCAAACATGATCTAAAAGAAAACGAAACTTTTCAGTCCAGACCACCTTCTTCTATTGCTTCTTCCAGTTCTGACATGGATTGCATTCCTACTGTAGTGGCTTTCAGTGGTGGTCAGGAGTCAGCATGGGAATGCTGACAAGTCTGCAGCTACACAGCTTCATATGCAGCAAGTTGCACTGCACTGTGTGTTTTCACACCTTTCTCTCATGGCCAGAATTAAGTTTTTCATTAATTTGTGCAATAGCAGATCCTCTGTGGGATGGAACCAGGACCTTTATTCCACACACGAATCAATGAGCCTTGGCCATGAGCCTTGATACCAACTATTGGTTCCCTTCCTTGGATGACTGCATACCAGGAATACATCACAAGATCTGCCAGATGTTTTGACCCAGTCGACTAGCCATCACAATTTGGCTCATGTAAAAGTCGCTCACATCCTTACACTTGTTAATTTTTCCTACTTCCAACACATCATTTTCAAGAATCAATTGCTCACTTACTAATATATCATACGCCTTGACAGGTTCAATTGTAACAAGATAATCAATGTCATTCACTTCACCTGTCAGTGGTTGTAATGTTGAGGCTGATCAGTGCACATCACAATGTGTACAACAGAATCAAGAAAGGTTATAATTAAGCTATATAACACACTAGTGAGGAATGTCCAGGAGTACTGTGTACAATATTGGTTTCTGTAACACAAAAAGGATGTAGAAGCACTAGTGAAAGTTCAAAGATGAGCAATTAGCCTGATTTCAGGACTGAGACATAAGAGCTATAAGTAAAAATAAAACTAATTTTAAGAAAACAGAGATTAAGAGGTAGTATGGTTAAAGTATTTAAACTTTTAAAGGGAATTAGTACAGTGGATTAGTCCTTAGATGGATTATCAAATAGTGAGGTGGAAGTGCAGGTGGAGGTGAAGAGTATTACTACAGGAATGATCAAAAAATGACTTATTTTTTTGGAGAAAATGGTAAATAGGATTAGTGAGTTTGTTGGGCTGAATGTCATGTTTTCATTAGGACTGTTGTGATTTTCTAATGATAAGGGTGGCAGATTATCTCTGTCACAGAATATCAACAGACGCTATGACATATCTTAAACATTTTTCATGCCGAATACAGCAACCTTCTGGCTTAGTTCTCACATACAAAGATCTAGAAAATATCTGGGAACTATACTAAATCTTCACCTGGGAAGCTTCCAGATCAAGTTTCCTGGGATTCTTCCCTCAGTTTTGCTCAATACACACCCTCAATTTACCAGTAAATTCTTTGGACAGCCTTCATTTGTGAAAGAGATGCAAACATGATTATACAAAAACTATATAAACCCATATTCCCCCTAAATTTACCTTACTGATATTTAAAACTTCATTGAGGTCAGTCTTCTTTCCCAGTTGTAAAACGGACCATAATGCGGAGTCATTCTTACAGTCACTAAAATAAGCACATATTGAAAAGTTACAATTATCTCAGCTACACCTTTTGTTCACATTTAACAAAAAAGCCAAATCTAAACATTAGACATCATGCAAATAAACTTCAGTTTCATAAAGTTGTGCTCTGGTTTCTAGGCTATAAACCCTCAAAAATATTCTTAAAATGCACTGGCAGTGTTAAGTTAAACTGGGAAATAACAGATGATGACAATGAACAAGAGTTTTCTGTAAATATTACAAAAATAAAAATGTTCTAAAAGTTCTCAGATACTCAAATGTTTTAAACATAGGCACTACAGATTATTTTAATACCATCTAGAAATAAAGCTATACTTATCAACATTCAAATTAGATGTTGTGATTTAGAACAGTTTCATATTTAATTAACTTAATATGCAGTTATGTGTGTATGGTTGACAACCTATAATTGTTTTTACTGAAGGGAACTCCTAAAATCTGGTCATTTTAAACACATGCTGGATTATTTTCTGATACACGAAGTGCAACATAAAACAGGCAAAAATATCTAAATTTATAAATAAAAGCATTCTCTTATGCTACCCTGAGAAAATACCCTGTTTTTCAATTGCTACAATTGAGAATACTGGAAACCTTAATAATTTCTTGGACAGGTCAAAAGTTTACTGTTTTCACAACTAATATTTCATCCACATTTATGTTCAAATCTGATTTTAGTCTTAATAAGTAAGATTAATTACTAAAAAAGATACAATTTTTAACCTCTGTAGTGCTTAAAGTAAAACCAGAATAATTATGTAAAAACGTTGACAGAAGTATGGCTTTCCATTAAGTGAGAGTACAAGTATGACCTGATGCCAATATTGTTCAATGGTCATATATATACAGGTTGACAAATGTCAAGGCTCTGAGTTGATATTTAAAAGCTCCCTTTCCACTGCATCAAGATCACTTTCATTCACAATTTTGTGTTGAAAGTCTTCAGTTGTCATTAGAACGGTTTTGCAAGAGAATCAGCATATTCTCCTTAACATTTCATGGAATTAATGTGCAAAAGTACTGGATTTGTAAGCAATTTGCTTTACTTTGTACACTTGTGTGCCTTTTCAAACTGTGCACTGTGAAAGTTATACAAAATAAAGTATGATAAATTGTCTGTTAGACGACAGTTAACACTGAGAACCTGAATAATGAAAGAGTGCTTTTCATCAAGAATTATTATTATTATTATTATTATATTATTTTATCAGCAATATTTCACTTTCTCAAAAGCAACGTACCAGATGTCTTAATCAGTAGGTTACCACGTAAGTGCATTTGTTAGTAATAATGGTGGAAACTGACAAGTGCATTTAGCAATTTATCTGTTCTGTCCAAAGAAATACCATGGCTTTAACTTTTGTTTTGATGCCAGTCTCTAGCATACATTTTTCAAGTTAATCAGCTTCACAACACTAAAGGAAGTACTGTCGAAAAGGTAAGTATATTTAAGTTGTGATCTGCTAGGTTGGCTACTTTGAGCAGCTGTTTAAAGTTGATCCTCCAGCTAGGACATTTGATATCTCTGGGTCCACGGTTCTTGAGACTGATCCTCCAACTAGCTGTAAACCACCCAAACTCACCTACCAGTGACCGCAGCAGTCTGGTTTTATGCCTAAGAAGTCAATTAACTGCATCCTGGCACTAAAGGTCCTCAAGGAGCACAATCGCAAATATTGGCAGAGTTTCTTTGAAGCCTTTGTTGATTTTCATAAAGCGTTTGACTCAGTTGATCGAGCTGCCCTGTGGGAATTCCTGAGATTTTGCCGAATGGCCGGCCTGAACACTGGTACTGTGAGTGCTTTGCAGAGTGGAGACAGAACCTCTACATTTTTCCAAATTGATTCTGGGTTTCGTCAGGAGTGTGTTCCTGTTCCTACTCTGTCCAATGCTTGCATAGACTGGGTGTTGGGGAAGGTTGTGGGGTCCAGTGGCTGTGGGCCATCTGTTGGTGAAGAAAGATTCACTGATCTTGATATTGCTGACGATGCTGTGATCTGCAGCGAGTCAATGGAGGCTCTGACTGGGGCTCTCGAGGGACTGAGCGAAGAGTCTGAGTGTCTGGACTTGTAAGTGTCCTGGATAAAAAACCAAGATCCAGACCTTAATTGACCTCTTGGGCACAGCCATCAGCAGTGTGTCTGTCTGCGGAGAGAGTGTCGACCTTGTCAAGAGGTTTACTTACTTTGGCAGTGACATTCATGTCTCTGGTGACTCTTCCTATGAAGTCAGTAGACGGATTGGGAGAATATGGGGGATCATTAGATCGCTGGAAAGGGGTGTATGGCGCACCTGATATCTATGTAAAAGGACGAAGGTCCAAGTCTTTAGAGTTCCGGTGCTTCCTGTGTTTGCTATATGGTTGTGAAACATGGATGCTATTCAGTGACCTGAGGCTAGGCTGGACTCCTTCGGTACTGTTTCTCCTCAGAGAATACTTGGGTACCGCTGGTTTAACTTATGTCAAATGAGCGGTTGGTTGCTCATAGAGTTCCGAATGAGGCACATTACCTGCATTGTGAGGGACCATCAGTTACAGCACTATGGCCATATGGCACAATTCCCCGAAGGTGATCTGGCTCACAGGATCCTCATTGTTGAGGGTCTGAGCAGCTAGACCAGGCCAAGGGGATACCCACGTAACACCTGGCTGCAACAGAGAGATGTTCATTTCCGGAGGGTGGGGCTGAACCACATGTCTACCTGGTGGGTTGCCAACCAGGATCCCGAGCTCTTTCATCGTGTGGTGTGTGCAGCAATGCACTGTACCAGTTCATGCTCCCCAACCTGACCTGACTTGGCTTGGTTACAGCATTGTTGGCTTGTCTTGTGTTATGCTTCCAGCATGCTTCTTCTTCTGATGTTCATGTACTGAGCTAGTACTATTGTGGAACATCATCTGGCTTTACATAATTAACAAACAGACAACCACTTTCTCAGATTTTCAAGTGAAATTTGTCTGATAATTTGGAAGACCCTTCTCCTGCTGAATGTGGTGAAGCTTTTGAGACTGGCACCATGATTAGCCTACTCAAAAATGGCACACAATGTGGGAGAGGCAGGGACAACTAGTCAATTAAAAAATACAATTCAACTAAACTTTTTAGTCGATTAGTCAATTACATCAATTTATCACAGCTGCCCTAAACACTGCAAAAGACCAATTACTGTACTTGTTGACATGGATGAGTTCAAATCTCTGTATGAGCACTTCAACACAAAATCAATATGTTATAATCTGGTTTGTTTTAACACTTTTTGTGTATTTTAACTTTGTTTCTTTGGAATATTTCATATAGATTATGGGGTTTTGCATGATGAAGAACCCATTTCTATAACTTAATTTTAGCGTCAATTTTGTTTTCTAATGTTTACAATTATTTTACTTATCTCTGCAAAGCTATTTTGTTTTGCATGGGTGTCATCATTTTGTTTTTATTACTGTGTTGCATAGTACAAATGACAAGTAGGGGCACAGTGCGTTATGTCACCATTCGTGCACGGTGCATGATGTCACCATTGTGACAATATAAAGTTCTTGATCTCTTGCTTTTGAAAATCTGACTATAGGCTAGTGTTTGGGCTATGATGACTAAGTTTACAGAAATCCCAGTAACAAAATAAGGCATGTTTTTTCTTACTACAGTACATTTTACCTCATCATCTCTTATTAAATTGTTTCTCTCCTTCTCTTGACAGAACACTTGATTTAATTGTAATTTTTTTACTAAATACAGTGTAAAAAAGAGCACAAAAAGTAAACAGCGAAGTATACAATACTTTGGATTTTACAGGAAATACACTACACTATAGCAATGAAAGACTGTAACCTAGTCCTAGGATAAAGACACAGCAGCTGAAACTGGAAAAAACCAGGCAAGAGCAAAACTGTATGCATGGGAAAGTACTAGGGAACACAACACCCAAATCTTGTGACTGGTGATGTTATAAGGATGACCAAGAACATTTAAGAGATTTAAAAGTTTAAGATTTAAAAGTGCTTTGTAGCATTTGTGTCCAAAAGCACAGCTACAACATTACACACTGGACTTATATAAAAACAGCTACTGCCCAAAAACATACTTTATTTTTTATACATGCAACATTTTCTACATAGCTATACATTCATTTTCAAGCCCACTTAACCCCCTTAAGAGTCGCAATGACTGGAGCCTACACAACATTGGCTAAAGGGCAGAATATTAAACCCTGTAAAAACAACAAAGGAAAAGGAACCCCATTAACCAAAAAAATATTTAAATATTTGTGGAGGCATTTATTTTGGTATTTGCCTTGCTCAAGCAATAACTCTGGCTTGCATATTCTTGCATTTATTTTTAAAATCCATGGTCGACTGTTTATGGCAGTGTTTCTTAAACTAAAGATTGCGACCCGAACTGGGCCACAGGCATATTTGTGATGGGTCACTGCATGATTCTGTGGCGAGTGATATACCATCCTACATTTAGCATACAGAAAATGCGCTTTTATGTTATGAAAATACAACACATATTTTCCCCTTGACACTACCACCCCTCTCTCAAGCCTAGAAAATAATCAACTGCGATGGCTAACAAGGGATACAGATAAGAAAGGGAGACGTACAAGAAAGGGTGGGAGAGGAGTGACAAAGAAAAGGTTGTGAGGTCAAGGATCCAAGACTAAACAAAAATAATGGGTGTAGCCCAGGATGTGTTGATTTCTGGGGTGTTGTGGTACCTGAGTGATAAAAGGTGGAGACACATTGTGGCAGGTGGCCAGGTGTGGTCATCAGCCGCCTGCCTATTTAAGGGGCCACCGCCCTGCAATCAAGGCTGGAGTCGGGTGAGGAGGTGGACGAGGTCGGAGAGGAGGCGGCGAGGAGTGGCCTGACGTATGTGTGAAAGAGAGAAGAAAGAGAAAGAGAGGTGGCTTACTGAAGCCTGGACTTTGGGGAGACTGTGGGGGTTTGTTGGTGGCGGTTCACGTAAGACTTTATATTATATTAGTGTAAATAAACATGTGGTGATGGTTGAAAATGTGTCTGCCTGTGTGTGTCCAGGCGGTACCATTTCACAACATATAGTGCTACTGCCGTATTTTCCCCCAAATGTAGTTTCAGTGGCCATGAACAACTTGCCAGTGCCTCATCACATGGTATTCACCATTAGAGCATACATTGAATGTAAATCGGTAACAGAGAATCAGAGAAGATTCTGCATTAAGTTTCTGGTGTCTCAACCAGGAAGAACTGCTTCTCGTAACACTATTTTTAAGTTTTCTGATAAATCTTAATCTATGGGTAATGTGAAGAGCATGTTTGTTGGACTCATTGAGAACACCAGAACATACCAAAATGGTGAGACAGGCTGTGAAGCCCTCAACATTCACCACAGCATCAGTCAGTAGCATTAAACATTTCAAACTGGACCATTTAATGTATTATCACAATTTAATCTCACACCTATATAAAATAAGAACAGCACATACAATTTTTAGGAATAAGTTTAGTTATGCAACTCAACTTTTGTACTCAGTTTTCTAAATTGTTAAATGAAATCCAGGATGAAGAACTATTTGAGAACTTATTTGGAAAAATGTATCATTATTGGTGGAGCTCATTTGAAAAAATGGAATCAAAGACAAAACAGACAAACAGAAATCAGCATACTGCCCAGTGTGAGGGATCAGCTGTTCAGACTACTGTACTGCCTCATAATGTATTTTTATAAAAGTGATTACAGGTGTGGGAAATTATAAACATTAATTAATATATATAACATAATAATTTTTTCTTTGAATAAAAGCCATTTGTACATTTAATATTTAGGCCTTCAGTACAAATATAAATAAAAAATGACAATAATCAAAACTAAATAAAAAGACTTACTTATAAATCTGTGAAATCTCCACATTTGTGTCTAAACCCAACATTTGAGAGATGTTGAAATCAGGAATAACACCAGGAGTATCAATCAACTGCAAATTAAAGAAATAAAAAAGATGCTATAGAATTTACCAACAGTATAAAGATAAATAAACTTTCAAGACCATAACATGTATGCTACTTGTAAATTAAGCAAATGTTCATGGATAAGGATCAGAATGCTTCTGTACACATTATTTTGAAATACTGGCAGCACCTGAGACTGTCTGGATAGGATCTCTGTGTTGTATGTGTGTATCTGTGTGTATGTGTGTATTTGTTAAGCTTCAAGGGCGGGAGTAGGTGAACCCAATAAATATTCCTGGGAAGCCTCACAGATTTCATGATAATACAAGCACTCTATTTGCTATCACATAATTCCTGGACATGCGACATAACATTACCTTGCCAAACAAATAAATGATAGTAGTACCTATACTCCATTTATCCATATAAATTCTATAAGACCTTAGTGTCATTAGGTAACCTTCAGAATAGGGATATTTTCACATGTGTGTGCTTTCTTTAACTTTGATTTTTGGTTAAGTGCATTAGCCTTTGGTTGCTTGATAATCTGACTTTTAAGCGCTACCTTGCTTTCTGGGGAGAACATAAAATTGGACCAGATTAAAATGAGCAACACCAAGATTACATTTTTTCTGAGATTAGGCTAGTGAAGTAAGAATTAAAACCTTTGCAAAAGAATTGAATGACAAAATTGATCCAATCCAGAAAATCGTTTTAGAATTTAGCACACTTCAACAGAGGGCAGAAGCTTTGACTAACCACATTCTTCAGGCTAGTGATGTGGGTGGGGAACCAATTTTTTGAGATTTAAGGAATGCAAAGGATTTTTAAATCAGTACCATCTGGTGTTTGACCAGCAACATCAGGTACAAATTTACAGATTGTTCTCAGTTTACTTTTAGCAGTAGTAGTATTGTCAAGGGAGTATAGTGAATTTCTTACTTGTGTGTGACCAATATACAACACTTTTAAAATCTGCTTATTAGATAATAAGCATCTGGAATTGGGCTTCTGTGATTCAAACTACCTATCTGTTACTACCTTGAGGCTTTTTTTTTTTAAATAATTCAGGTTTTAAATCAGCCTGAGAGGAGAGGTGTAGCAATTAACAGGATGATGGAATGTAGGCAAGGCAATAAATTCATTGTGACTTTTAAAAGTAATGCTGCAGACTGGAATTGGACAAATCAACTTTGTTTTTTTAAGTTTAAAATAGACAATTTCTGAATAATTAAAGATATGGTAGCTAGTTAGCCCCTACTTCTAATTCTAAGGACAATTATCAGCATAAATGAATAGTGAAGACACACTTTAGAAAAACTTTGCTTTGCTAAAGACACAGAAAAGCAGTGTGTTTCAGTGGTAGTGCTGCTGACACAACAAGGAGACCAGAGTTCATGTCCTAGGTCCTCCTTGCATGCAGTTTGCATGGATTTCCTCCAGGTGCTCCGGTTTCCTTCCACAGTCAAAAGACATGCAGGTTAGGTGGATTTGCAGTGCTAAATAGTGTTTCTGTGTGCCTGTGTGTTCATCCTGTGATGGACTGGTGCCCTGTCCATGAATTGAGAAGGCTCCAGCTTCCTTGAGACCCTGCTCAGCAAAAAGCAGGATTAGAAAATTGATGGATTAAAGGAATAGTGTCATGGGGATCTAATTGTTTCTCGTAAAGTGGTACAATTGACACTTAGGAAATATGTTTTTGCAAATATTGAGAACTGTGAATTTCACAGATTCTCTGTAATATTTTGAGATATGAAACCTTGAGATAGGACAGCATGACTACAGCATGACATGGTCCAACCTGAAGAGAGGCATCAGAAAGGCTAAGAGGGACTACAGGAAAAGGATTGAGAAGCACCTGGACAGTAATAACAGCAGGCAGGTTTGGCAGGGAGTCCAGCACTTCACCAACTACAGGACCAGCCAAGGAGCTGCTGAAGGTGACGCCTCAATGGCAGAAGAGCTGAACCACTTCTTTGGTCACTTTGAGATGGAACTACCAGAGGCAGCTGTTACACACGCAGCAGCAACACACAACAACATCACCCCCTCCCTTAGGGTGGAGGAACACGAGGTGAGACGCTCGTTCCAGGCTGTCAATCCAGGAAGGCAGCAGGTCCCAACAGTGTCCCTGGACGTGTGTTGAGGAGCTGTGCAGAGCAGCTGGCTGGGGTCTTTACAAAGATCTTTAACCTGTCACTGTCCCAGGCCTCAGTTCCTCCCTGTCTGAAATCCTCCATCTTACTCCCTATACCAAACAAATCACCCATAACCTGCCTGAAAGACTATCGGCCAGTAGCGCTCACCCCAGTGTTGATGAAGTGTTTTGAGAGACTGGTCCGGAGTCATATCTTGTCCTTCATCCCTCCAACCTTTGATGCACACCAATTTGCTTACAGGGCTGACAGGTCTACTGAGGATGCTGTTGCTGCTGCTCTCCATGCTACCCTGTCCCATCTGGCGCACCAGGGTAGCTACGCACATCTCCTCTTTATTGATTTTAGCTCTGCTTTTAACACCATCCTCCATCACAGATTGGTGTGCAAGCTTCTAGCCCTGGGACTCCCATATTCCACCTGTATATGGATTAAAGACTTCCTGACAGACTGCACACAAAGGCTTAGGGTGGGCCCTCACATCTCCTCGGCCATCAGCATCAGCACCGGCTCTCCTCTGGGCTGTGTGCTGAGCCCCCTGCTCTTCACGCTGTATACACATGATTGCTCCCCTGCCCACCATAGCAACACCATCATCAAATCTGCAGACAACACCACTGTGGTGGGGCTTATCTCTGGGGAGGATGAATCCGCCTACAGGGACGAAGTGGAGCAGCTGACAGCATGGTGCACTGACAACAACCTGCTCCTGAACACAATTCAGACCAAGGAGCTTGTTGTGGACTTCAGGAAAAAGAAAACGTACATCGAACCACTCTACATCGGAAGGGACTGTGCGGAGAGGGTGTCAGTCTTCCGCTTCCTGGGAGTCCACATCATGGGAGACCTGTCCTGGGGTGTGAACACAGCTTAGCTGGCAAAGAAGGCTCAGCAGAGACTTTATTTCCTGAGAGTCCTCAGGAAAAATAACATCCCCCAAAAACTACTGGTGTCCTTTTATCACTGCTCTATTGAGAGAATCCTGCGCTACTGCCTCTGTGTGTAGTCTTTCAGCTGCTCAACAGCGCAGATGAAAACTCTTCAGCAGATCGTAAAGACTGCACAGCATCTCATCGGCTGCTCTTTACCCTCTCTGGATGAACTGCACAGCTCTCGCTGCCTCAGGAAAGCAGAAAATATCTTAAAAGACTCCTCACACCCCACTCATGACATGTTCCAACTGTTGCCATCAGGCAAAAGATATAGAAACATCAAAACAAAGACTAATAGACTTAATAGACTGAATAACAGTTTCTACCCTGTTGCTATTTGGGCACTGAATTGACACCTAATCAACTCCAATGCAGCAGTGCAATAGATGACATCTTGTGCAATAGTGTTCATGTGCAATTAAGGTCTTATGTTCAATGTTTGTGTTCTACCTTATTTCTTCTTATCCTTTCTTATCCTTTTTTTAATTATATTTATTTATATTTTGACACCACAGGAACTGCACCTAATTTCATTGTATTTGTTACAATGACAATAAAGATATTCTGATTCTGAAGTATGAATAAGTCTAAAGTTCAGACCATTTTTAAGTTGAAAACCCCAGCAAATCTAAAACACTTTGAAGTTGTTTCAAAATATTACAGGCATTTCATTAAAAATGTCATTGCAGTTATTTCTCCCATAACCTCCCTTACCAAGAAACGTTTCCATAAATTTCTTTGGACTCAAGTGCCACAATGGGTTTCTGACCATCTTTACAGCAGCTCATACTTTACATCATCTATATGTGAGTCTTCCATTTGAAGTAGAAGTAGACACAGCTGGTGTCAATGTTGGCGCTATACTCTTTCAAGGCTTCCTAAATACTTGGAAGTTAAACTTCTTTGCCTTTTACCCAAGGACATTTACATAACTAAACACAATTGCAATGTGGGCATTAATAAACATCTTGGTATTAAGTTATGAGGCGTGGCACCTCTGGCTAATGAGTGCTGAATGTTGATTAGTAATTTTTAGTGATAAAACTTTCAAGCACTGTACTTAAAACTCAGCCTGAACAACGAACATTAGGCAGGGGACCACCTGCCTCTTTCCATGTCTATTTGTACAGAAAGAGAATTTATTCCAGCAGGGATATCAGTCTCTGCCTGCCATCCATTACAAAATACATACTGTACATACTCACACAATCACTTACTTGGTACTGGCAATTAAAAACTGCTTAAATTTAAATATACCTGCACTTGTAGGTTTTAATCATTTTAAATCACTAACTGCACTACAGCTTTTTTACTGTTGAAGTATACATTTACTATGTTTATACAAGCTTGTTTTTTTCTTCAGTGTATCAGCTAGACATTCATAATTATAGAGGTGTAATTATAAATATGGATTACCATTTTAATTGTGCTATACTCATTTCTTACCAAAACTTATACTGTAACATGTCTAATTGCACAGTATTCCAGTCATCTCTTTGTCTCTTGTAAAACAATCTTGACTTGCTTTGTTTATACTAAAGGAAGTTCACTGAAAAGAAATTACAGTACAGTAATACCTCAAGTAATGAAGCACTGAAACTAAATTAAGCCTAGAAAAGCAGGGGCTGCAAAGATTGTTTTTTTTTGATCAGCCAATTTACTGATCACTGATCCAAGATTTTTCAGTGTAAATCATCCAACTTAGAATGACCAGATCATCTCTAACTTCCAGCTACAGTATTCCACATGGTAATACGGCAGCAAGATCTAAAAAAAATAACCACAGAATGGCAGTGGGGAGACTTAAAAATATTGTAATATCAAAACAATGATACCAACAAACAAGAAAATAAAATTTTAAGTAAAAGCAAATCATAGCATAGCCCCCTGGCGTTGCTGGTGGAGCCTTTGCAGCACGAACTGCTTTCTGCCAACCCCTGTTTTGGCTGCCGCCACACTGCGCAGCCAGACCGTCCGAGGTCAGCACACCACCTGTCTTCCTTCGTGCTCACTCAGTCGCTCCTCAGATCCATTAGGAGGTCTTACATTTTGCTCGCCCCACTCTACACGCTTAGTCAGTGGGGTGAACCAGCCCCTAGATCGCCTCAGCCTGCTCACGGAGGCCCAGCTCGTGCTGCCTTCTCCTTCCTGGTGTCTGGATCGTCTCCCATGACTGCCTTTTCCCTTCTTTAACCTCCTTGTATTCAATCTTTTCTTTTTTCCTTCCCCCTATCCTTCCAGCCCATAAATATATGTCTCCGTGGGTGCAGCACCTTATTCTCACGCTGCAGTAAGCCGATGAAGCAATTGACAACGATCGGGTGCGACTCGCCCCAATCACCTCATCAACTCCCTGCGGTCGTGCAATCGCGCCCACGGAGACAGACACGGCAAACTGGATTTACAAACTGACCTTTTTTTTTTTTTGAAGCCGTGGACCCACTAAACCACAAATAGAATTATAAATGCAAGTTGCAGTTTTATTATTTATGTATATAGCTGAGCTTGAAGCAAGGTCCATATTAATGCAATTTGCCTTAATGACGGTTCAGTTGGTAAAGATGTCATCACCAAGTTGCACTTGTTTTATTTTATTTTGGTGAATACTGTGTAATGTACCTGGGCTTGAAGTTTAGAAGTAATAGTATTATTACTGGAAGTTGCACTATTATTTATTTTATTGTTATTATTTATTAGTTTAAATATTATGCAGTTTAATGATGGTAAAGTTGTTTAAAAAGTCACTTTAACGTGTCAGTGCACAGAGATTGTTAACATTAACAAAGTGTAGTTCTCTACCTCTGGATATTTTACTAAGTCTAAATGCCTCTTTGGATGGTTGACAATTTGTTGTCAAAATTTTAGTTTAAGTTGTTTTCAAAATTTGTTCAATACAAAGGTTCTATATTTTGACAGCAACTGTCATACAATGTGATTCCTTCTCTTCATTAGTGCCCCCCTCCTTGAAAACTATCACTTTATGGGGCCATGCAAACCTGTATTAATACTTGTGTGCACATTAAAATTTTTTTTGTACAATGTACAATTCTCATGACAGTGGAATAGGTTATTCTTAGCCAGTCTACTGCAGTAATTGCACTGGAAAATGTGGTTAACTCATGCATGGGAAAAAAATACCGTCGAATACCGTGAAACCAGTACAATTTTGAAAAATACCGTGATATAGCATTTTGGCTATACCACCCAGCACTACACGCAGGCATTAGCTTTTCTTGCTCATGTTGTTTGACTCCATTTTCAATTCTTTTCTTTGGAAATATTGTAAGTCTTGATGACCTTTTGACCTTTTCATAATATTTTAGTTTTGGACGTTTTTGCCCCTGAGTTGATTGGATTAATCTGGGTTACAGTTCCTGTCTTGAAATGTTTTAATCATTTTTTAATGTAGTTGATTTGGATATGTTTTGCTATCTTTGTTTTATTTTTACTTAATAAAATAAATCAAAGAATAATTTTGTTTTTTTGGGCCAGATGTTTTTGCAGTTCTCCTCTGTCCCCTTATGTGCTTTTGTGGTCTGCCTTTGTCCAAACTGAACAATAATGTATGGAAGTTCTCTGTGTAACAATAAAATGAACAATGATAGTATTGTAGAGAAATATAATTCTCATTGTCTACACCATTTCATCTTTTTATATACTTTCCTCATTAACTAATCTAGATCTCTACTTTAATCATCAAAACTGTGATTACTTGAAGTTCTGTTGTTTATAAAAAAAAGTCAACTTGAAAAAGTCATACTGGAATTTGTAAAAATGCAAAATATATGTATATTGGAAACAGAAGTGTGTAATTATTTAACACAATGTCCTTTATCTATTTAGTAAATCTAGAGCAATACTTATAGAAAAGAAAATCACTAGCAAAACTACACTATAAAGCAGCACTAGATGATTTTTACCAGAAATTCCAAGATTTCCGTGTTAAAAACAGTAAAGTTACCTGAAGAAGTTCATTGTTCTCCCAAGGTCTGCATATCAATGTGTAAGCACTTCCTCCCAAAAGAAACAGGATCAGTACAATCACCATAAGAAGCCAGGAGTAAAGAAAACTTAAACCAGCACCTCTGCAATGCACAAACAAGTACCAGGGTGTTCAGTTGAAAACTAATACCATTGCTAACAGGTAAACAGGATGTTAACAGTACAATACATGAATGAAATAAACCACCATATAAAATGACAAAATTCTCAAGGTCATAGGAGGCAAAAAAATCATGGCAGCATGTGACCTTGAGAATGTTATGTTGGAAAACCAACAGTAAAACCAACACAGACATGGGATGCACAGAAGAGTTACTATGCCAGGATTTAAACCCAGAATACTGGATCCATAATAAAAACCATTATAGTGTAAAGCATAAAAAAATTCACTGTGTCAGAATTTACACCCAGAATGCTAGATTTGTAATGTAAATCAGTTACATTGCAAAGTATCAACTCAAAAGCTTTAAATGATCACACTATGAGAGAAGTTTACATTTAGACCTTTTAAACATTAGAACGTATTTACACTACTTTGCAAAATATTCAAACCCTTCAAATATCTGGGGAAATGTGTAACCCAGCATGTTCCTGTAATGACCAGCACACAGAAGGCCACAGAAGGTTGGCAGGAGGTTGGAACAACAGAGATTAGAGACAACAAAGATGATTACAGGTTAGGGGATGCTACCTTTTAAAATGTTAATACTGACAGAAATTATTTGTTGTCATCCAGTTAATGATATAGCAGCACTACATCCCAGAAAGTCAAGGAGTATATTATCCATTAAAGCAAACCAATAAGAACACTGTCTTTTAAAGATTCTGGTAAGCATAGTAAAACCCAAAAAGGTTTTAGCATGAAGTGACACAGACAGAAGTTGAACGAAGGGTCAGTAGCCCTTTGTACTTAAAGTTAAGAGTATTGTTAAAGGCTAATTGGTAGGGGGCAGGATAGTGGAAAAGTGAATGCTTTGTAAAATTTGGAGGAGGGAATTTTGGGTAAGCAATACCACAAAAACACAGATTTGTAAAACACATTCAGGGATACAAAGAGCGATAAAAGTGTTTGTTTCTCTTTTTGTTTTTTACTTTGCAGTTTTTCCTTTGCACTCATCTCTCTTTTAACCTTATTTAGCAGACCATTTTTGAAAATATTTGACTGATTTTGCATTATTATGGGTTGTCATGAGAATGCTCCTTAGGCTCAAAACTATATCAATATTTGGATCTCTCTCTCTGAGCACTTAATCAAAAATGTTAACCAGCATCACTCACTATAGACATGGTTTAGAAAAAGACATCTACAAAAATTCATCAACTGAACAAGTAAAAGATGTGCAAGAGAAACCACTGAAGCACCAATAATTACATCAAAAGACCTACAGATTTCTGTCACAGAGAGTGGAGTTAAAATACAACAGCCAATACTTGTGGAATTCTGCAGAACTTTGGTCTGAATGGGAAAGTCAGCCAAGAAAGAAAACGTTACTTAAAAAGAAACATCTGGAGTTTACCACAAAGCGTGACAGTGAAACAGGTACAATTGTGCAAAAGGTGCTGGGTTCAAATGAGAACATATGCTTTCTGAATAATATTATGTGTGATGCAAAACTAAATCCTGGAAGAAGGAACATTGTGTTACTTCTAAACAACAGGGCCTGTTTGTTCTTTATTTCGCCTTATACAATTTCTTGTATTAGGAATTTGTTAGTTTTCGCATACCCCTTGGGGTCAGAGCGCAGGGTCAGCCATTGTACAGCGCCCCTGGATCAATTACAGGTTAAGGGTCTTGCTCAAGGGCCCAGCAGAGTAGGATCTCTTTTGGTAATGACGGGGATTCGAACCAGCAACCTTCGGGATACCAGCGCAGATCCTTAGCCTCAGAGCCACCACTCCGCCCTGTTGGAGTTAAACAAAATATAAAAGAAGCATCAACCCAGAAAATATGTCTTGCAAGCTTATTTTAGTTTGGCAAAGGACTGCTTTAAAGAGAATTCATACTTCAGCCGAGCAATGATCCCAAATACAAAAGCTTCTATGAAAAGATGAATTTGACTAACCGGTCTAGTCAAATTTCTAACCTGAGCACATCAAGGCAGTGTGGCATGATTGCTAATGGAGTTCCACAGCTACTGACCTGCAAGCTAAAAAGTGCTGTAAGCAAATCTGCTTTGACTTACAGGCAAAAGCTTTCCTAACATGTATGCTAAATGGTAAGACACCAGTTTAAGCACAGTTAAAGCTGTTCTTGCAGCTAAAAAGTGTCTTACCTAAATAATGTGTAGTGTCTGAACACTTTTGCAGGCAATATATTTACTGATTTTTTACTTTAATGTATATGTGGACAAATAACTAAAACTTTCCACTTCAACAAGTGAGTTTGCAATAAAAATATAGACACAGGTAATCAATATTTATATATCATCTGTAGACAGTAGCATTTAAATCCTTTTAAAAGTTATGAATACATTTGCAAGGTATTGTATTAAACCATTTCAATGTCAATGTGAAATATAAAAAATCCTAATTGCCTAATGTTGTTGAGACCTAAGCAAACTTATTTTTGAATTGTTTACATTTGTATCCTTTTTGACATCCTTTTTGACATCTGGCAGTTCATTTAATACAGTTAATACATTTAATACAGTTCATTTAATATTTAAGATTCCTTCTTTATTCTTAATTAATTTGTTTTTATTTAGTGAATACTTACGCCATAAAAAATGTTCCTCCACAGTTGGCAACACTTGTTCGCTCTGTGGGGTCTGCACTGGACTTCATTGTCAATGGTCCCAGAAGGAGTCCCATAATATTGCATAGTACAATCAACAATATTAAACAACTTGCGATGATTCCAATAGTATTGCTAAGGAAACAAGTGCCATACACACAAATTTATTATATAAGAGGCACAGCAGTTTCATTGCATATTTTCCCTAGGTTTACAGTTAAAATGTCTAAAAACATAACTATAATACTATAAATATAAAAGAAAATCATTAAGACACTAACAAATAATGTAATTATGTTTTCTGAACAGGTTTTATTTCATACTTCTAATGCTTTGTTTCTTTGAACAGTGTAAATCTATTTTTATTGAACAGTTTTTACATATGCAAGGCCATGTAACAATAGTTTCATCCTACCTGTAATTGCTTGCCTTGGAAATTACTGGAACGTAGTTGTTCACTTCGATACCAATTTGGGTAATTTCACTAGTTATGTTGGAGATACTGGTCAGTGGGATATTTTGAGATACACTTTGAATTTTCCCTTTAATAGTAGAAAGCTCATTTTGCACACCTAATAGATAACACAAAAATTAAAGGAAATGCAATGCAAAAGCCAGCACTTACTTCAACTTCCACCACAAATGTAAATGTGAGATTTTTAATAATAATTCAATTAAAACTCTGAGAATAATAAACAGTTATCTCTTAGATAAGCCTTTAAACAACCCATTAAGACCCCATCATACTACACAACTTTTCAAGTGATTTACAGTCCAGACTTTTAGAGAGTTGAGGTTAGTCATGGTCGTGCTAACATGATTGCCAATCGTATTCACATTCTAGTCTGTTGCCAATAAGAGACTTGAAGCTAAACAGATTCTCACTGATTTTTCTGCCTTTAGCATTACGTTTCAGGTTTTTACTGCAGCAAACCACCAGGTGAGTTGTGTGTACAGGTATTCCTCATTGGAACAGCAGAGCTAAATGTGCAGGTGGAGAGAGGCACAGCCTAAGCATTGTCAGCAATAACAAAAGAAAGAGGGTCTGATCTCGGACTTTGTTTAATCTTCATTTTAGGAGACATTGCTTTCACCCACCACTACTAGGTATTCAACTGATTACCAGGTTTCTCTCAATCTTCTAATCAGTGTGCAATAAGATGAGCATCAATTACTTATAAGTTGTAAGAATGACTACTCTTTCACTTAATTGTTCTGTTTAACTAAGACTTGGAAAATGATTCAACCTGAGGCAAAGCCATCTGTCCTTCTAAATGTAATATTTTTAGAGACAATGGAAGTTCTGAAAATACAGATCTATCTATCTATCTATCTATCTATCTATCTATCTATCTATCTATCTATCTATCTATCTATCTATCTATCTATCTATCTATTTAATAAACTTAAACTTTGTTAATAATTTGTGGTGCACATGTACTTAACTACAAACCATTTTATGTGCCAAGAGAAACTGTATCTGTCATTCTGGTTGGAGTTTATGTTCTGCCTCTATCAATTGTCACTATTGTAATGCAGCTTTATGAAGGATCATGTCTTAGCTGCCGAGAATAAATACCCGGATTCTACAGTAAATTCTTTGGTGAATTTAAAAATTTCACCTTTGGTACCTATGGTGAAATGTGTTACTGGAGAGTTAACATCTGTGGACCAGTACTATGGCACTACCTCAAATGCTTACTATGCCATTTCACGGGCCCCTTCAGACAACTTTGATCATGCTATGATATTTCTTTACCCTCATATATACAGAAACTGAAATCTGCTAAAAAAAAAAAAGCAGAGAAAAAAACTAAAAAAAAAAAAAAAAAAAACAGTACCTAACTGGACTAGTAACAGTGTAGAGAGACTACAGAATGGCCTGGTCTCTGCTGTCTGGGAGTTACTTGGAAAAGCCTCTCCTGGACTAGATGAGTATACAAATAGTTACTTCTTATATAAGATTTGCTAGGAAAACTGTATTTCACCAAAAAGAATACTCATAAAGAGCTAATAAAGCAACATAGCAACTTAAGAGGAAGCTTACAAAGGTGGAGATAACTCTGTTTAAACATTAACTGGACAAGGCAATAAGGATGTCAAGAGAAGTTATAAGATTAAACTGAAACAGAATTGTTTCCACCAATTATTGACCCTCTGTCTGGATTGCTTTACAAGTAATTAATGGTTAGAAACACAATCCCCCACCATGCTGCAGCCTAATCATCTTTACGTGATCAGGTGAACAAAGTTTCTGTTATAGGTTTGAGGATCCCCCTTCCACTACTCAGGACCCTGAACTATCAGGGGTGTGTTCTGTTTCCGCTCTTTTTCTCTGTCTACAACAATAACTGGACCTCCAGTTTGCCAAATAACTGCTAAAGTTTGCCAAATTACACCACCCTGACTGGCTTGATTATGGATGGGGATAAGGTGCGATATCAGCTGGCTAGTTGGTGCATCCTCAACAATCTCAACTAAAATATTGGGAAAACAGTGAAAATGTTTGTACATTTTAGAAGACATTCTACATTTCCTGCTTCACTAGTTACAAATGTAATGGATATGCTAAGGCTATGGCCTGTCTGGACTGGCAGGTCAGGATATAAAAGCAGCTTGCATACACATAACACTTTGCATTATGCTAATACAAGTTTATACGTATGCAGACTCACATATCCTACAGACACTGTATAGTGTGTGTATTTAATATTTATTGCCCAATCAGAGTATAATTCATAACAGCAGAAATGTCTTGTCAATGTCACAACAACTGCTATAAATTCTATTATATTTATAGCAAGTATACATTGAAGCCTCAAATATTCAGCATAACTGCACTTGTTAAGAAAGAATATAAGCTCTACTTCAGATGAAACATTGGTAATCAAGACAAACCATAGGCTCCTCGCATTTGTTGTGCATTAAGCGCTGTCGAAATGAGATCTTGGCTCAGAGGTACTCAATGCTGTTCACAGTCCTGATGAGATGCCAAGAACAGAAGGATCATGTGATGGACTATTACTTCTGTCTAATCAATTTCTTCAGCTTTTCTACTAAAGACAAAAAATCTATTGAATATCTCAGTCTACTTTCAGCCATGAGACCAGTGCCACATCACAATCACATCTGACAATACCAAATCCACCAAAGACATGGAGTCTAGATGAGACAGATGAAGAAGCCATAATGCACATGAAAAACAGCCCAGACACAGCCTTTGAACCATTTATGTTTAGGATTGACAAAAGCAAAAGCAGAATTACTTGATTTAAGACTACAAAGGTTTCATTTGTTGTCACCAGGTATCACAATTTCTCTCTGTCAGACCTGCCCAGAGGATTTGGTAAATTTCTTTGCACGTTATTTTTGCAAAACTATTTTTGCTTCCTCTTCATATAAAACTTGAACTGATGAAAAATGTAATGAAATTCCACAAATAACTGATGCCAAGATTAAGAAAGACAATTTTGTTGGTCCAGAAATCAGACACGTAATCAATGATAACCAGTTAGAAGATCTGCTAATGGCGCTGGAGGAAATCACATGAAAGATATTAAAGGATGTTGTTAAGAATTTTCTTGGCAGGTACAGAGCACCAAACTACATCCAGCTGGTTGACAACAAGCTTGGAGCCTACAAAACCATGAAGTACAACATGTCACTGAAATGTAATTATCTGCATTCACACACTTCTTTCCTGGTAATCTTGGTGTAGTCAGTGATGAACATGGTGAAAGGTTTCATAGGGATATTGCAATGATAGAAAAGGGGTTCTAAGGGTACGTTATCCATCAATAATAGCCGACTATAGTTGGGCAATGAAGCGAGAAGTAACAGATGCTTAGTACAAATGCAAATTAACAGCAATTTTTTTTGCGCAACTGAACTCATCCAGTGTTGTCAGTATCATTAAGCAATTAAACAGTCTAAATTCAATTGCAGTTAATTTCGTGTTTCTCTAAATTCCTACATGATACAAACAATCTGAAATTACATCCATGCTCAGCTTGAAGCTGTCTATCATAATCACCAAAAAAACTTTTAGGAAGCAGAATGTTTGCAGAAATGTGTTGTCCAGTGTAATTTCAAGGAATGTAACCTTTAATAATCTGTGGCAACAATTTGAACAGGATCTTTCAACAAAAAATTTGGAAAAGGATTGGAATTCATCCATTCATAAAATACATTCTATGTCCTATACATGTCATAATTCAACTAAATAATTATTGATCATGTGTATCTCTTCTCTTTCAGGTTGGGTGGAGCACATCCTTAAACACCTTGCATGCAATACAACCAGCTGCATCAAGGACAGCACTGATTTCTTAAAAAACTGTCTGCTACAGGCCCCTTACCTGAGGGAACCTTACTGGCCACAATGGATGTTGAGGCACTTTACACAAACATCCCCCATGATAATGGCATATTGGCATGTGAAACACACCTTAAACAACATGATTTACCCACAGAGACAGTTATACAAATGATAAAATTCACTCTGACACACAATTTATTCTCATTTCAACAAGACTTCAACTTGCAACAAATGGGGACTGCAAAGGGCTGTTGGTTTGCACCTCACTATGCAAACCTATTTATGGCAAAATTGGAGGAAGATTTAATGTCAACGTGCGTCTTAAAACCAATGTTGTATCTCCGTTACATAGATGACATCTTCATAATCTGGACTGCCAGTGAAAAGGACTTCCTCCATTTTCATAATGAATATAATTCTTTCCATCCCAACATAAAGCTGAAGCTTAATTTCTCAAAAGCAGAAGTCAGTTTCCTTGACACCACTGATCAACTGAAAGATAACATCCTTGTAACTTCTGTTTTTCACAAACCGACGGACAGACGGACTTACCTGAGAAGTGATAGCTTCCACCCCAACCATATAAGGCGATCCATTATTTTCAGCCAAGCAATACATTACAACCGTATTTGCTCAGACCCAACAAACTGAGATAAAGAACTGCATGAGCTTAGACGAGATTTCATCAGACAAGGTTATACCCCCAAAACAACAGACACTCAAATAAGTAAAGCTACTGCCATACCCAGGGACAACCTTCTGGAATATAAAAACAAAGACAACAAGAACCGCATTCCCCTTGTTGTCACCTATAACCCACATCTTGAAGCACTTCAAAAAATTATAAAAGAACTTCAGCCAATGCTAAACAATCATGAAATGCTGAAGAATGTATTTCCAGAACCACCCCTCCTGGCATACAGAAAACCACCAAACCTGCTGCAGCTAATTGTCCGAAGCTCCCCAAGTGAACCAACAGAGAATGGCACATCTCCCTGACTACAGAAAAGATGTAAAATGTGTCCTTACATTTATGATACAGATTATGTAGTTACACCACACTGCTGGCTCGAACATCACATAAATTGATCATTTTCCTGCAGATCATCAATGTGGTCTACCTAATTCTCTGTATGAAATGTCCCAACACTGCACTCTATATGGGAGGAACTGGACAAACAAGCTACCAAAGAATGAACTTACACAGGTTCCACATTAAACATGACGACAGAGATGTTCCTGTAGCAACTCACTTCAAAAGTCATAAACACTGTGTGAGAGACTTTAAAATCACAGTGCTTTAAAACTGAACACATTACAACATGGTTTAAATAGAGGCATGAGTATTATGGCCAGATATAAGGATTGTTTGCATCTTTCGTACTGTCCCAGACAACTTGACTAAAGGTCCACATTGTTTTGAAAAACTCATCAGAAACCTCAAAAGACTTTGTTGGACAGTTATCTTATCAAAAGATCTTGACTATACATTGTTCTCCTCTCTTGCTAAATGAATATTAGCCTAGAGAGGTCTATTAATTTTTTACATCTAAGATGTCTCACTTAAAGGTTTTCCAATGCTGCATCTGTCCTAGTACCTATATAAGCTATATTGCCTAAAGAAGGGGCCTGAGTTGCCTCGAAAGCTTGCATCTTTTTCGTTAGCCAATAAAAGGTGTCATTTGGTTAACTTCTCACTATATCCATAATGGCTAACATAGTACAACACCCTAGTACTACATGTATCTCTTCTAAAAAAGAGTAAATGTACCCAGGGCAAGATCAAACCTGTGAGTGATGTCATCAAGCACCTGCATAACATTTTCATGTTTCTGAAAAAAACCATTTTGGAAAAAAAATGTACCTCACAGACAGCCAAGTAAAAGCCTACTACAATCTTCATAGCTGTATCTATAGTTAATACCATATAACACCACAACTGACAGAAAGCCAATCCACCCACTACATCTCAGGACTGTATTAACTCAAATTGGAAAAATACATTCTCTTTATGATGATCTGTTCAGAACTTGAAAGGATTCATTGGTAGAATTCTAAAGTAAACAAATACATAGAACAATTGCAGACAGGGCTCTCTGTTCATACAGCACTCTTTGTCAGATGTGGTTAAATGCTGAGTTTTAAGGATTGTTTCTGAACCATACTATTGTTCTTGCTAAGTTATTCTCACTTTTTGATACATTTGGTTATAATGTTTTGTTTATAAATAAAAGTAATTATTAACCAAAAGAATATTCCTCATAATAAGCCAATGCAAGTTATCCTACTCATATAAGTAATTTTCAATCTGATAGTAGTTGTTATAAAATAAGACTGTAATGACTTGCAGAGTATGCTGCAGGAGTAGTTTCAGCCATTTGCCAGTCAGCAAAACTTTAAAAACAAAAAAAACATACAGCCAGTTTTCTACTGTATTAGGTGCAGGAAAGATGGCAGATTGAATTTTCCATTTAATGCAGTGTCTCTATGGTGATATTACCTTTTCAATGTTTCAAAGCTCTTTGTCAATTTACAATACATGAGTGATAATTAAAAACTGGAGTCTGTTTGTTGCCCAGGAGTTATGCTCCCTCAAAAATAACTTTGTTTAACTTTGGAAAGCCTAGCCCTGACACAGACAAATGTAGGACACAGGTTCAAAGAACACAAGCATTTTTTATTTTTATTTTTCCCTCGTGGGAAACGCCTTTTCCATTCCTCACAAGTATAACACACAGTCCCCAGCACAACACAATACTTTTCCTTCTCTTTTCTTTCTCCACCACTCCTCTCCGGCAAGCTTCATCTCCCTCCTCCCAACTCTGACTCCCTGAGTGGTGGCTACTGGCTCCTTTTATAACACTCCCGGAAGTGCTCCAGGTGCTTGAAGACCTAATTCTGGCAGCACTTCTGGGTGTGGCAGAAGAGCTGCTCTGTAGGGCTCAGCAGCAGTTACAGCACTACAGCACCCCCTGGTGGCGACCACATATCCCAACAGGGCTGCACCAATCTCCAACTCCCATGAAGCCCATGGAGTCCTAGGCACCGCTGCAACCCAGGGGGTCTGCCATCTAGTGTTCCGGGGGAGGTACTGTCCTGGCCAGGCTTGCTCACCCGGTCCATACAGTGAAGAGGTGCCCTGGCCGTTGGCCACAACTTGTAGCCTAATGCTAACTCAAAGACTTGTGCACCTCAAAACAGCCAGCAAAGGAAAAACTTTCGCAACATTACAATAAAATAGTTATTTGTGTTACCTCTCTGTTGGCTACAAAATAATTCTTGTCTGGGGCTCAGGTTTTGTCCAGAAGCCTTGTAAGTGTGGCTTCATTGGAAGAACAGGTTCAACAGATGAATGACTTTCCAGCAACACACTACACAGATGCTAAACTACTGTGATAGACAACTGCAGCAGTATGTAGTAAATATTATTTACAACAGTTACACAATAAATTATACAATTCAATATATTCCTTTTCTTCAGTTAACCTATGTAACAAAAAATTCTGTCAAATACTAAACTTTTAACTCTAATATTGTCTTCTCTTTCCTGCTGGATTTTTACATTTCAAAGGGCCTTATTATGCAGCTCATATAGTGTTTCATATATAAAATTGAAGCTAAAATATATACAATGCTAAACATTTGTGTCCCTATACATAGATGCGCAAACATAGACAAAAATTCACACATGTCTGCACAATCATTTAGGGCATAAATCACAAAAACATCATCAATTATATTTGCTGCTACGAGCAGTGCCCCCCTTACAAAAAAGAACACACAAAAAATAAGACATACATTTTCTGTTTCAAAATAAAACAGAACTTCCACATTTTTCTGTAGTACCTTCCATCACACAACTGAGGCTATCTCAGCTCATTAGAATGTCAGAACCTGTCTAGCTGCATTCTGCCAACTGTACCATGCTAAGCATAATCACCCCATTCCAAAAATGTAAAAGTGGCACTCAAATTTCAAGAAGTGGTCGCTTATGTCATGACAGTCTCTAGGGTAAGATAATAAAAAATCCTCTATAATGAAATATAAGCAAATTTAATTTATTTACGTGCTCTTCCTATACTTCAAGCATACTAACTGCCTGTTGCTTGTGAAGCATGACAACAAGAAAACAGAAATGAAGTGGAAAATAATCCTAACCACAGGAAAGTGTACATGCTGTGTGTCCATGTAGTTAACATGGGAACAAAAGGAAATATACAGTGCACATAGAAAAACACTGCATTCAGTGGAACGTTATCTTTACAGGAAACAGCAGCAGAGTGGCCTGATAGTCAACAACAAAACATTTCAAAGCCCTTTCATAGTTAATGGTGCATGGTTAGTTTATATCATACAGACTTCCTCTCAGACAGTCTGAGGAGAATGGGCAATGTCCCTTTCTTTGTTCAAATTAGCACAAAAAAGTGGCATTAGAGTATACTTGAGGTAAATGAGGAATTCATTTATGCAAGTTAACTAATTCAAAATTTAAAGTTGCTGTTATTTTATACTAATGAACAGTTTTTACCCAATTAAACAGTGAGAATTCGGTAAGACTTTAAGATTTAATAAAATACAACCTTCACTTATTTGTGACAAACACTGTATAATCTTTACTGTACATCTTTCTTGACTATCTATCCAAAGTACATGTTGTTTAAGATCCAAATTCTAAGAAATGTTAGCAGGCACCTGTATCAATAGTTTATATATAATGTAGATTTTTTGTGTATCAAACTTAATATAAAGTTTCTAAAAGTATGATTATCATGTCGGCACGGTGGCGCAGTGGGTAGCGCTGCTGCCTCGCAGTTGGGCGACCTGGGGACCTGGGTTCGCTTCCCGGGTTCTCCCCGTGTCTGCGTGGGTTTCCTCCGGGCGCTCCGGTTTCCTCCCACAGTCCAAAGACATGCAGGTTAGGTGGATTGGCGATTCTAAATTGGCCTTAGTGTGTGCTTGGTGTGTGGGTGTGTTTGTGTGTGTCCTGCGGTGGGTTGGCACCCTGCCCAGGATTCTTTCCTGCCTTGTGCCCTGTGTTGGCTGGGATTGGCTCCAGCAGACCCCCGTGACCCTGTGTTCGGATTCAGCGGGTTGGACAATGGATGGATGGATGGATGATTATCATTCATTTACACAACCTATGCACTGTCACACATGCACCTTAGGGTCAGATAAAGTCTCTGGTGGTGGTAATTCCACATCAATCTGCAAGGTGGCACTGTTTACTAATGCCTCTTCTCTTCCTACCTCTACAGACCGGATGACTGACAGTCCTACCATCTCTAATGTCACATCTGGTGTCTGTCCCCCTGTACCCACCTTTTCCTGCCTGGCCTGTACTTGGAGCAGTCACTTTGAGCCTCATGCCTTTATGCATTTACTGTATACACCATGTTTATTGTCAACTATACAGGGCTTGCCTGCGGGGGCCCCAAATCTTTATGCTTGACTGTGTTTATCGTTACAGAGGCGTAGTTAGCAAGATGTTCCAACTATTATGAAGGCCATGGCAGCAGAGTTGCAAGCACTCAAAATCCAGGTGGGAGAGCAAGGGATTCAGCTTGCCAAGTCAGAGGTGCATAACCGGGCACGTAGGCCCATCCAGCAGGAATGGCAGATGGGACAGTCCCAGGTATTGTTGCCTTTTTTACAGCCTGATGATGATGTTGAGACCTCATATTTCAGCGTATCGCTACCCATCATCACTGGGAACGAGCAGAATGGGCTTACACACTGAGGGGGCTATCTCAGTGGAGTTATTGTAATGATGATTCCCTAAAGTTTGCCAAGAATGCGATTATTCCAGTTGACAAACAACACATGTATTAACCCATGCCACCTTTTCCAAACATTGAATTGTTATGTTATGTAGTGGAACATGAGGGTCAGGTAAGGACACTGTTGCTAGTTCCCCAAACCTACCTGCAGCAGGTCTGTGAACTAGCTCACACTTCCCTCCTAGGTGCCAATTTGGGAGCTAAGAAGACAGTAGAGCATATTAAACTTCAATTCTTTTGGCCAGAAATAAATTAGGAGGTCTGTTACTTTTGTGCATTGAGTTCAAAATGTCAACTGTGGCAGATTTCTCAGAAGAACAGTGCTCATCTGATTCCTATGCCACTCATTGGTATTCCCTTTGAGCGTATTGGGGTCGAACAGCTGGCCCTCTGGTGCGGTCAAAACAACCTGGAGCTGAACAAGCTTAAAACTGTGGAGATGACAGTGGACTTCAGGAGGAGCCCCCCAGTGCTGCCCCCTCTCACACTACTCAACAGCATTGTGTCTGCTGTGGAAAACTTTAGGTTTCTGGGATCCACAATTTCCCAGGACCTAAAGTGGGAACTAAACATAAACACAATTGTTAAAAAGGCCCAGCAGAGGTTGTACTTCCTGCGCCAGCTCAGGAAGTTCAACCTGCCTCAGGAGCTGCTCATCCATTTTTACTCTGCAGTAATCCAGTCTGTTCTCTGTTCATCTATCACAGTCTGGTTTGGCTCAGCCACAAAACAGGACAGGAACAGACTTCAACGGACAGTCAGGATTGCAGAAAAAATCATTGGTGTTGATCTGCCCTCCATTCAAGACTTATACAGATCTCGAGTCAGGAAACGGGCAGAAAACATCATTGCAGACCCATCACACCCTGGTTACAACCTTTTTCAACTTCTTCCCTCTGGTAGGCGCTACAGAGCACTGTACGCCAAAACTACCAGACATGTGAACAGTTTCTTTCCTCAGGCCATCACTCTCATGAACACTTAAGTCAATCTCACAGCATCAGGGACAATACTAGGTAAAACCGGAGTCCAATTCCTTGTATGTGTACATATACTTGGCCAATAAAGCTGATTCTGATTCTGATTCTGATTCTGATTATAGGACCTTTTGAGCCCTCAGTCATAAATATATGCGCTACTTGATACCCAGTGGCTATCCCCTTGAGAGTTGCCAATCCCAACTAGTAAGGGTCTTGACAGACCAGGGAAGGTCCTTCACCTTGGAGACATTCAGGAAGGTTGCCAAATTATTTCAAATTAAACAATTGAAGACCTCAGTATATCATCCACAAACTAAATGTCTACTACAGTGGTTCAATCAGACTCTCAAACAGATGCTGCACAAGGTGATCAGCGAGGATGGGAGGAACTGGGATCAGTTACTACAGCTCACACTATTTGCTTACCGGGAGGTCCCACAAGCCTCTACAGGCTTCTCCCCTTTTGAGTTGTTATACGGACAACATCCCTGAAGACCATTAGAACTTCTAAAAGAAGGCTGGGAGGATGAAGCACTCCCTTCCATAAATATTATTGAGTATATCATACAATTACACAATAGATTTGTTAAAATCTGGCCCACTTTAAAGGAAAATATGTAGCATGCGCAAAAAGACAAGCCCGCTGTTATGAAAGTGGCACAACACTCAAGCTCAGAGACTGTGCCAAGGTCCTTATTCCCACTTCCCATTCTAAATTACTAGCCCAGTGGCAGAGCTACTACAAAAGTAAAGAAAGAAAAGGACTGGTCAATTATTTGTTGAAACAACCAAATCAATCTTTTGAAACCGTGGAAGGATAGGGAATCCAATCCCTACTCTGGACAATTCATCCATCCATCCATTTTCCAACCCGCTGAATCTGAACACAAGGTCACGGGGGTCTGCTGGAGCCAATCCCAGCCAACATAGGGCACAAGGCAGGAACCAATTCCAGACAGGGCACCAACCCACCGCAGGACACACATACCCACACACCAAGCACACACTAGGGCCGATTTAAAATCGCCAATCCACCTAACCTGCATGTCTTTGGACCGTGGGAGGAAACCGGAGCACTCAGAGGAAACCCACGCAGACACGGGGAGAACATGCAAACTCCACTCAGGGAGGACACAGGCGCTACCACTGCGCCACCGTGCCACCCTCTGGACAATTCATTTCAGAACTAATTTGACACCCAAACAATGAAAAAAGCTTAAAGAAGCCATCTCGTCTGTCACAGAGGTGGAGAATGAGAAACCCAGAAGGACCTCTCATATTGTCTTGATATCACTACAGAACCGGGGGTAGTCAACTGAAAACGTTCATACCTCCTCCTGAAAGCAAAATGTGCAGAATTAGAACTTGAGATCAAACAAATGCTAGACCTTGGTGTGATTGAGGAAATTTTAGTCCCTATTCTAGCTCTATGATAATGGTGCTTTTGTAATGACTTTTGCCAACTTAACCAAGTCTTCTAATTTGAAGCTTATCCAATGCCATGCATGGACAAATTCCTTGAATGGCTTAGTAAAGCTCAATACTTGACCATGTTGATATGATGAAAGAGAACTGGCAAATTCCTTTAAAACTAGAATCCCTGAAGTCTACAAAAATATTCGTAATGCCTGGCCAAAAAAAATTGAAGTGACAACAAGATACCAAGAAGACATGACTCACCAGCATTTGTGTGTCTGCTTATATCCCTTCAGTGATATTTTTACAAGTAGCAAAAACTTATACCGGGTGTTACAGACTCAAATCAAATGTATGTTTTTAATATACAGTATAATAGTAATAATAATAGCCACTCACTACTGAAAGCGATAAATGCAGGGAGAACCCAGGCTCAAACCCGCAACCTTTTGATTATGGGGCAGCAGTTCTCACCTCTGCAACACCCAAGCTGATATGTTTAGATTGTGTCGATTGATATTTGGGCTTCAAGTTTTAACACATTGTCAGCAACATGTGAATTGAATAATTTCTTTTTTCTCTGGTTATTTTCTTGAATAAAAGTGCACTTATTTTGTTGTACCTTTTGTGAAAGTGTTTATTTGATATTTGGGCTTCAGTTTTCACACATTATACACTTCAAGTCAGCATTTTGTCATTATTACTATAATATGTAAAAAGTTTCTGTTTTAGTTATGTGTTCAACATTTCTTGCCTCACATTTCCTGTCATCCTACATTTACACAGATTGTTGTAGACACAGAACACACATAAAATGTATGTATTCCAAATAATGATATATTATTTATTCTATACAATTCCAGACACATTCAGACATTCAGCTCTGAGAATTCTGCATCTGAATTGACTTCAGCTGCCTCAGTGGGGGATGAGTGAGCAGGCTGCTTGCTGCTTGTGCTGATTGACACATTTGCAAAACAAAGACGCTGATGAGGAGGTGCAAGGGGATTTAAGGTGGCATTACGAATATTTTCGTAGGCTTCAGGGATTCTAGTGTTAACCCCTTCACCGCCCTCTGCCGGATATATCCGGCACCGTTGTTTTAATGCTAACGCCATACTGCCGGAATTATCCGGCACATTTGCCTGTGGTTATATGAATGCCTGGCAAGTAGTATAACTGACGGTTTGGCGTGGGTATTATTACTACGTTGCATTTCGACAAGTCTGTGGTTGTTTTGGCCGGTCATGTGACGTGATTCGCATGTAACAGCTGTGAATATGGCGAAACGTAAACTGACTTCAAGTGAGGCTTTGCAGGCGATTTTGGACAGTTCTGATCATGATTGTAGCAGTTCTGAAGAAGATTTTAGTGACAGTGATGAGCAGCAACGTGCGCTGCATGATATTGTGAATGAAGACGCATCGGATGACGGCGCTGAGTGGGTGTATCCCCAGCATCTCAGCTGGGCTGCTGCCCGTGGTGAACTACCTTTTCTGCATTCGTTTGAGGCAACGTGTGGCTTTATTGTTGATGTAAACAATTACACTGCTGAGCAGTTTTATGAGCTGTTTGTGTCACCTGATTTGATTAGACATTTTGTTCATCAGACAAATCTGTATGCAGCACAGTTTATTGAGAAAAATCCCAATTTACCTCCACATTCCCGTGTTCGTGCTTGGTTTGACACTGATGAAAACGAAATGAAAAAATTCATTGGGATTTTGATGTTGATGGGAATAATCAGAAAACCAGATATTGAGATGTACTGGTCTACAGATCCTATGTATGCAACACCTATTTTTGCAGCTGTCATGACACGTAACCGATTCTCTTTGCTGCTGAAATTCTTTCATTTGAATGACAACAGAAACGAGCCAGATAAGAAAGATCCAAACCGCGACCACTTGTTCAAGCTACGTCCTTTGATTGATCATTTATTTGAAGCATTTCAGTTGCCCTACATGCCAGGACCGTCAGTTGCAGTTGATGAAAGTTTATTGTCGTGGAAGGGCCGCTTACAGTTTCGACAGTATCTACCATTGAAAAGGGCACGGTTTGGTATCAAGATGTTTTGCTTAGCTGAGAATTCAGGTTACATTTATAGATTTCGTGTATACACTGGCAACTTGCACAACATTTAGTGGTCAATACTGCTTGAATAAATGTAAAAAGTGTAAAAAAAATGTAAAAAAGTAAAAAAACAAAAATTGTTCAGATTTCACCTGGCTTGGGGAATATTTAGGGAGTTGGCGGTTAAAGGGTTAATGGAATCTGCTAAGAGAAAGATTGCGTTTAGAACCCCTAGTGGTCACTGGCAGTATCATGTCATTCCATTCCATGGGGTCACAGCGACTTTCCAGGGTCTGGTGGATAGATAGCTACATCTCCACAATTCCTAAAGTTTCACCTACCTGGATGATGCTGTCATCTATTCCAGCCCATGGGAAGAACACATGTAGCATGGCCATGCTGTGCTTCTGACACTAAGATAAGCTAGTCTTCAAATCAGTCTGTGGAAATGTTGGATTGACAGAGGCCAAATATTTGGTGGGTAGAGGTACAGTACAGCCACAGTGCACCAAGGCTGATGCCATCTTGAAATGGCTCGATCTGAAAACCAAGCGGCAAGTGCAAACCTTCTAAGGGCAATACCACAAATTTATTCCCCAATTCTCTGAAAGGGCAGCGCCCTTGACATATTTAATAAAGAAGCGGGATACTGAAACAGGAGCGGCATTCCATAACTTAAATCAGACCCTTATGTCTGCACCTATTTTGTCTGTTTCTGATTTTTCTGTGTGTTTTATTCTCCAGACCGACACTGTGGACACAGGCCTCAGCACCGTGTTGAATCAAAATGAAGATGGTGTAGCATAACCCATCATGTACCTGAACCAGAAATTACAGACTACGGGGGATAGGTAGCATATTACATGTTAAGTAAACATACAATTAAGAATTTCTTGTGTCAATGTGATGTGACAGTAAATATGAACTGAAGTGATCACACTATATTAACATTTTCTGTCAAATCAAAACTTAGACTTCTGAAAGAGCCAACTCATTTTGCAAACTACAGTGATCCCTCGCTATATCGCGCTTCGCCTTTCGCGGCTTCACTCTATCGCGGATTTTATATGTAAGCATATTTAAATATATATCGCGGATTTTTTGCTTGTTCGCGGATTTCTGAGGACAATGGGTCCTTTAATTTCTGCTACATGCTTCCTCAGTTGGTTTGCTCAGTTGATTTCATACAAGGGACGCTATTGGCAGATGGCTGAGAAGCTACCCAGCTTACTTTTGTTTCTCTCTCTCTCTTTCTCTTGCGCTGACTTTCTCTGATCCTGATGTAGGGGGATTGAGCAGGGGGGCTGTTCGCACACCTAGACGATACGGACGCTCGTCTAAAAATGCTGAAAGAGTTGCTACCTTCTGTGTGCAGCTGCTTCGTGAAGCGACATGCATACTTAAAAGCTCGAAGGGCACGTATTGATTTTTGACTGTTTGTTTTCCTCTGTCTCTCTCTCTCTCTCTCTCTCTCTCTCTCTCTCTCTATTTCTCTGCTCCTGACGGAGGGGGTGTGAGCTGTCGCCTTCAACAGCTTTGTACCGGCGGTGCTTTGCATACTTAAAAGCAAACAGCCCTATTGATTTGTTTGCTTTACTCTGTCTTTCTGACAGACTCTGCTCCTGACGCGCACTCCTTTGAAAAGGAAGGTATGTTTGCATTCTTTTAATTGTGAGACTGAACTGTCATCTCTGTCTTGTCATGGAGCACAGTTTAAACTTTTGAAAAAGAGACAAATGTTTGTTTGCAGTGTTTGAATAACGTTCCTGTCTCTCTACAACCTCCTGTGTTTCTGCGCAAATCTGTGACCCAAGCATGACAATATAAAAATAACCATATAAACATATGGTTTCTACTTCGCGGATTTTCTTATTTCGCGGGTGGCTCTGGAACGCAACCCCCGCGATGGAGGAGGGATTACTGTACATGTGGTTACTAAGCTCTCACTACTAAATAATAGTCAACATTATATGCTTTCTGTGGCATGGTGTGTGCAGGCATGTTAAGGAAAATATTGAAGATATGAAAAGAAATGGAGTGAAGTGCCACAAAACAATTTACCTTTTTAAAACATTGCAATCTAAATCTCTCTTGTTTTATTAAAACAGAGAGAAAGAAAACATGTGACAACAGCAGTAACCAGTCTGCTTGTAAAAACAGCCAGATAAAATGTCTGGGTTAAAAACCCTAGGAAGAATATTGAGGGTTCAAAACCCTGGACGTCGGAAGAATCAAAAGACAATCTTAAAACAAAATGTAATACGCATAGACCAATAACTACACATGAATTTGACAATGATAAGGGCAGAATGCAGGAATCAGACTGGGCCAAGATTTTTCTTCCACTGTGTAAGTTCTGCTATACATATTTAACTTAATTACAGATGTTTGTATGTTATATTCCTGAAAATACAGCTGAAAATTCTTGACTTGTACATTGTTTATAATACCATTTTACAATAATTTACCTGATACAAGATTAGAAGTAGTAGTTTCTAATTCCTTCTGAACTGAAGCCATACTCTATATGAAACAGAGACAATAAAAGCATATCATTATCAAGAACAACTTCAGGCAATCATCTTGCCACAAATTCAATATAACCTCACCTTATTTAAAGTAGATGGCAGGTCAGCTTTCTTGACTTCATTAACGGCATTCATTTCGTCATTAAAGGATGGCAACTAATATCATTAGAAAGAATTGTTTTTATTAATACATATTCAATATAACAACATCATATATATATATATATATATATATATATATATATATATATATATATATATATATATATATATACTGTACACATATGGCTATATAAAAGAATAAAAGATAAAAGAAAATATCAAATTAAAGATTTAATACAAAAATTAGTACAAGCTGAACAGAATGTAGCATAGAAAAGAATGCCTGGTAAAAATAAGTCAAACAAATTTTAGAAAAAGTTTAAATGCTCAGAAAATGTGAAGCTAAGATCAATTGTGTAAAAGAGATAGAGGGTGTCTAATGTTAGATCAGATTGCTGCAGGAGTAAAGAGATGCCTTGTGATTTTAGGCATAATTAAATAAGCCTCATACTGTATTTTTTCTTTAGTATCAAGATTTCTGACAGATGGGTTTTCAAGGGTAATACTTGAAACAAAAATAAAAATATAAAGTAATACAGGCATGGGAAAAGTAACTTTAATGCATGGTTTCTTGATTATTGATTTCTCTCAATTAACAATCCATTCAATTGATTTCAATAAAAACACACTGGTTTACTTTGATCAGATTAAGCACAATCAAATTTTAGTTAAAGATAAATTATCATTGTTATTTATAACTGTATACTATGTGTGGTGAAGCAGGTAGTTTCAGAGGTTTACTAAAATTCCAGTTCAAAACTGACTACTCAAAACTGACAAATATAAAGGTACAGTCTATTGGAAAGTCTTGTGTATATTCAGAGCATAAGGCTAATTAATACTGGTACTTTTTTGTCTCTACAGTTGTGGAAAGAAGCTCAGTTAGTGCTTGGAGTGCATCTGCACTATACTACAAAATAAGACTGCACTGACAGTGAACATTTGTCTGAATGTCTCAGTGTAATAAAGTCAACACTGATATAAAACAGAAGGATATTTGGGGGACTGTCTGTAATTGTACAGTATGTGACAATAGGGTAGCCTATTATATTGTCTGGTGTTCCATTATTCCATGATAAAGGACTGGTGACCAGTGCAATGAATTGAATGTCAGCACAGAAAAAAATCACCTGCTTGAAGTCAGCTGCTGCCAGAAAACAGCAGAGCTCATAGCAGTCAGTCAGTAGTGACCACATCACAACAGTAACTTCTGGAAGAAGCAATAGTTTTTTTCAAAACTAATACCGTCACTACTGCGGGACCTCATTCTTTGCCCTGGGTAATTCTTTGGAATTAGCTGATACCTTCGCAATACATGACTCTGGAATCAGAACACTTTTTATGTGCTTTAGGCTAGACTAGTATGCTGTATTCTGCAGTTTTCAGTGTCAGTCAGTCACTGTCCAACCTGCTATAATCTAACACAGGGTCACGGGGGTCTGCTGGAGCCAATCCGAGCCAACACAGGGCACAAGGCAGGAACAAATCCTGGGCAGGGCGCCAGCCCACCGCGGGACACACACACATACACACACCAAGCACACACTAGAGACAATTTAGGATCGCAAAATGTACCTAACCTGCATGTCTTTGGACTGCGGGAGGAAACTGGAGCACCCGGAGGAAACCCACACAGACACGGGGAGAACATGCAAACTCCATGCAGTGAAGACCCAGGAAGCGAACCCAGGTTTCCTTTCTGCGAGGCAGCAGCACTACCACTGCGCCACCGTGCCGCCCATCACCTGAACAGTTACACTAAATTATTAAAATAGTGGTCTGTTTGGTTTTATCTGCTGCTGTAGATGGACACCTGAGACAAAGGCAGTGGTGCTATTTTTTGTATTAAGTTTGAAGTTATCCTCTGTTAGAACATTCTTGGTGAGACTTCTTTGCAAAGTTAACAAAAAGACCTTAAAGACCTTCTGAAGTCTAAGTCAACATAAATGCAGTGTCACAGCCTATAGCAGGCTGATTAAGAAGAGACGGATATACAGTAGGTTCCCACCAGTCAGGCATCTCCAGTGCAGAAAGCTCAACACCACCATCCAGCAAAGCACCTAGCCTACCCCTCAGAGAGTCGGGAAATGAGGTTAGGAGTGTGATCTCATTACATATAAGCTACAAAGCAAAAGCAAAATATACCTGGTCATCTACAACTCTGACAAACACACAGTAGGTCACTCTAGAATCAACTCCAACTAGCTAGGCAACGGCATCTTAGCACAGCAGGGTAGATCATATTGAGGATTTTTCCAAATACAAGAAACCGATACAGTAATTGCATTCAGAATGATTGTGAAGGAAAGGAATGCAAAATTAAATGATATAAGTCAGGAAATAAACAATAAGGAGTGTGACAGATAGGGGGTGCTATCGCTCCCTTGAACCCTTAGATCAGATGCCAGACACCAGATAAAAGTCCAATAATTACATTTATTCAGACAATAATGTGCACCAAGCACCCTCCACTCCACAATACTCATAAACAATACAATAATCACAATCAATAATCAATCCTCCACTCCCAGACGCGTTGTTACCCTTCCTCCCAACTCAGCTCGCCCGTCTGGGATCTCCCACAGTGCTTTATAGTCCTTGACCCGGAAGTGCTTCTGATCCCTCAGTCCATGTGGATTATCCAGCACTTCCGGGTCAGGTGAAAACTCTTCTTCTTCATCCCGGAAGTACATAATTTCTTCTGTCGCTGTGACTAGGACGTACTTCCAGGTTATAGTGCACATAAAAATTCCTTATGCCTCCCTGCAGCATCCTCTGGCGGCCCACATGGTATCCAGCAGGGCTGTGAAGGAAAACTCCAATGTCCATGATTCCCTGCTGGCATTTGGAGCACCTCCATGCTGCAGGGAGGGCTACATCTGGTGGCCTGGGGGTATTGGCCGGGATGAATGGCTGGCCATATCCCACAGGAGGTATGTTCAATTGACTGCTTCAAGGTAAAACTGAGGGAAGCTGAAAAAAATCTGAGAGAAAAACTAAAGGAAAAATGGAGGGCAATAGTAACATCAGTAACAGCACAGGATGAGGTGGATAATAGTACACCCTAACTTGTACTGAAATTAAAACCCTGTTTCAAGTAAATACAAAAACAGAGATCCATTTGCCACCCAACCATCCTGTGCAACTTGTACTGTTGACAGAGCAAAACGACAGTCACATTCACTTTTGTGCTAATTTTTTAACCAAAAAACCTTGCAAACTATGTTTCCTTGGCTCCTCTTCTTTGGACTTACTCCTTCCAAACTAACAGCAAATATTTTATAACCCAATTCAATTGAAAACCTCAGATTAGTCATTATGTAAATGAAAAATAAATGGAAAATACAGCCTTTATGATCTGTTGTATATATTAAATTAATTAGGATGCTTTTGGACATACACTACAAGAATGTTTTTAATGAAAAGTGTCTGTTATTATAAAGATGTAATATAGGCACAGTAACTCCACCTCTCATTATTTTCTTTAAAATTACAGTTTCAAAAAAGGAAAATAATACAGTATTTTGTAACTGGCTGTGAGGTAATCACAATTTATTCAGCTCTGTAGCTTTAGCTCTAAGAAGAGAAAATGTAAACTTTCCTCCACTGTAAGTAAGTTATTGTTATTAATGAGAATAAATTCTGTTTGGGGCATTCTTACCCTTGGAAAGACTGTAACAGGCACGAGTTTATCCAAAATATTTTTTCCTTCTCCCGGACAACCTTTGCATTCAGGACTGTTCAATGTGGAATTGATTTGTGTTCGGATGTTTGTCAGATTTGTCACTAGCACAATCTGGTTCTGAGTGAACTTCTCAGAAATTTCGCTCAGGTTTTCAAGTTGAGCTCCAATGTAGATGTTAACTAAATAACAAATTAAAAAATCAATACATTCCTTACTTTTTAATACCAAAGTTTAATAATTGTTTGATAACATTTTATAGTTTATGTGAAAAAGTATATGTATAATTATGGTGACAAGAACTTAAAATATGTCTTTGTACCAGGGCCTCCTCATTTACATCTATAAGAACACTCGGCCTTACACATCTGTTAGACTGATTAATATCCCCTTATGAGGGGCATCAGCAAAAAAATAATAAAATAAAGATAAAAACCATCACATGCAGCATTATGATGAAATGCATTGTTGATTAATCACAAAATAGCAATGTATATTAATGAAAAATAATTTCCCACGTCTGAACCCTTATTGACTGTTTGCTAATATACCATGTTAACAATGTGTGTTTACAGCACCTTCTTCAGATTCAGTAACTTTCTTGGATGTACAGGGGAAGAATTTCAATGTGGCACAGCCACTTACATGTACAGTATTCCTTTTTGGTCTTTGCTGCAGAATATACCAACCTAGAAGAGAAAGAGAAATGACCCTGCCTCTAGTCCCACCTACACCTCCTCTGCATCTTAAAAAGGGCCAGCTCGCAATATACCAGTATTATTTTAATAAAGACCAATGCAAGTGATGGTGCGCAGCTGCACTGGCACTGACAGCGGAGGTGGACCATTTTCATATTTTTTTTGTGAACTCAGCTCTTTCTAACATGCAAACCCTTAATGCTTCATGCAATTAATATTAAGAATTTTTTGTTGGATAATAAATAGTTATCCATAATACTACTCACCTAATTTACATTTTTTCTTTATTTCATTACCACTATTATACCACGATAACTATGCTCTTTAATTACTGTTACACCTCTTACTAGTATACTTATTAACACAGGCTTTTGCAATTAGGGTTATCAGATCAAATATAGCTATTTTAATATAATTTGTATAAAAAAAGTTCTTAATCGAAGCCAAATCATTCGATTGTAAAATGACAGTCCTATATCTTACTTTGCAGTAATTTCGGCATTGTGTTTCTCCAGATGCACTATGTTGCAGTACTTCTGTATTTTGCACAGTTTTTGCATGGGTTCTTCTCTTCTACACTCAGCATTTTGTAATTATTAATTGATAGTTTGTGTTGTCATTTATAGAACAGATAGATTTCTCTACTGTACTGTTCTGCTTTTTGGTTAGCATGTGTACTAACAACAGATTTTAAACACTTCTCCAGCAACGTGAGATCTCTGATTTGCTGTTGTTTTGTATTAAAACCTTTAAGCATACATCATAGCAAACAAAAGCCATTTTCTTTTCTTATTAAACATAATGGCAAATAACTTCTTCATTTCTGATTTTCCTTTTATTATTATGACAGCTTTAAAATCACCATTTTAATGAGCATTTTCAGTGCCAGGTAAGCATGCTTAGCTACCTCAGCAGCTGATTGAGCAAACAGGAGGTATAAAAAAATGTATTTGTTTCCCATTGTATCACCGTTTAAGAGGGGGTTTCAGAGGAGTGCATGCGTTCACAATGCGAGTGGCAGAGACACAAAGTGGCAAATATGGCAAATATCAAGAAATAAAAAATTTATGAAAATGAATGAAATGAAAATAACAATCTCTTTAAATTGTATATCCGGTTAACCAAACCCAGGGGTGAGCAAGCAAAGCGAGCAGGGGGCAGGGCCCCTTAGTGCTTTAAAATTTTACCATGTATTATGTTTTTACTTAGTAGCAGAATTTTAAGAAAGATCTAGTACACTGTTAAAACCCCACAGTAAAGTATGTAATGCATTAAAAACTGCTTGCCTTAATGCTATAAGCATTAACAATAAAGTAGCTACAAGCATTAACAATAAAGTACATAACTTAGAATTATATGCAGGTGGACATAAGTTTGATATAACAGAATTAAAAGGTACCAGGCTAAATAACAGAGATGCACAATTAATCTTATATTAATCTTGATTATGATTACAGGTTCAGCGATACACTAATTGTTAAAATTGTTGATTACTGCATTCCATTTAGTACTCACACTCTGTCAGATATCGAGGTTTACCAGTTACAAAGAGCTTTAAAGAGCAATTGGATTCTGACTTAATAACCTGTGCATTACACAATGATCTGTGCAAACAAAGATGATTAGGGGCTTAAAACTGCTTAGTGAAAAGATCTCCGATCAATGAGACTGTTGCTGTCAGGTTTAAGTCTGATTCTGACACCTCTGAGGGGTATCAAATTAGGAACAATTTAATATTTGAATACTGACATTACAAATATGCACAGTAATAACTTGATTATCAAAACTTGTGAGAAGTAAGTTCCTTAACAATGAAGTCATTAAACTCTATGTGGTGCATGGCAAATTCAAGTACCAGTCCACTAATGTGCTATGATACTCACTGTGCAATTTGTTTACACAGAACAGTCATTGTCTGTCATTGATATCATGTGTACTGAATACACCACAAAGTTATTTTATCGGAATGCTTAGTTATTTCACACATACTGTAATCATGTTAATATTTTTCTAAAGTAATAACTATAATTTACCCAGTATGTTGCAAAAATGCAAAGCTGGAGAAAAATGCCACATAGTACATTTTTTAGGGTTAGTACCAGGTTATGAAAAGGGTTGGTGCAGAAAGACAGGGGTACAACAAAGGTGCTACTCCACTGCTAAAGTCCATTGGCTAATGTATGTAGCTGCATGCACGTGTTGGGGAAAGCAAGGCAGATGGTGTTACTTCTAACATCAAACGAGGCACAACGTGAAGCCAGTGGTGTAAATTTGTATAAAGTGGACAAGACAGATAAAAGTACATGGAGCCACATGGAAGCAACTGCAGAAAATCTGGCCAGCGTTGAAAAATGGACAGTGAAGGAGATGTCAAGACAGTATGGGCCCTACAACTACCTCCGTCCCTTGACCCTGAATGTATCCATATTCCTCCTATAGTAAATCTACCTCTGATGTCAAACTTTCTCATAATGCACTAAAGCCCTAGAATGCAACTACTTAATATATACTTAATTATACTGTATATTCAAATGTATTCAAACATAAAGAATGTATCCGTCGCTGATGATGAAATCATGATCTCGTTTGATGTTGTGTCGCTGTATACCATGATTCTAATTCATCTGGCCACAGAGACTTTATTGGCAAAACTAAATGACACCATCATAATGACAAGAAAGAAGCTGACCACAAAGGACAAAATGCATTTGATATCACTTTGCCAGAAAACTCACTTCTATTTTAATAGAAAACACTACATACAGAAAGAGGGCATGCCAACGGGATCTCTATTATCAAGACTCTGCTGAACTGGTTATGCAGTGATTTGAAAATGCATCTATAACTCAGTTCACACCTAAACTTTGGATTCTCTATTTTAACGACACGTTCGTCATATTAAAAAGCGACCAGTTGAATGAATTCCACAGCCACATCAACTCAGTATTACCTGCAATTCAATTAAAAATGGAACAAGAAATGAACCAACATATTAATTTCCTGGACATCTTGTGGATTACTAGCTACAAATACGTAAACCATATCCCAGAGCTTCGTTTTCGTGTTAATATATATTGTCAAACATGCGCACGGGAGGCAGTAAATTGGCTTAACTGAGGGTAAAACACTTGATCAAGGGTTGACAAAGTGCACTAATGGTCTTTTCTCCCTCCTCTGTAGATCACCAGAAGGGAAGACCAACTAAACTCCAACCAGGTTCCATGTCCCTCTGCAGACCATGCCCTTCTACTGACCTCCCTCCTGCCTGTTCCCTGTTAGTCCCTCCTCTTCCTCCCCACCACCTTTAAAAAACAGTCACTTGTCTTTCCCATCAAGTTCCATTTTGGACACAGTCCTTTAAGACTACTCTGCGGTACTGCAATATATGGGGTGACACCCCAAACCTTCTCAGTCTTTGTTTCTTTATTACTATATACAGTATATGCAGTCTGTCAATAGTATATTTCAGTTTTTATGGAAATGTATATAGTTTAATGTCTTAATGTTTAATGAAATCAAGGCATAGAACAAGTAAACAATGGCAAATTAAAAAAAGTCAAGGAATCATTAAGTGTACAAATTTTTATAAAAATTTTTGATTCATCAAGGTAGCTACCTTTTGCTGATATAACAGCCAAACTGTGGTAACCCTTTTGATTCAGAATGTCAGTCACTCTGAACAAGTCACCAACTCTGCCTCCAGCACAAAAAAAAACCCAGACCATCACACTTTCTCCTCCATGTTTGACAGCTGGTGTCACACACTAAGGAACCATCCTTTCACCAACTCAACAGCATACAAACTCCATTCGTGATAAACTGAAGAGTTGAAATTTTGATTCATTGGTCCATTTCTTCCAATCTGCAATTTTATCCTTTAAGGAATGGCTTTCTTACTGCTACTCGCCCTGTCAAACGTAAACAACAAAGTCTTCTCTTCACAGTAGAAACTGAGACTTGCTTTCTTTGACCACTGTTAAGCTGTGATTGAAGCTGTTGTGCTGTGAGGCACCTATCACACAAGCAGGTGACCCTCAGAAACTTGTCTTCTGACTGGGTTGTGAATTTGGGTCTGCCAGATCTCTTCCTATAAGAGTATCTTCCAGTTTCCAATTGCCTTTGGATTGTGTAGGACACCGTACTCACTGACACTTTGATTTTCTTTGCATTTTCTCTAAATGAAAGGCGTACACTTCTAAGGGTAATAATGCTCGGTCTCAGTTAATTTGTTAATTGCCAGTTTCTTGGCATTATCACTAGAGTATTATCACTACAGTGTAATATTGTCCAAGTAGTACTTTAGAGGGTGTAGTAACACAGTCCTATCCAATTCTGCTTTAAGGCAGACAGAGGGTATTTAAGTAAACCACAGAAGTTGGGACACCTGTGTCAATTATTTACTTCTACTTACAAGGCTTAATTTACTTTAATTGCTTCAGACCATATGTAGGTTGTAACCTATTGGTTCTTCCCTGAAGAAGGCCCGTTTAATATTTTTTCAGTTTTTGCTAACCTAAATTTTAAATTTAAACCTCTGGCAGTTTAATGCTTATCTTTTCACCATTTTAGGTCAGTCATTGCATTTCAGCTGATTAATTTTGAAGGAAAAGGTGCAGAAACCAAGGTGTTCTAAAACTTTTGACTGGTAGTGTGTATATATATATATATATATATATATATATATACAGTAATCCCTCGTTATATCACACTTCGCCTTTCGCGGCTTCACTCTATCGCGGATTTTATATGTAAGCATATTTAAATATATATCACAGATTTTTTGCTGATTCGCGGATTTCTGCGGACAATGGGTCTTTTAATTTCTGGTACATGCTTCCTCAGTTGGTTTGCCCAGTTGATTTCATACAAGGGACGCTATTGGCAGATGGCTGAGAAGCTACCCATCTTACTTTTCTCTCTCTCTCTCTCTTGCTCTGACATTCTCTGCTCCTGACGGAGGCGGTGTGAGCAGGGGGGCTGTTCGCACACCTGGACAATACGGACGCTCGTCAAAAAATGCTGAAAGATTACCTTCACGTTGCTCCCTTCTGTGCAGCTGCTCGTGAAGCAACATGCTGCACAGTGCTTCGCATACTTAAAAGCTCGAAGGGCACGGATTGATTTTTGCTTGTTTGTTTTTCTCTGTCTCTCTCTCTCTTTCTCTGCTCCTGACGGAGGGGGTGTGAGCTGCTGCCTTCAACTGCTTTGTGCCGTGGTGCTTCGCATACTTAAAAGCCAAACAGCCCTATTGATTTGTTTGCTTTTCTCTCTCTTTCTGACATTCTCTGATCCTGACGCACACTCCTTTGAAGAGGAAGATATGTTTGCATTCTTTTAATTGTGAGACGGAACTGTTATGTCTGTCTTGTCATGGAGCACAGTTTAAACTTTTGAAAAAGAGACAAATGTTTGTTTGCAGTGTTTGAATAAAGTTCCTGTCTCTCTACAACTTCCTGTGTTTCTGTGCAAATCTGTGACCCAAGCATGACAATATAAAAATAACCATATAAACATATGGTTTCTACTTCACGGATTTTCACCTTTCGCGGGGGGTTCTGGAACGCAACCCCCGCGATCGAGGAGGGATTACTGTATATGTATATATATATATATATATATATATATATATATATATATATATATATATATTGTCTTCTTAATATTAATATTTATATTAATGGTACACCTACAAAGCATAATAGGCTTAAGACTCGTGTACAATTGTTTAAAATTAGAAGGTGAACACTGCAGCCATCAAAAGAATGTGAAACTTGAAAACACAGCACTTCACAGAAACAGGATGTGTGCTCAAGGTGACATGATTAAAGAGAAAGCGGAATGAAGCTAAGTTTGCATATAAAAACCTGGACAAAATGATTCAAAATCACTCAAACACATTAAAATAGCATAAAAAAAAAACAGCTGGCAAATTCACAGCAAAAAGTGACAGTTAAAGGTTGTGGACAGAAGATGGCGTTCACTTCACAACACAAAGAACAAAACTAAGATCAGATTCTACATTTTATACCTTACTGATAAAGCAAAAATGTAATACAAGTATTTTTTAATATCCTTTGTTTTAAGCATTGTGTGTCAAGCCCACAGCCACTTTAAGTACACAAGACTGTGTGTTGAATGCATGTTAAACCAACCATTTGTGACACTGAAAGGGCCCTTAAAAACTGTGACTTTACAGCCATTTTCATAAAAAAACGAAAATCAGAAATATGGTACTGGGTAAAAACATTAAAATGCAGAACATTAACAAGTGCTTTATAAAGAATTTAGAGTTAATGAAGCTTCCTTTAGTACTTGTAATACGTACTGTAAGTAATTGGTAAGAACCAATGTTACTTATGATAAAAAACATCAAAAGTGGCAAATCAATACATAGGAAGTTCAGTTAACTTTTTTTTTTTCAGAGTAATAATCCCTGATGTTGTGGTTGTTTTTTTTTCTAATTTTTATAAGAAGGAATGCATTTTATGAGCCCTTTTTCCTGAAAGTATGACATGTGATTATTTCAGTTTAACTTTAATTTTGTCAAACAATGAACAACTAAATGATTATGGCAATTAAAAAGAAAGAAGCAGTATGACTGGTTAAAAGTTTCAAAATCAAATAAATTGTCTGGTCTGGATAATCTCTCTCTCTCTATATATATATATATAAAATCAAAAGTGTCCGTCTGTCTGTATGTTTGTCCACTTTTCATGAAAGAACTACTTTACAGATTTAGATAGGGTTTTTCTATAATTTTCCTGAACATTCTAGTTGATTTTGCAACTCCTCTAATAACGGGAAGTATCATAGTTCGTTTGGGGAAGCAATTAATAAGTGTAAATTGAAAAGAGAGGCTGCGGACCGAGGGGAGGGGGAGGTGGGACCTCAGGAGTAGAGAGCTGGCCAGGGTCATCCTCACTGAAGTGCCAGCCTTCGTTCGAGTCAGGTCTGTATGTCTGTTTGCTTTTCACGAGAGAACTACTTAACGGATTTAGATCTGTTTTTTTCTATAATTTGCGTGAACATTGTGGTTGATTTTGCGGCAGAAATTTATAACCACGAAGCAAAGAAAAAGGCTGCAGGCTGAGGGGAGAGGGGAGAGGGAGGCATAAAATTAATCAATTGGTGCTCAAATTATTTGACATGCTGTCTTGGACATACACTTCAATAAATACCATTTTAGAACACAACGATTCAGTTCATTATCCTACAGAATTTTTAAATTCCATTAATCCTCCTGGCATGCCACCCCACAACTTAGCATTGAAAGTAGGAGCACCAATTTTCCTTTTGAGAAACCTGAGCCCACCCAAACTATGCAATGGTAACCGTCTCCAGGTCTGTCAGCTTCAGGACAACATCATAGAGGTGATAATCATCACAGGATGTGACATTGGAGAGATGGGTTTAATCACTCGCATTCCTCTATTCATGATGGACATGCCCTTTCAATTCAAGAGATTACAGTTCCCGGTGAAACTTTGCTTTGCAATGTCAATTAACAAGGCCAGGGGACAGACACTCAAGTTGTCAGGGGTTGATCTTAGTTCACCATGCTTCTCGCATAGTCAGATATATGTTGCTTTCTCCCAGGTTAGTTCCCCAAGAAACCTATATGTCTTCGCCCCGATGACAAAACCAAAAATATTGTATATCAAGAGGCCCTCGGATAGGAAACCAATCAATATAAATTTTTCTCATTTACAAATTACATTTTTTTTTTCATTTTTTAATTGATTTTTAAAGTTTATCCTGTTTCACTACTACACGGGTGGAGCCACTGGGTACAGCTAGAATGTATGTAATGTGCACAAAGAAGTTAGCTATAGCTATGCGTATAAAGCACAAATGTCAATTTTCAGACATTATTGGATACTGGTAAAATGTATAAATACTTAAAGCTAACAATGCTGCCATGGTAAATATAAAAAGATTCTGATCAGATTTAGTAGATAAGACATGTTTCCCAGATAAATTAACAAAACCCCTTATTAAAGACAAAACAAAGTAACATCATGTATGGTTATAACAGCAAACAGTCACCATGGGTTGAAAAGGGCAGGTCATGTTTCATTAATTTTGCTGTAAAGTAACAGCTTTTTCAAAATTATGTATGAGCATAAGGTAAACACTGTTGGCACAGTATATCAACAGATAATATAACATCTCCTCTATGTTATTCTTTGTTGTAATCAAAGTACTTTTTGATTGAGGATAGAAAAAACAAAAATTTATATTTACCATTATTCAGTTTTATCAACGAGTCCTTTGTAGCATTTACACTGTCCCCCAAATTTTCCAACATCATGTCAATAAGTATGGGGCCAATATCTTCAAAACAAAAATAACAGATAAAGAAATTAAACATGTAATTGTTATAGTGCTTATAAACATATTTGGCCCTTGGATGTTTCACATTTATTGTTAAACAACATTGAATAACAGTGGAATTAGCTTGTTTTCTCTTCAGCAGGTGCTGGAAGGCTTGTGAGGGTACAGTTCTTCAGTGAAATTACCAGAATAGATCAAGAATATGCCAGGTCTCCAAATAAGACACTTTATAGGAAAAGACTGGTTTTGCAATCAGAATTTATCCTCTAGACAACAAAAGAAATGGAACAGCTCATCTTTAAATCACAACAGTACTATGTAAATGGAGAGAAGGCTAATAAGATCTTAGCTCAATAAATCCACAAGCAGGAAGTTCATAACACAGTAACAGAAATTACCAACACAGATGGAGAAAATCATTGACCATAAAGATATAACCCACACATTTAGAGAGTACTATAAGTCCTTATATTCGACTTAGATAAGACACAGCCTAATGAGTTTTTTGACTCATTACAAATACCACAACTAGATACTCTTAGTGCTGTGGAACTGGGTAAACCTCTAACCCTCTCAGAATTACTAGACGTTATAAACTCACTCCAAAGTGGGAAAGCAGCAAGCCTGATGGATACAGAGTGGAATTTTATAAAAAAAAAAATTCAAATAAGTTGGCTCCACTATTATTAGCAATGTTTAGAGAACCTAGAGACAACAATTTCTACCTCAAACTTTTCACCAAGCATTAACTACCATCTTCCCAAAGAACATTGCAACATTAGAACATTAGAACAATCTATATGAGAAGTGGCCATTCAGCTCAACAAAGCTCACCAGTCCAATCCACCTAATTCTTCTAAAAAAACATCAAAAACATCATAAAGTGTTGCTGTCTACCACGTAGTACTAAGTATATGTGGTTCTCTATAAAAAAAACTTCCTAATGTTTGAGCAGAATTTACCCTTTAACAAGTTTCCAACTGCATCCCTGTGTTCTTGATGAACTCATTTAAAATATCAGTCTCAATGCACTGTACCAATTCCCTTCATAATTTTAAACACTTCATTCATGTCATCTACCTCTTAATATTTTGCTTAAACTGATAAGGCTCAGCTCTTTTAATCTTTCTTCATAATTCATCCCCTTTAGCCCTGGAATCAGCCTAGTCACTCTATATTTAATGATATTAAATTTCATCTGCCACAAATCTGCCCAAGCCTGTATGCTGTCTAAGTCTTTCTGTAATGATTTAATGGATTCCAGATTATCTGCCAATCCACCTATCTTGGTATCATCTGTTAACTTAACCAGCTTGTTACTTATGTTCCTATCTAAATCATTTATATATATATATATTAAAAATAGCAGTAGCCCTAGCACTGACCCCTGAGGAACACCACTCTTAACATCAGCCAGTTCTGATAAGGTTCCTCGCACTTCCTGTGTCTTCTGCACCCATCTAAAAACATCACCGTCAACTCCAACTTCTTTTAGCTTGATGTCCAACCTCTCATGTGGCACCTTATCAAATGCTTTCTGAAAGTCAAGATAAATATGATATGCTCTACTTTGATCAAATCCTTTTGTTGCTTCCTCATAGAATTCCAGTATGTTAGTAGAGAAAAGCCAAGCAAAATGACACCTTTTATTGGCTAACTAGAAAGATTACAATATGCAAGCTTTCGAGGCAACTCAGGCCCCTTCTTCAGGCAAGATGTAATCATTTTACATCTTGCCTGAAGAAGGGGCCTGAGTTGCCTCGAAAGCTTGCATATTGTAATCTTTCTAGTTAGCCAATAAAAGGTGTCATTTTGCTTGGCTTTTCTCTACATTCATAATGGCTAACACGGTACAGCACCCTAGTATTACAGTATGTTAGTAAAACATTACCTCCCTTTTCTGAACCCATGCTGACTGTTCAGAGAAACTCCTGTACTTTCCATGTGCTGCTCAATCTCATCCTTAATAATTCCTTCCATTAATTAAACTTACTGTTGCTTGGATCTGCCTGGTCACCCTTTTTATATAACAGGATAATATTTACCACTATCCAGTCCTTCGGAATCTCCCCAGTGCACAGTGACTTCCTAAAAATATGTGTCAAGAGTTTATATGTGTACTCACTAGCCTCCTTAAGAACTCAAGGGTAAATATTATCTAGTCCTGGTGATTTGTTTGATTTCAGCCTATATAATCTGAGCAGTACTTCTCCCTCTACAATTTCCAAATCCTACAAAACCTCCTTAGTAGTCTCGTTTACCGCTGGGAGGTTATTCACTTCCTCACATGTGAAGACCTCAGAATAATGCAACTTTAGAGCGTCCACTATTTCCCTGTCTGTATATTTTAATTCCCCTTTACTGTTTCTGATGTACTTCACCTCCTCCTTGACTGTTCTTTTACTACTAAAATACTGAAAGAATTTCTTAGGGTCATCATTTGCCTTATCTACTACATTCTTCTCCAATTCTCTTTTAGCCTACCTAATATCCTTCTTAACCCTTTAACCGCCAACTCCCTAAATATTCCCCATGCCAGGAGAAATCTGAACAATTTTCGTTTTTTTACTTTACATTTATTCAAGCAGTATTTACCTGCTGAAATACCTGCTGAAATGTTTCAAATAAATGGTCAATCAAAGGACGTAGCTTGAACAAGCGGTCACGGTTTGGATCTTTCTTATCTGGCTCAGATAACGGGCAGCAGTCCAGTTGAGATGCTGGGGATACACCCACTCATCGCCATCATCCGATGCGTCGTCATTCACAGTATCATGCAGTGCACGTTGCTGATCATCATTGTCGCTAAAATCTTCTTCAGAACTGCTACAATCATGATCAGAATTATTTTCCAAAATCGCCTGCAAAACCTCACTTGAAGTCAGTTTACGTTTCGCCATATTCACAGCTTTCACTTTCGAATCACATCACGTGAGCGGCCAATACAACCGCAGAGTTGTCGAAATACAACGTAGTAATAATACCCACGCCAAACTGTCAGTTATACTACGTGCCAGGCATTCACATAACCACAGGCAAATGTGCCGGATAATTCCGGCAGTAAGGCGTCAGCAATAACGCTACGATGCCGGATATATCCGGCAGAGGGCGGTTAAGGGGTTAATGGTTGCCCTCATGTTTTCACCCGACCTAAAATTCACTTTGGAGTTATCTATACTAATAAAAGGCAAAGCCCTCACTGACTGACTGACTGACTGACTGACTCACTCACTCACTCACTCATCACTAATTCTCCAACTTCCCGTGTAGGTAGAAGGCTGAAATTTGGCAGGCTCATTCCTTACAGCTTACTTACAAAAGTTAGGCAGGTTTCATTTCGAAATTCTACGCGTAATGGTCATAACTGGAACCTGTTTTTTGTCCATATACTCTAATAGAGGAGGCGGAGTCACGTATCGCGTCATCACGCCTCCTACGTAATCACGTGAACTGAAAACAAGGAAGAGATTTACAGCACGAGTCAAACGCGGGAACGAAGGTAAATGACGTTAATTGTTGAGTGTCTTTTAATACTGTGTAAGCATACATATTAACACATGTGCAATTAAACGTGTGCATTTACAGGGTGATTTCTCAGGCTTAAAAGCTTGCCTTTTATTAAAAAGGTAAATGCAAACTGTTTTCATTCTGAAGGGCACAAACCACGTTAGATTTCAGCCGTTAAACGCGCAAAAATGTCGGTACACCAGATAAATAAGCGCAACATATTATCAGTTGTATTTTATGCTTACAATACATATAGAAATGTGTTAATCGTTAACTAATAGTATGGGATGGTGTTTTTCGACTTGCGCCTTGATTTAAATGATTGCATGTCTTGGTGGGTTTGCGTAGCTTATTGTCAATATCTTTACACCTCTTTTTAAGACTTATTGACTGAAACGGGCTTTCACGAAAAAAGTTAGGGCTTTGCTACAGGATACACCCTCCACAAGTTAAGGAAGTAAAAATAAAAGGTATATATTTCTGTTTTATTTAAACCTTTTAAGTTCGTATGCATAGCCCCATTTAGCTGTTTTAGTTTTTTTTTTTTTCTTTCTTCAGTAATATTTAATCTCCTTAAAGAAAAACAACATATGAATTTTACTTTTTTTGTATCTCTTTATTAATATTTTAGTGTAAAAGGATAACCAGTCTTTAAACCTTTTATGTTACTTTATAAAGTTATTTTACACAATGTGGAAAAATTAATAAGAAAGCTACATATTTTGGCAGCTGCTGCTTTAATTTTCAATGAAATGAAAAAAGCTCTCCAAGAGAAAACCTCAATGAAGAAGAAACAGTTTGCATTATCTAAAAAGGAGAAACCCTCATTTATAAAGGTTTGCTGCAGATGACTTAACTGAAAATAAATGAATAGTTCCTATGTGTATAATACATATTTATCTATTTGACTTATGCCTTTATTCCAGCAACTTGCAACATCTGAGGTACAATTTGTTACATTACTTTTGTTTTTTGCAGTACAGGCAGGTGAAGTGACTTCCTCAGGGTCACACAGTGGTGTCAGTACCAGGATTTGAACTGACAAGCTCCGGGTTTGCTGAAATATTACTGAAGAAAGAAAAAAAACGAAAACGGGCAAATGGGGCTATGCATACAAATTTCCATCCATCCATTATCCAACCCGCTATATCCTAAATACAGGAGCCAATCCCTGCCAACACAGGGCACAAGGCAGGAAACCAACCCCGGACAAGGTGCCAGCCCACCGCAGGGCACACACACCCACACACCACGGACAATTTAGAATCGTCAATGCACCTAACCTGCATGTCTTTCGACTGTGGGAGGAAACCGGAGTACCCGGAGGAAACCCAGACAGACACGGGGAGAACATTCAAACTCCATGCAGGGAAGCGAACCAGGGTCTCCTAACTGGCACCTTTCACTGCACCACCATACTGCCCGCATTCAAACTTAAAAGGTTTAAATAAAACAGAAATATATACCTTTATTTTTACTTCCTTAACTTGTGGAGGGTGTATCCTGTAGCAAAGCCCTAACTTTTTTCATGAAAGCCCCTTTCAGTCAATAAGCCTTAAAAACAGGTGTAAAGCTAAACTTGCAGCACCGCTAATCAATTACACTTGCCTAACGCCTCTCCTAAGGGGAAATACTGTGGGATCTGGGCATCCGTCAAAGCACCAATCACAGGCCCGATTAGAAAGCGGGAAGCTGTGATTTGTCGTCTCCCTCCCATGTAATAATCACAGCCCGTGTTACAACGCACTATGTATGTATGTGTATATATGTGTATGTGTGTGTGTATGTATGTGTGTATATGTATGTGTATATATATATATGTTGATATGTGTGTATATATATATATATATATGTGTGGATGTGTATATGTATATATATATGTAGATATGTGTATATGTAGATATGTATATGTATATATATGTTTACATAACCTCTTTAACACACTACTTCTCCGCTGCGAAGTGCGGGTATTTTGCTAGTTAGTCTTATATGCCTTATAAAGCTACAGCTTTAGAGCTTCTTTTTTAACTCTTTATTAACCCATTGTGGAGTTTTTTTAAATTTCCTATTAATTCCAAGTTTAGGTATATGCCTGTCTTGCATTACATGTAAAACAAACCTGTGCCAATGCTCCTCGAATGTCTCCACATTTCAAAGCTAATCCTAGTCTATCCCCCTTAGACTTTGCCGCATCTGCTCAAAATCTGCCCTACCAAAGTTAAAGGCAACAATTTTAGTCTTTGCATATGCACTCTTACAAAACACTGAGAATTGTATTATATTATGGCCACTGTCATGAGTGCAGTTACGTCAACCCAAAAACTCCTGGCCTCAAGCTATATGCTACTTATAATTCTACTTTTGCTTCTGCGATTCTGTTTCTACAGTGGCTACATTCTGACATTACTTGTAACAACAAATAAATACATGCTCAAATAGGTTATTAGCGAATTGGCACTGCTAAAGTGACCCCTGTGGGTGGGTGTGTGTGTGTCTGGGGTTTCACCCTGCGATGGGCTGGTGCCCTATACAGAGATTGTTCCTGGCTTTTACCTGATGATTGCTTGCATAGGCTCCATCTGTCACCTGACCCTGCCTAGGATAAACGGGTTAGGAAGATGGATGAATTATTGTTGTGTCTAAAGTGAAGAAAAATATATGAACAAATTCATCTTCTTCCTGGCATTTGTTCCACATTGACACAGGGTTCGCTTTTTGGCAGGTTTCCTTCCACTTGTTCTGATCTGGGATATGTTTGAGGGACAGTATTCACTTTGTGCATGACAGGCATGCGGCCTGTTCTGAAGAAAGCTGACCACAAATGATGTCTTAACTAGAGACATTTTAAGTAACTAACAAGTCTGTGTGCCACCTGAAACTACACATCGCCATTTATCAGGTTGCACGGTTGCCAATATTCAAATGTACTTTGCATATTAGTATTATTTATGAATATTATCAATAATACATTATTTAAAGTGTAACTTAACTCCTGCTTGTCTTTTACTACACCTAATTGCCTGAGGTTATACATTTCGAAGGGAAGGTGGGGAGAAGTTATATGGTACAATAACTTAGAAAACAGTGGTAAGTCTGTGAGATTTGAGGCATTCTGACAAAGGCTACATATTAATAATACAAAAGGGGAAAGTAAGAGTAGCATATTACTCTATCAAGACAAAACACCATACCATCGGAGGCACACTACTTAATTTAAATAGAGTAATGGATGGAAAATATTGAAGACAACAATTAATAATAATAATAGCAATAATAATAATTTTGGGCAGCAAAGTGGTGCAGTTGTAGCACTGCTTTCTTGCAGTGAAGGAGACTGGGGTTAGCGTACAATTGGAGTTTCCTCCGAAAGTCAGGTTAGGCTAACTGCTATTGCTAAAGTAGGCCCACTTGTGTGTGTGTGTTAGTTCACTCTGAGATAAACCAGTGCCCAATGCAGGATTGATTAAGTCTGATGCTTGCTGGGATAGGCTCCCTTTGACTTGCTCATTAAATACTTGGGCATCGATGTTCCCCATTTCTGGAGGCCATTATATCGTCTAATTAACATTTATTTCTTAAAAGTGTCAAGGAATCCCTTTCTTTATGGTCCTTTCTTTTATTGTTTTATTGTTCTATTTTGGCAATTGTTAAAATGAATTTAGTCCCTCGTTTTAAATTCTCATCGCCATGCTACCTCTATCTCCCTGTCAGTCAGCAGTTAGACTTCTCTTGTCTGTCTTTCTATAGAATGGCAAGAAATCTTCTATTGGCCATTTAGCCTTCAACCAATATGAAGCTAGTTAAAAATCAATCATCCTGATTCTCTGTTGAACCACCTACACTCCTCTCTGTTCTTCCTTTCAACACTCAAATGTTAAAGTCATGCCTCACCTACTTTAGGTCACTTAGTCTTATATGGGCTGCAGCCTACTGTTGTTACAATTTCTTTCTATATGATTGATAATTTATGTTTCTTCTTATTGAACTCAATATAAAAAAAAATTGGTCTGTATTAGGAGACCAATGTCCCTAGAAAAAATCCACATAAACAGAGGGCTAGGTTACCCAAGCCTTAAACTGAGCATTAACCCAAGTTCTGTAAAACAGTAAAGCTATCTGCTTTGACAGTTGGTATTTTGACACTGACTAGTATGGTCGAAAAGCTATTTTAAAGTAATTTCCATTAACCCAAGCATTAATTGTTTCAGAAAGTGTAAATCTAAATTGTTGAGTGTTTTTTTTTTAATTACGATATTCATCTTTCTACAAATGATTTTTCCATAACTGAAACAAATTAATAAAGACAAAAATGCAGTTGGACAAACCTTTTTGGAGTAAAAGGTCTTTAATTATCATTGTTTAAGCTCATTCAAGTATATTCAAACTTTAGATAAATATGGTATAGATATCTGAAAACCATATCTGATTATGTAACTTTAATGCACAGTACCAAAAACCTAAATCTTTAACTGCTGCATACTGGTTTAATAAATAGTGATTATTAAAATTGGATTCTTGCAGAAACTCATCAACTTACCATTTACACTGTTATTTACTTTATTTACAGGCTGGGAGCTTTCCTCAATTAGATAGCTGATCTCCTGAGAAGTATAAAAAAAAAACATCACCTGGAGAAATTATCATTTAACCATTCTGTTTTAGCCATGCACTCATCATCTGTACCTAGTTAATTTAACTCAGGGTTGTGCGGGCATAAACTAAAGTGTGCTGCAGAGACTGGCCTTGGATGAATCATATTCATACACAAACAAAAACACACACACACACAGATACTTATTTAAATTTGATCAATTTGGGGTTGGCAATTAATTACCCAAACACAAAAGCACAAACTCATTTTTTGATATGGGAGAAAAAAATCAAGGGAAAAAATCACATACAAAACAGAGGAATAACATACTAAATTTGATACAGATGGTAACAAGGCCAGTATTCATACCAAGGGCTCTGGAGCTTTGAGGCAGCAACACTAACCACTTTATAACCATTCCTCAGTTACAAATACAAGTCTAGTCTTAAACATTGCATGTAGACTTTCAAAGTCAATCCCACATAAACAAGCTGTTGAATCCATTTCACTATACTAAATATATTAAGAGAGCAATAATTTTGTAATAATTAGACTAACTGAGTTTATCTCATTTACACTCTTTCCTGGTGACACTCAGTTCCAACCTGTACAAAATTACTTGGGTCTAAAATGCCTTCTTTTAAAATCACAATGATTTCAGCTACAATATGTCTCATATTCAAACATGAAAGTAGCTCAAGAGTTTTACAGTACTAATAGCTAAATATTAATAGTAAAAACTAAACATGTTATTTATACCACTAGAATGCACATTCAACTTCTGTACATCTGTAAGGCACCCAGCTACATTATTAAAATAAACGTTCTACAATTCATGGCTTCCATATTCAGATCTCAACATACTTTTGGAATATTGTTCAGAAAAATATTCAGATTTGATGTGGTAATGTTAATCAACTACAATTCATGGCTTCTATATTCAGATCTCAACATACCTTTGGAATATTGTTCAGAAAAATATTCAGATTTGATGTGGTAATGTTAATCAACTCAGGACCGGTGCTAATGCCTTTTGAAAAGCTGTTGCTGCTACAGAACATAATGATATTCCCCACTCTGATACAGAACAAAAAAAGCACATAATTAGCTTAGTTAAAACAGCAGTAGATCATTTGCAAAGAAACAAAAAGAAAATATAATTTCATAAATATATACTTAAAATAATGTAAATGACAGATAGATACAGTTAGGTCCATAAACATTTGGACAGAGACAACTTTTTTCTAATTTTGGTTCTGTACATTACCACAATGAATTTTAAATGAAACAACTCAGATGCAGTTGAAGTGCAGACTTTCAGCTTTAATTCAGTGGGGTGAACAAAGCGATTGCATAAAAATGTGAGGCAACTAAAGCATTTTTTTAACACAATCCCTTCATTTCAGGGGCTCAAAAGTAATTGGACAATTGACTCAAAGGCTATTTCATGGGCAGGTGTGGGCAAGTCTGTTGTTATGTCATTATCAATTAAGCAGATAAAGGCCTGGAGTTGACTTGAGGTATGGTGCTTGCAAATGGAAGATTTTGCTGTGAACAGACAACATGCAGTCAAAGGAGCTCTCCATGCAGGTGAAAGAAGCCATCCTTAAGCTGCAAAAACAGAAAAAACCCATCCGAGAAATTGCTACAATATTACGAGTGGCAAAATCTACAGTTTGGTACATCCTGAGAAAGATAGCAAGCACTGGTGAACTCAGCAACACTAAAAGACCTGGACGTCCACAGAAGACAACAGTGGTGGATGATCGCAGAATCATTTCCATGGTGAAGAGAAACCCCTTCACAACAGCCAACCAAGTGAACAACACTCTCCAGGGGGTAGGCGTATCGATATCCAAGTCTACCATAAAGAGAAGACTGCATGAAAGTAAATACAGAGAGTGCACTACAAGGTGCAAGCCACTCATAAGCCTCAAGAATAGAAAGGCTAGATTGGACTTTGCTAAAGAACATCTAAAAAAGCCAGCACAGTTCTGGAAAAACATTCTTTGGACAAATGAAACTAAGATCAACCTCTACCAGAATGATGGCAAGAAAAAAGTATGGAGAAGGCGTGGAAGAGCTCATTATCCAAAGCATACCACATCATCTGTAAAACATGGTGGAGGCAGTGTGATGGCTTTGGCATGCATGGCTGCCAGTGGCACTGGGACACTAGTGTTTATTGATGATGTGACACAGGACAGAAGCAGCCGAATGAATTCTGAGGTGTTCAGAGACATACTGTCTGCTCAAATCCAGCTAAATGCAGTCAAATTGATTGGGCGGTGTTTCATGATACAGATGGACAATGACCCAAAAATACAGCCAAAGCAACCCAGGAGTTTATTAAAGCAAAGAAGTGGAAAATTCTTGAATGGCCAAGTCAGTCACCTGATCTTAATGCAATTGAGCATGCATTTCACTTGTTGAAGACTAAACTTCGAACAGAAAGGCCCACAAACAAACAGCAACTGAAAGCCGCTGCAGTAAAGGCCTGGCAGAGCATTAAAAAGGAGGAAACCCAGCATCTGGTGATGTCCATGAGTTCAAGACTTCAGGCTGTCATTGCCAGCAAAGGGTTTTCAACCAAGTATTAGAAATGAACATTTTATTTGCAGTTATTTAATTTGTCCAATTACTTTTGAGCCCCTGAAATGAAGGGATTGTGTTAAAAAAATGCTTTAGTTGCCTCACATTTTTATGCAATCATTTTGTTCACCCCACTGAATTAAAGCTGAAAGTCTGCACTTCAACTGCATTTGAGTTGTTTCTTTTAAAATTCATTGTGGTAATGTACAGAAGCAAAATTAGAAAAAAGTTGTCTCTGTCCAAATATTTATGGACCTAACTGTAGATAGATAGATAGATAGATAGATAGATAGATAGATAGATAGATAGATAGATAGATAGATAGATAGATAGATAGATAGATAGATCCTATGGGGGAAGTGATCACTTTGCAGAGATCCTTTGACATTAACAAGTCTTTTTCTGTTGATCAATGTCAAAAACTCCAAATTAAATCCAATATGATTCAATGTTGTATAGCAAAAAAGGGGAAATTTTCAAGGGTTGCAAAAGCTTTCATTAGAACTGTACATCCACGGGCTAATTTGTAACATAGTCACCAAAAAAACAGACATGCATGTCTTTGGCAATGTTGCAGCAACACTGGAGCACATGAAAGAAAACCAAAGCAGGCACAGGCAGAACATGCACGCTCTACACAGACAATGACTTAAACAGCTTTTTCTCAGGACATTACTGTGGATTGTTGGATTCTATCTGCAGAGTCTTAGACAAAAACACAGAAACTAATCCAGACCTCCTGGTGAAAGGGGTATATACAATTAAATAGTATGTTTATATACATTTGAACATATACTATATAAGTGTATGTGATTGCTTTATTGATTTCACTTTACTGAGAGAACAGTTGTGGTGGTAGCGTTCACTTTGACAATGCCACCATTTTCTTCTATGTTCTGTAGTTTATAGGTGTGCATAGTTAATACAACTCACACCCTAATTTGCGTTGCACATGTAAGAGACAGAACTGTTCAATTTTATATATCTATGTTTACATTAAAATGTACTTTCTTAGAAAAAGATAAAACTTATTATTTTTACAAACACAGTATATAGTTTTTTCTAGCATTAATTAGAAGAAAAAATAAAAAATGCATTCTTATTTAAGAATTATGCCAAACATGTTAATCTGTATTGGTCATTTATAACAGTGTGTTACAAGATATACCTAAATGTTCACTGTCTAACTGGCGAATTCAGTATAATTTGTACAGAGCTTTGCCCGAGTACACAGTCCCAGAAAACTGACTAAGTTTTGCACTGAGGTCAGGGCTGGCAGTTTTCCATGATTGCAGACAAACTTTTCTTAACTTTCATTGCAATATCTTTTCCATCCACATGATGGAGTACAGAGCTTTGAGAAAAATCAAGCATGTGCCAGCTTTTACTTGTGCCATCTGTAGTCTGGCCAAAACAATTATGTTAGTAGTCTATTTATGAATGACAGTATGAAGAATATACACTTTTTGTATATTCTTTTCTTTGGAATTAAAAAAGAAATGCTTTGCTTATGTTGAAGTGCCCTGTGTGTATCTTAGACTAAGTGGGTAAAATATAGGCATCAAGTTAAGGTAAAGCGAGAAAAAAATGTATATCTTGAAGGTCAGGCAACATGAAACAGATTAAAATGTGAATGAGCAACCTTGTTTTCAACAATATTATAATTTGTATATTATAGATTTTATATTTTACTTAACCTATGAAAAAATTATGCAATTTTAGGGTAGTGACCCTCCCCTGTGAAAGAATTGTCAGGTGAGACAATGCACTGTCTGAGGCAAAGCCATGAAGGAATAGCTTTAAGAGAAAGAGCTTCCGAGGTCAACAAAGGGAGATTACCAGAGTGCTTTTCTTAAAGAGTTAATAAAATAGTTATTTTATAGATCATTTGGCAGCAGTCAGTCATTTCTCTGCTACACCTCGGTACAATTTTCAGGTTAAAACTGTCAATTTTTGAAGCAGCCAGTTTGAACATGCAGTTATTTCATACTACCAATAACACGCTTTCTTTGACCTGTGAAATGTGCATGCATGCATTTTAAATAGGAAAATAATGAGCTTATAAACATAATGTAGAGATGCAATTAATTTAAACTGAAGAATGCCAAACCTGAATTGCAAGGTGTAAAAAACTATGTTAATTATGTTATATTCCCCTTGGGATTAATAAAGTATCTATCTATCTATCTATCTATCTATCTATCTATCTATCTATCTATCTATCTATCTATCTATCTATCTATCTATCTATCATACATATGACTTTGCAAGGTTTAAACCGCTTCAGCTTATCCTAATAGGTGCACTAGGGAAGAATTCAGATCTGTATGAGTAGTCAAAATTGCTACAATATTTCCCGTGAATAATTTTTTTCAGAGAGTGCATTTACAGGTGCTTTAATAACCCGATTATTCACAGAAACCTGGCTTCTAAAACCCCATATAAACCCTTATTCCAGATAGAGAAACCAGGTTATTTGCCTTTGTTTGAGAAACCTGATTAACAGACGTAGATTTCTCTGTGAGAAATCTGGTTATTTGGCAGTTTAAGGATTTTGTAATCTGTGCATGTCTGCTGTACTCTGTTCTCCTGCACATGTGTTAGCTTCACACATGCTAGAAGTGACCACAAGATTAATTTTCTGAGGCAAATGCTCAGGCAATGGCAATATTCCTTCTACTATTTGAAATAATCTGTCCCAATATTTCAGAAATCTCTAAATTTATGTTGATGAGCTGTACATATGGTCCACAGTCCCAGGAGTGTTGTGGAGTGTCACATTAAAAGAAAAGTGTATTACACAGTCAGATAACCTTTTAAAGTAATGAGTAATCTAGTACAATACTTGACTTTATTGAAAGAAAAATACCTGAGTTATTATTATCCAAGCAGCACTGGATGTAAGGCATAGCTCAATCACACAACCAAGCAGAAAAGAGTGTGCTGCATGCAATTTGGTAACACAAACTTATTTAATAAAGTATCTCTAGTTGTTATCCAGAAATTTGCAGTGGGTATGTTGAAAGATAATGACTGAATGACGCAATGGCCAGTGGTCCTACAGAGAATTGATGGTGAATCCGATCGGTGGAGGATACTGTATAAACAAGAGGTTGGATGTTATTTACTTCACACCGCACATGAAGGAGTAAACATATTTATAAAACACAAGAAAATTATTAAAGGCTTCACACTTGTTTTCGTATTTACAGAGGCCAATGATGACGTTTAACTCAATTTTGTGCAGATTAATTACATTGAAGTATTTGATAAAAGGAACAAGAAGCATACCTGCCCATGTAAACACAGATTTTTAAGAAACCAAGTTTCTGCCTTAACCAGGTTACTCACCTTATACTGGTTTGTTCATGTAAACACAGTCATTGCTTGCCGTTGTACAGCTTTTGTCACCATTGGCTTGAATTATGTCAAACTTTTTTATTCTCTGTTCTTCATGAAAAATGAAATTAAATATTTCTCTCAGTCCTCACCACAAAACTCACGGAGTAAGAAACATATAAATAAAATATTTTATTTGAATGGAATATTTCTTTTAAAGTCCCATCTTTAGATTGGGGAAAACCTAAGAAACTCACTAGAGGCAGCCTGCAAGCTCTACAATGAGAGATTAGAACCAGGAATCTGGACAAATCAGGCATCAGAAGTTAACCACATGCCAAAGATAAGTAGGCTTGGTTGATTATTAACTCTAAATTGGTGGAGAATGACAGAGTGTGTATGCTAGGTAATGGAGTAACCCAGTCCTTTTTAAACCGTGGGTCACGTGAAGCCCTGGATGGTTTGTCGGCTTAAGTTATTAAAAAAAAAGCTGTAAAGCTGTGTGCCAGTACCTCACGCAATGTCTCTGCTCCAGCTGCATGTTGAAAACTCCAAGCTGGACCACTCCATGATATGAAATAAATTATCATTGCTTTCGTAAAACTGAGAGGAGCCAAAAACCACCCCCCACACTGGAGTCCACTCTTAGGAAACACCCAAGACAAAGTGCAAGTCCAACTATCAAATAGGGTCTATTGTGACTCATCACCTGTCATGCATGTCTTTCAGGATGAGAGAAGAAAACAATATTGCCCAGAGAAAAAACTTACAAAAACAAGAATGTGCAGTCTCCACAGAAACAGAAACCAGGGGCAGGATCCAAATCCATCAAACTGGATCCATGATGTAATGTGAAACAGATAAATAATTTATTTTAGTTTAAATACTCACAGGATAATCAGTGTTATTGCCCATAATGCCCAGTAGAACCCCTTTCTTTTGCAGTTTGTCCTTTCGGTTTGTTTTTGGTACATTTTCCCACCACAGTTGTCACAGCAGCGGCAACATGAGAAGCAACATCCAATCACAGGGACAAGCACAATGTACAAAACTCCAATGACAGCACAAACCAAAAATCCCACCATGTAGTTTAAGATCTGTAAAACACAAACACAAAGGTTGATCATTTTCTTTAATCAAAATCACAATGTGCCAATTACAACCAATAGCATTCAATCTGAAATCTAAATATGTAAGTGAAAAATTATTATAATCAGTGTACTAAAATGTACAGTACAAGTGGAATATTGCACCTTTTACTAGTGTATACTAAGAATAGTAGAGCTATGAGGATGATAAAGTAAAACGTGCTGAGACTGAAAATTTGTAAATTGTAAAACTGTAAAATTCTGTAAATTTTTATTGAATCCTTAAACACATGTAAGCACTAAAAATTAACATTAATAAAATTAATATTAATTAATAAAAGCAAGTGTACGTGCCACGTATTTTTAAAATGAAAACATAAATAACTATATATTATTCTTTAGCTGCACAATTGAACAGTATATCATACTAATCAATGTCCTATGTATGTGAACAAATCCACAGATCAATTTAAGAAAACACCGTTGTAGCCAGAAGTTCCGAGAGCAGTTTGCAGAGACTCCTTTAGTGACTAGTTTGCAGGTGTAACAGTGCCTGCCTTTTCTAAAGTGAAGTGCTAATGTAACACTGGTTCTTGGTGTTCTTTTTACATCTCCTTTAGACCCCAGGACTTGCATCCACAGTATCCACAGGCTACCCACAGTAGTATTTGATTAAAAAACAAGTATATTTAATCCAGGCTATGAGGCTATAATTGGCAATTACAACATGTCAACCCTAGAACAGAGCCAGCATTTCTGATTAATCTGCCAAGTCTATTCGAATAATGTTGCAAATTACTTGTCAGTATAAAATTTAATGTTGTGTTTGTGCAGTGTGTATTCAGTGCCCGGATAATGTAATTAATCCACCGCCACATAATGTACAAAATGACATTGTGAAATTATGTAACTATGGATTACATGGATTGAGTGACAGAGGCATGTAATTTTGCTCCTAAATATGGCCAGATGATATTTTATTGTATGCTTCATTTAATATTATAATGATGAACAAAAACTTTGTAATATTTGTTACTATTAAATTCATCATTCTTGCATACAAGCTTGAAAACGCTGCTCTCACTTGGGTTGATTCATACTTAATGTATCAAATCACATACAATATACACAGAAAAGTTATTAAAGTATGCCTTAAAAGCAGTCAAAGCAGAGGCATGGTGGCTTTCTTGCAACAGAGCTAGGACTGTTACTTTTTCATTTTTAAATGTTACCAAAAGTGGTACAACAGATTTCTTGATTGGCTTTAGGTTGCCAACAAATAACAAGAAAGAGTCTGACAGCACCTCTAATTTAAAAAATTATTTAAATTAAAAAGGTTTAAATTGTTTACTATCTCCAAAACAAAAATGATTGATCAATGAATGTGTTTTTTTTTCTAAGCATCACAGCCCAGAATATATTTCACCCAAAAAACAAAAAGCTTGAGCTCAGGTTTACAGACAAAAAAGGGTCAAAACCAGAATCACAGAATAAAAATATTTAGATTGTTATTGAACCCTCCTTATTCTGCTTCTCTTCTGATTATCCTGCTGTTGCACGTGGTGTCACTGCTCTACTCAAAGCTCTTCTCCTGAAAACAGGAAAGACACTAGAGATACAGGGAGAACTGTAATCCAAGGATGAAAGGATTTTGTATTCTGCTTAGCACAAATTTATACCATAAAATGTCTAGAAGGTGATCAGTAGGCTATGATTATGCTTTCTTTCTAACTGAACACGGATCTCCCAATAAAAGAAGACTATTTTCGCTCGGAATGCTGGAGTTTTTGTTTTCCTCTTCTCAGCTGTAAACTGGGCCATCTCTGCAATAATATTAATGGACATATTGGTAGAACTCTTTCACATTTAGTTTGAAATTAATTTGATTCACTGTGTGTTTACTATAATCTGTACTTTTATGTGTGTGCATTATGTAGTTTGTAAGTTTAAAATTATTTACTGCAAACATGTTACAGCGCTCTGAGGTTGCAGTTAGTAAAGGTTTAGGAAAATTTAATCAGTATGGAAACTAGGCTTGTGTACAGCATAAGCATATGTCATCAATTATATTTCATCTGGGGCCAAATTTTCTCAGACCATACACTCTTTGAACCAGGATCCAACAATAACACACATACATGCATGTATCTCACACACTTGAACAGATGCACGTCTTCATGGAAATTGTCAACCAATCACCACCTCATTCACATCACAAGCAAATTAAGTAAGTTCAAACCTATCAAGTTTCATTTTGCATACAGTTTTGTGAAATTGACACTAAAATTACTTTTGCACATGCAGAATGTAAACTCACTAAAAAAGATTCTCTGGGCTGGAAAATGTTCAGTACACCAGTAAAAACAAGGATATTAGTACATTTGCTGGATGGAAAACATACTATACAGGAACCAGGCCCTTATCGTTACCTAGAAGCTATTATTTTCCATTTTTTTATTCCTGTAGATTACAATAAGCACACTCCAATACAGTGGAATATGATTTCTCTCTCCAACACACATTTTTAGGATTAACTCAAGGTTGTCATCTTAATAGGCAAAGTAAACGTTATACTATTATTTGAATAACCACAACACAGATCTCCACAGTTCAACAAAATGTGTACATGTGAAATGAGTCTGATGATTTTTTTACTTCAGAATAGTTAAACACTAAATGACACGTAGGTGTATATGGTAACTGCACAGGAAAACATTCTGTGTCAATGGCGCAACTTCTGCTCTGAACTACGCTGCAAATTCAGTTTCATGGAAATTGTAGGCTCTTTGTTATATTTGGTCCCAATCATGTAATTTTTACTTATTAGCCAGAAAGTAACATTCAAAATTCATGTTGTAAGTTAGCTAGCAGAATCATCTCTGTCAAAATGTCTCAAGAGTAAAATTAATACCGAGATCTTCATTCACATGACACATGGACCAAAATGTTTGTCTTATCACTGCTATTACTTCTACTATTCCAGAATTCTCTGTCGACCTGTTGGATCTGCAAAGAAACAGTTATTATCATCACATCTTCACATATAGGCATTTTATCAAAACCTACTAGTGATAAATCGATGGATATTATGAAATCACTAAAACAAATACTGTACCACTCTCATCTGCAAATGCTGCATGTCATGTTCACATCTTGACAGATAATATCTGAAGCTGTGTGACAGATGGTGTCAGGCAGGCTGATCATAGGCTCCTGGCCATTTTAAATAATCCTAAGACAATACTGATATGGTGCAACAGTGAATTTAAATCCAATGTTTCAAATTATAACAACAACAGCAGTGTCATATAGGATGGTGGGCTGTGCAGGCTGGCTTGAGCACTTATTCTTTTTGCTGTAGGTGCCAATTTCAAGTCATTTGTGGTCCTTGCTTTTGAAGTAGTTCCCACTTTTAGGTGTTTATAACTGTGGAAAATGTAGATGGTGATTATGTAATAATGTCTTTGTGAAACTTAAATCGTTGTCTCTGAAGTTGAAGCACCAAACATGGAGGGAATTATTTAATTTTGTTTATGAATTCTCTCCTGTACCATGCACCCCCTGTTAACACAAAATTCATCACTTGCACTTTTTCAAACTCTCAACATGAGCCTGATTTTATAGATGATTGACATTTACTGTATAACTGAAAAGAAGAATGCATTGGAGGATGGCTTGGAGGCAGATCTGGACTCCAGACAGCTAAGTGACAATCCTGGGATTGTTTTACTAATAAATCAAGCAATCTACTCTAAGCCATGGTGGCTCTGAGGCTAAGGATCTGTGCTGGTATCCCGAAGGTTGCCGGTTCGAATCCCCGTCACTGCCAAAAGAGATCCTACTCTGCTGGGCCCTTGAGCAAGGCCCTTAACCTGTAATTGCTCCAGGGGCGCTGTACAATGGCTGACCCTGCGTTCTGACCCCAAGGGGTATGCGAAAACTACCAAATTCCTAATACAAGAAATTGTATAAGGCGAAATAAAGAACAAAAAAAAAAAAAAAAACAAACTGATGGCAAGCTATTCTCTGCAATCACATTATGATTCATGATAACGAACAAAATATTGAAAAGCTGATTGTCTAGCTCAAATGCAAACACACCAAAAGGTGCCACTTGATGAGGAACAAACTTCAGTCTATGAGGCAAACACACAGGTAACAGAAGGCACAGGACAAACTTCAACACAGTCCCTACTATGATACTATGTAATACTATATATGTAATATAATGTAATATGTAATAATATATAATACTACTAGCAAAATACCCGCGCTTCGCAGCGAAGAAGTAGTGTGTTAAAGAGGTTATGTAAACATATATATACATTGTCGCAGATTGAGGCCCTTGTCGTCCTCTTGAACCCTCTGACTGGACTCCAGACACCAGGTAAAAGTCCAAATATTTCTTTTATTTAGACAATTATGTGCACAAAGCACCCTCCACTCCACAATACTCATATAACTAATCAATACACTAATCACTACAATAATCAATCCTCCACACTCCCAGACACTTCGCCACCCTTCCTCCCAGCTCAGCTCAGTGTACTGGTTTCCCAGAGTCCTTTATATAGTCCCTGACCCGGAAGTGTTTCTCCCTTCTGTCCATGTGATCATGAACACTTCCAGGTCGGATAAAAGGCTCCTTTCTTCAACCCGGAAGCACGTCGTTTCCTCTGGTCATGTGATCATGACGCACCTCCGGGTTATAGGGCAAATAAGAGTCCGGCAGCCTCCCCATGGTATCCAGCAGGGCTGTGCATATAAACTACAAAGTCCATGAGGCCCTGCTGGAATTCGGGGAACGTCCACGCTGTTGGGAGAGCTCCACCTGGAGGCCTGGGGGTGATGGCAGGAATATTTAGCCGGCCACACACCACAACATATATATACATATCTACATATACAGTACATATATATACATACTGTACATATACACATCCACATATACATATATATACATATACAAATTTACACATCTACATATATATATATATACATATGTACATATATATATACATATAAATATATACATATCTACATATATACACATATATACATATGCACATATATATATATATATATAAATACAGACATACATATATACATACATACATACATTCACATATATATATATATATATATATATATATATATATACAGTAATCCCTCCTCCATCGTGGGGGTTGCGTTCCAGAGCCACCCGCGAAATAAGAAAATCCGCGAAGTAGAAACCATATGATTATATGGTTATTTTTATATTGTCATGCTTGGGTCACAGATTTGCGCAGAAACACAGGAGGTTGTAGAGAGACAGGAACGTTATTCAAACACTGCAAACAAACATTTGTCTCTTTTTCAAAAGTTTAAACTGTGCTCCATGACAAGACAGAGATGACAGTTCTGTCTCACAATTAAAAGAATGCAAACATATCTTCCTCTTCAAAGGAGTGCGTGTCAGGAGCACAGAATGTCACATAGATAGAGAAAACAATCTCTAGCAAACAAATCAATAGGGCTGTTTGGCTTTTAAGTATGCGAAGCACCGTGGCACAAAGCTGTTGAAGGCGGCAGCTCACACCCCCTCCGTCAGGAGCAGGAAGAGAGAGATAGAGAGAGACAGAGTTTGTTTTTCAGTCAAAAATCAATACGTGCCCTTCGAGCTTTTAAGTATGCGAAGCACCGTGCAGCATGTCGTTTCAGGAAGCAGCTGCACAAAAGATAGCAACGTGAAGATAATCTTTCAGCATTTTTAGACGAGCGTCCATATCGTCTAGGTGTGCGAACAGCCCCCCTGCTCAATCCCCATACGTCAGGATCAGAGAAAGTCAGCGCAAGAGAGAGAGAAAAGTAAGCAATCTAGCTTCTCAGCCATCTGCCAATAGCATCCCTTGTATGAAATCAACTGGGCAAACCAACTGAGGAAGCATGTACCAGAAATTAAAAGACCCATTGTCCGCAGAAATCCGCGAACCAGCAAAAAATCCGCGATATATATTTAAATATGCTTACATACAAAATCCGCGATGGAGTGAAGCCGCGAAAGGCGAAGCGCGATATAGCGAGGGATCACTGTATACATATCTACTTTTATATATATTTATATATATTTTTTTTTTTTTTTTTTTTTCACGGCATTCGTAGTCTGAATCACAATCTGATTGTATGGGTGGTTACCTACCAGGTAACGCTTATGGTTTGCCAGCAAGTCAGCTAACATCAGCCACGGTGCCTTCAGTTGTGAGAAGCAGATCATAGAATGGTTGAAAATAGTTTACTGTCAAATAATGCAAAGAGTACGCGACACGTGTTTCGCCCTAATTCTTGGCTCATCAGGCGTACACACTCACTGCACTCCCTTACGGGAATCGAACCTCGGACGTCAGCGCTAGAGGGGCTTCGCAGCGGTGAAGTATTGCTTTTAAATTTTAATTAAGAAGAAAAGAAAACCTTTTTAAATTGAGGGAAAATATACCAATAACAATTTGTTAAGGATCTGTTTTTTTGTGAAGCTGCCTTTACACAGCCTGTCCGCTGTTTTATAAACGAACACCATATAAGGCCATCCTTTCTCCTTCACAGTCAGTTCACGTGATTACGTGGGAGGCGTGATGACGCGATACGCAACCCCGCCTCCCACGGCCAGCGAGCTGCAGTCCATTACAGTATATGGATAAAAAAGAGGTTCCAGTTATAACCGTTACGCTTTGAATTTCGAAATAAAACCTGCTAACTTTTGTAAGTAAGCTGTAAGGAATGAGCATGCCAAATTTCAGCCTTCCACCTACACGGGAAGTTGGAGAATTAGTGATGAGTGAGTGAGTCAGTGAGGGCTTTGCCTTTTATTAGTATAGATGTGAATTTCCCCTTGGGATTAATAAAGTATCTATCTATCTATCTATCTATCTATCTATCTATCTATCTATCTATCTATCTATCTATCTATCTATCTATCTATCTATCTATCTATCTATCTACTAAGTCAAAGAACAATGTATGAAACAAGCAAAATACTTTATTTTTCTACCAAAAAACAAAAAAAAACTCATTTTTTTAAAAGCAAAGACTTTTCCTTTTTTCATAAACAAATACAAAACCAACATGTCTTATTTAAACTATTTTGTTTTCAAATGGATTTTCTACCAAGCAGCATCTCCTCTATTCCAAAACTGCCTACGAGCAGAATGAACTAGACGCCATGTACTATGTTGCCAAATACACTAAGTGATCTAGGGGAGCACAAAATATCTCAGCTGAAGATTTAGAGCTGCTCAGTTTTGATAAAAGCAATTTCTTTTCTGTAACTCCCCCTTAAATATGTCTATATTTCTAGAGGTTCAGCTGAATCCATTACTGTCATCTAAATATTATGCAGAATTCAAATTGTAGGTCAAACTCAGAAATTTTCACCTCTCCTAAAACAATCTCTCAACCTGGCTGCGGAAAACACCAACATAGGTATTGAGGCGATAAACATCTTTAGAATCCTGCAATTGAACAAATGAGGATAAATAATTAAAACATGAACAAACAATGCTTAATAATATGAAATTCCTAGGTACTGAGCTGTGTGTAAAGATGGCTGCTGTTGGCTGAATAGCCTAAAAAAAGTAAAAAAACAAATGCAAATCCTCAAAAAAGCACAATACCTTTTTTCTTTTATCATTATGCTGACAGAATATTATTACAGCTGTTTGTCTACTGTCAATTGCTTCTCATAAAGGCTGTACTGTTCTCTTTCTCTGACTTATATTTCCATCTCACTTGAAAATCTCTTTTGGTTTACTTATCTGAGTCTTTCTCAGACTGGAGTCTGCAACTATTGCCATACAAGAATCTTTCTTGAATACCACCTTCCCAGCTGGTCTCTTCTTATTTTATTTTTCTTTTCCCATCTCTATGCTGTTTTCCTCTCATAAAGGTTTTTCTGCCCAATCTGCTGTATGTACTGTAAGCAAGTCCCTACTTTATTCCTTTCTTATGTATTAAAAAAGAGAACATCACAAAGACAACAATAATGAAGGAAAAAGAATGTTATATGTTTTCATTCCAAGCTGAAATCCTTACAGCTCATCTTGATTCCATAATAACCATGCTGGTGAACCCAGGTAAGTAACATGATCATTTCATCCCAAAACAGTTGTAAAATTTATGGACTTGTTATCATCGCCTCTTTTCTAAATTCATTAATATGAAATAACTAATATACATCTCAACCCCTGCGTTAATATGGTTGTTATTTCAATTATGATAAAAAAAAATATCTTCTCATTTGCAAAAACTACACACATATTTGCCCAGTACTAACATGGAAGCAAATCTGATAAACAAACCTAATCAAACAACTTTCATTAGTTCATTTTTACGATTCATGGCATCAGACAACATTTTCAGACTTTCATATATAAGTTGTTAAGTAGGATTTTATTATCTCAAATGTACAATGCTGCATATCATACATAAATTTACTTCCAAAACTACCTCCTTATTGCTGGATACAATTAAAAGGAGCTTCTAGGTAAGATTGTCCTTTTTCCTTGTGTTTATGTGCTCTTTTGACGAGGCTATGAATAAATGCAAATCCCTATTATGTACACCTTTCACATATTATAGTTAGAAGCCATATGTTGCTTTTAGCTGACAATGCCATTCCATTTTAGGTAATGAAACATCTGATCACATATATATCCTGAATTTATATAAAATTTTGAAGACCCTCCGATTACAAATTACTGTAAACTAGGTAAAGTCTGAATGGCTCCCAAAACTACCTATTTTGCAGCTCTATCACTCCAGTTACTAATCACTTTGAATATGTGTTAACATTCTTCTGCCCACTCTAAACAGGGCTACTCTATATTTAATGAGGTAAATACTTGCTGTCATCTGGGTCCAACATATCTTTTTTTGTTCCAGTTCTGTCCTGATGATTTCCAAAACTTAATTTTATGATCTGTATGATGCCTCTACTCCCTATTGTTATACTAAAATGATGTCACTGCTCTCCAGATTCATTCAGAATGGGAGAACACCTAGAGTGAATCACTGTTTTTTTATTCATGAAAGTCATAAGGTGATTAATGGGTGCTGCAAATAATTTAAGTCATGTAGGATACTGTCCCATCTCCATTATTTTGCTCAGGGACAGTGAATTACTCCTAGTCCTAAGCATTTCCAACGTCACTCAAATATGGTACTTTCTTAATAAATAGTGCATATCCATTTTACTTTCATAGTTTCTTTTGAATCGATCATCTCCTTAGTATAGGTCTAAAGTTCTACCCAACAAACACACACACACATATATATAGGTGAGACTCAAAAATAACCGGACTGGGCTTGGGGCTTTCCTGGAAAACCGTCTGGAGGTTGGACAGACATGAATCATAGAACTATATCACCTCCTACATGTCCTCTTAAACCGCCAACCAGCTAGGTATATCCTATGAATAGCACAGTCAGTATTTGCACAACAATCGGTACACTAGTTGCCGCAATAATATTGGGTGAATAAAAAAAGAAACAGTGAATCAACATCAAATTTCTCACGAATTTTCCCTTTTTCCGTAAAGCAGTTTTTGACTGACAAAAACATTCCTGTCCTCGATCATCCTCCCTATTCGCCCAATTTAGCTCCCTGTGATTTTTACTTGTTCCCAAAAATAAAAAGTGACCTGAAGGGAACACATTTTTCTTCAGTGGATGAAGTGAAGACAAAAATGGCAAGCCTGTTGAAGAGCCTCAAGCAAGAAGACATCCAGCACTATTTCAATCAATGGAAGATATGTATGGAGCAGTGCAGAGATCAGGGGGTGGGAGTTTATAGAAGGTGACAATGTTTAAAATGCTATAATTTATTAATAAATATTTTTTTACCAATCCGGTTATTTTTGTGTCTCACCTCGTACTGCTCAAAAAAATTAAAGGAACACTTTTTAAACAGAGTATAGCATCAAGTCAGTGAAAGTTCTGAGATATTGATCTGGTCAGTTACTAGCAGAGGGGGTTGTTAATCCATTTTAGCTGCTTTGGTGATAATGAAATTAACAACAGGTGCACTAGAGGGGCAACAATGAAACAACTCCCAACACAGAAATTGTTTAACAGGTGGAGGCCACTGACATTTTTCCCTCCTCATCTTTTCTGACTTTTTTCACTAGTTTTGCATTTGGCTACAGTGTCACTACTGGACCCTACAGAGGTTACACAGGAAGACCAACTTCTCCAGGATGGCACATCAATATGAGCCAATGCCAGAAGGTTTGCTGTGTCTCCCAGCACAGTCTCAAGGGCATGGAGGAGATTCCAGGAGACGGTTACTCTAGAAGAGCTGGACAAGGCCGTAGAAGGTCCTTAAACCATCAGCAGGACTGGTAGCTGCTCCTTTGGGAACAGGATGAACACTGCCAGAGCCCTACAAAATGACCTCCAGCAGGCCACTGGTATGAATGTCTCTGACCAAACAATCAAACACAGAGTTCATGAGGGTGACCAGGGGGCCCGACGTCCTCTAGTGCGCCTTGTGCTCACTACCCAGCACCGTGGAGCTTGACTGGCATTTGCCATAGAATATCAGAATTGGCAGGTCCACCATTGGCGCCCTATGCTTTTCACAGATGAGAGCAGGTTCACCCTGAGCACATGTGACAGACGTGAAAGCGTCTGGAGAAGCCATGGAGAACGTTTTGCTGCCTGTAACATCCTTCAGCATGACCGGTTTGGTGGTGGGTCAGTGATGGTCTAGGGAAGCATATCCATGGAGGGACGCCCAGACCTCTACAGGCTAGATATAGGGCACTTTGACTGCCATTAGGTATTGGGATGAAACCCTTGGACCCATCGCCAGACCCTATGCTGGTGCAGTGGGTCCTGGGTTCCTCCTGGTGCACGATAATGCACCTAATGTGGCGAAAATATGCAGGCAGTTCCTGGAGGATGAAGGAATTGATACCATTGACTGGCCCCCATGCTTGCCTGATCTAAATCCAAAAGAACACCTCTGGGACATTATGTTTCAGTCCATCCGACGCTGTCAGGTTGCACCTCAGACTGTCCAGGAGATCAGTGATGCCCTGGTCCAGATCTGGGAGGAGATCCCTGAGAAAACTGTCCGTTGTCTCATTAGGAGCATGCCCCACCCCAACGTTGTCAGGCATGCATACAAGCATGTGGGGGCCAAACAAACTACTGAGTATATTTTTGAGTTGCTGCAATTAAATTTTGGCAAAATAGACTAGCCTGATGCATCATTTTTTCACTTTGATTTTCAGGGTGTATTTGAATTCAGCCCTCTCTGTAAGTTGATAATTTTCATTCCCATCAAACGATTTGGCATCCTTTCGTTCCCAACACATTACCCAGTCCAAATCAGTATAGATATCCAGCATGATTTTTTTCCCATTGAGATCTCATGTGTTTCCAACACTGCCTTGTGCCCTGTGTTGGCTGGGATTGGCTCCAGCAGACCCCCGTGACCCTGTGTTCGGATTCAGCGGGTTGGAAAATGGATGGATGGATGGATGATATGTCAGAAGTATGTAAATATTGTAAGGCTTTGAAGTTTAAGTCAAGAGAATTTCAAAAACGGAGTTTACCTCACATACATTTATTGGTTACTTTGCAAAAAAATTAACTGCTGATGATGTGGATCGTTTTGTCTGTGCTGAAATTCCAAACAGAGAAACCTATCCTGAATTATGGTACAAAGTCATTAAACACATGTCTCACTGACCTCATTAAAAAGATTCAGCACACTGGGACTCAAAAGATTCCAAATATTGTTTTTACAGAAGTTCAGAAATAAAAATGAAACTAACAAAATAGCAACAATTCAAAGAGAAAAAGTGTGTATCCGGAAAAACAAAAACGGGGGTTGGCGAGCAAAGCGAGCAGGGGGCAAAGCCTCCTAGTATATATTATATAAAAAAATCTTGGGTCGAGACATGATCCTCTGCATGTCACACCATACTTACAAACAATTTCTCAGAGACACTTAAACGTCCCACGAGACAAGGAAGTGAGACAAAAGGACATCTGCTGTACAGGCTTTTAAATGATTGACGTGCAGCGCAACATGCAGATCATGCAGCACGGCACAAGCAGCAGCTGGCTTAAAGGACAGCTGCTGTACAGGCTTTTAAATGATCATCACGCATCACAACATGCAGATCATGCAGCACGGCAGCAGCAGCTGCTGTACTGGCTTTTAAATGATCGACGCGCAGCTCGGTAGCAGCTAGCAGCAAGCCAGCAGCTGATCCGTCCGCATCTCCTTAGCATGCGTTCAGCCCCATCCCCCCCCCTCAACAACGAGAGTGGCAGAGACGCAAAGTGGCTAGCGTCCCCAGGGGTTGGGGTTGTGGGGTGGGTGAGCGAAGCGAGTAGGGGGCACAGCCCCTAGTATATAAATATATATATATATATATATATAGTGACAGCTAGAGGTCGCTATCACTCCCTTGAACCCTCGGACCAGATGCCAGACACCAGATAAAAGTCCAATAATTATTTTTATTGGTACAATACAGTGCACCAAGCACCCTCCACTCCACAATACTCATAAATCAATACAATCCTATTAACAATAATCAATCCTCCACTCCCAGACGTGTTGTCACCCTTCCTCCTGACTCAGCTTGTCCGTCTGGGATTTCCCAGAGTCCTTTATAGTTCATGACCCGGAAGTGCTTCTGAGCCCTCAGTCCATGTGATTATCCTGCACTTCCGGGTCAGGTCAAAACTCCTCATTTCTCTTCAGCCCAGAAGTACTTTATTTCTTCCGTCCTCGTGACAGGGAAGTACTTCTGTGCTTTACGAATAATATACGTCCTTAAGCCTCCCCGTAGCGTCCTCTGGTGGCCCCCATGGTATCCAGCATGGCTGTGAAGGAAAACTCCAAGGTCCATGATGCCCTGCTGGAATTCGGGGCATCTCCATGCTGCAGGAAGGGCTCCACCTGGCGGCTTGGAGGTATTGGCCGGGATAAGCTGCCGGCCATAGTCCACAATATATATTGTGGACTATTCGGACACAGACACAAACAGGGCGATACAGAATGTCCCAAAACACACGTGTTTATTTACAACTCCCACCACAGTGCACAAAATAACAATAATAAAGGTCCTTCTCGCTCTCTCTTCTGCCGCTTCCAACTCCTCCCTCACAAGCTCCGTCCTCTTCCACCCGACTCTGGCTCCCGAGTGGAGTGAGGCGGCCTCTTTTATACAGCACCCGGAAGTGCTACAGGTGCTCCCCAATTAACATCTGGCAGCACTTCCGGGTGTGGCTGACATGTTGCAAGCATGTTCAGCTCCTCCTGGCAGCACTTCCGGGTGTGGTGGAAATGCTGCATACCCCAGTTCCGGAGCTGCCCAGGCATCCCCTGGTGGTGGCCACGTCGCTCCACAGGGTTCAACTCCGCAGGTCCGTGGCCCCTATACAATCCAGGGTGGCTGCCCTCTTCCATTCTAGGGAAGACACTGCCCTTCTCAATGTCCTTCCCTTCTCGTGGCGTCCCGGTGGGGCAAGGTCCCTGGACGTCTGTCACAATATATATAGGATATAAAGACCTGCTTAGAAACCTGTAAACCTGCTTAGAAATCTCTGCCTTTAGTGAGCATCTGGGATAAGAACCTTTTTTCTACTGAGACATTTTGGTGTTGGCCAACAATTTTTAAACAATTTTCAAACACATGGATTGTTTACTGCCACATTCTCCATTTCTTATGCAAATTGCTGCCATTCTGTTTTCACAGCTTAAGAAAAAAAGCAATACAAAGTGGAGTGTTATAAAAATGGCTTGGCTCAAAAGTTTAAGAACAGATATGGGATATTTTATTGCTTGTGCACCAAGTCATATTCCTAGTGCCATATATACAATATGCCTAATGGATCCAGCAATCTGGATTCAAATCCAGTGCCTGGTTGTAGTCTATGTGGAATGTGCATGTTCTCCCTACTTCTGTGTGGGTATCTGCAGACACTCTGGTTTTCTTCTTCATTTTTAAAGATAAGCAGGTTAGGTTAACTGGCACCTTTAAATTGTCCCCATTGTGTGGGTGGCCATGTATGAGTGACCTGAAAAGAAATGGCACTGGATTAAGGAGGTTTGTTATAAGTTCTGTTTATAAAAGTTCCATCTATTTTAAAGCATAAATGTTAAAAGGGAGCTGCACATTTAAAAGACTTCAGAAAAATCAAACAAAGAATACCAATATGGCTTGGCATATACTATTCAATTCAGGTCTCCAAGACTTCCTGTCATAATAGTTAGTTATTTATTTTAAAGAGTAGTATTTTAAAAACAGCCTGGAACTCAATAAAGATACAAAGTGAGAAAAGACTTTAATAATTTGGCATTCATTGTATAGTGAATTGTACTGAATATTAATAAAGTACTGGAATCATTTTCTTTCATATACCCTTCAACTAATACGTCTTGACATATTTGATCAACTTTCTGAAATCAAATATTCGAAAAAAAGTAGGATACAATAACCATATTTAAAATTCAAAAAAGCTTTACTATGCCATTACCATTACAAATTTTATTTTAAACATGCTTACCTTTTCTACTCCTGACTTCTCCATGAAAAACTGGGCGTTATTCACAATGCTAATAACAAAATCTGCAAAACAGAGTAAAGCCTTTTAGGTTAATACACTTTTAATTACCATAGCTTATATGACCTCAGGGATGAGGCCAATGTCTATTTTCCTGAATATTTCCACAACAATATTGGGTGAAAATCGTTCAATGGCCAAACAATGTCACCCTATCTCAACCCAAGAGAACACCTGTGGGAAGTTCTGAAAAGACAGGATCATTCTCCATCCAACATCCAGGCTCTGAAAGAGTCCTTTATTTAAAAATGGTGAAAGACAGACTTTGCAGTATGTTACAATTTTGGAATGCCATACAAAATATTAGATTTGGTGGAATTTGTGGAAGGGTGTATTCCTTTTTCCAATACCTCATTTCAGTAAAATGCATCATTTTCATATCCTAATGATGTTGGTGACCAAGCTTTTTGTTGTTAATAAAGCAAATCTCTCTATTATATAAAAAAATCTTGGGACAAGACGAGACTTTTTCAGACAGACATACGAGATGAGACATTTTCAGAAAGATAATTTAAATTCCAACAAGAGATGAACTGAAAACCTGACAGGTCCAAGCGGGAGCGGACATAAAAGACAAACAGTAAAGAAGAAAAGACAAAAAGTAGAAGACAAACTAGAACGTCGTAAAGAGGTTCAAAAATGTTGGTGCGATACACATGCAGAGCAGGTTAAAGATTATGAAAGTACTAAAATTCAAAAGTCTCAAAAAACTGATAGTAAAGATCACATTAGCACTAACAAACGAAAATTATTACTCTGTGAAATAACAGAACAGCGAAAAGAGATTGAATATATGGACAGATATTGTTTAGCTTTAAAGTTTAAGTTGTACATCATCTAATTCATGTTGCCATCAGGGAAAAGTAGTATTTCTTCCCAATGAAGAGGTGTATCAGCAAGAAATAAAAGATCTGTTATTTGGTGAAAGTGAAAATCCACAAACACTACATGCAAAATATCCGAATCTACAATAATCTGTTCGCATTTGTATCAGTCAATGCTCAAAACGTAGATTTACAAGATTCAGGACTATCCATACATCCAAAAGTATCGCACTTTACACAAAATTTATCTGAAAAACACGCTCAGAGAACTGCGAAAGATCACGCTCGCATGTATAATAAACCAACATGTGACGAATTGTATGTGACAATAGTTTCGAAAGACGGAGATATCAAAGACAGAATTGATATTCATGTTTATCCAAAAGCACAGCATAATTCATCACAAGCGGCAGATCCAGGAAATGACTAGTGTGTAGGACCCGCATGGGGGTTGCCGAGCAAAGTGAGCAGGGGGCAGAACCCCCTAGTGGTTACTAAAACTCAGCTTTGTCAAAATTCTACTAATTGCTCTGGGGTTCACTGAGAAATGAATAAAAATCTTAAATTTCAAAGGGGGTGTACCCATTTATGCTGAGTATCGCAGCTGCGGTCAGCGACCAAGTTACATGCTATAAAAGTTGAAGTATTTTGCATTATTTGGTTACTTCATCCAAGGGTCAGTTATAAACATTTTATCATGTCATGTCACATTTTTTAACCCACTTAATCAAGACTAGTTTGTCATGTCGTGGGGGACTGGAGTCTATCCAAGCTAGCATAGGGTGCAAGGCAGGAACAAATCCTGGCCAAAGTCCCAGTCCATCACAGGGCAAACACACATGTACCCACACACCAAACACACAAAGGACCAATTCACTATCAGCATTCACCTAAACTGCATGTCTTTGGTCAGTGGGAGGAAACCGGAGCATCCAGAGAAAACCCACACAGACATGGGGAGAACACGCAGGGAGGACCAAGAACATGTTCCCTGGCCTCCTTACTACTAGTTTACATACTGTAGATTACATTGAATGCTGCTTTTTAACAGCACCTTACAATCTCATGTAGTTAAAAACAAAGCACAAATGGGCTTATGGTGGCTCAACAGATCTCATAAACAGCAGATTTCAAATCAGTTGATGTGAAAATTGCATTGATTGATGTACTATTAATAGTTGTGGAAGTTTCTGTGACTAATTTTAGTTTTTTTTTTTTAAATAACAAAAGGGGTCCTGAAAAGATAAAAACAATAACCACCTAACAAATATTTACAGTAGTAAACACAATCCCTTCTTTCTGAATCTTAGTAACAATATCAAACCACTTAAGTTACCCAATAATTGCTAACTCATACTATATCAACAGTAAGGTGAAATTACCAAATGAAAAATAACTATAAAAAGAAAATGATACTAGCATATAATCATAATCATTATTACTCCATGAAAAAGGAAAAGCACCTAAATTAAGTTCCCCATCTTCCATCCAAAAATAAACTGTGGTTCCATTTCTAACCCCATGCTATCATCATATTATTTAGGGAGGCTGCACCTTTCCCATGTAATGAATTAGTGTAAACACTTTTAGCTGCAGGTTGATAATGTCCATTTTTTACAATAACAATGAGCAAATAATACAGCTGTGAGATAGTTTATACTGTAACATAAAAGACACACTGTTCACTCTATGCAACACTTACATAGTCTTTTCTCTTCAATTCATTTCTAAAATAACTAACAATAACAAAGGCTAAAACCACAATCACAAAAGAAAAATTCTAACAACCAAAACAAGCCAAATTAAATGGCTTAATGACAACTAGACTTACACATAAAGAAAAGAGAGAAGAACACAGTTTCAGAAACAACACCACTGCAATGGCAAGTTTATATAGCCTTTAACAACTGCCTTGTTATTATTTAAAATTGGTATAACAAAAGTGCTGAATTAATTAAACAAACACAATATCACCAAATGTACAAAACAAAAAACAGGGTGAAACCCTTGGGAAGCCATGACAATTGCTTACTTAAGATATATGTACAGTAATCCCTCGCTATATCGCGCTTCGCCTTTCGCGGCTTCACTCCATCGCGGATTTTATATGTAAGCATATTTAAATATATATCGCTGATTTTTTGCTGGTTCGCGGATTTCTGTGGACAATGGGTCTTTTAATTTCTGGTACATGCTTCCTCAGTTGGTTTGCCCAGTTGATTTCATACAAGGGACGCTATTGGTGGATGGCTGAGAAGCTACCCAACTTACTTTTCTCTCTCTCTCTTGCGCTGACTCTCTCTGATCCTGACGTAGGGGGTGTGAGCAGGGGGGCTGTTCGCACACCTAGACTATACGGACGCTCGTCTAAAAATGCTGAAAGATTATCTTCACGTTGCTACCTTCTGTGTGCAGCTGCTTCATGAAGCGACATGCTGCAAGGTGCTTCGCATACTTAAAAGCTCAAAGGGCACGTATTGATTTTTCTCTGTCTCTCTCTCTCTCTCTCTCTCTCCCTACTCCTGACGGAGGGGGTGTGAGCTGCCGCCTTCAACAGCTTTGTGCCGCGGTGCTTCGCATACTTAAAAGCCAAACAGCCCTATTGATTTGTTTGCTTCACTCCTTTGAAGAGGAAGATATGTTTGCATTCTTTTAATTGTGAGACGGAACTGTCATCTCTGTCTTGTCATGGAGCACAGTTTAAACTTTTGAAAAAGAGACAAATGTTTGTTTGCAGTGTTTGAATAACGTTCCTGTCTCTCTACAACCTCCTGTGTTTCTGCGCAAATCTGTGACCCAAGCATGACAATATAAAAATAACCATATAAACATATGGTTTCTACTTCGCGGATTTTCTTATTTCGCGGGTGGCTCTGGAACGCAACCCCCGCGATGGAGGAGGGATTACTGTAATGTAATGACAAAATGTTTGTTCTGATCTGAACAGAATTTGTTTCAAAAATACATGGATGAACGGAATACATTATCTTGTACTGCTCAAAGGCTTGAGGTTTTTAAACCCTACCGCCTCTCATCAAATTAACAAAATTACTTTGTTTTTCAAAACGAATATTTTCTGCTATAAAAAAAACTTCACTTTAATATGAAATTAGTTTAAATGATTGAAGTGAACATTACCTTTGCTATTTCATTTATATGGCTTAACCACCTCCAGCTCTGGTGGATTGGCCACGTTATCAGAATGATTTGAAAAACCCAGCCACAGGGGATGCACAAACCAGTGTGTCTCTTCGTGCCGGTCCCAAGCCCATATAAATGGGGAGGGTTACGTCAGGAAAGGCATCCGGTGTAAAATTTTGCCAAATCAATATGCGGACAACAATACAAATTTCCATACCGGATCGGTCGAGCCCCGGGTTAACAACGACCACCACCAGTACTGTTAGCCAACAGGGTGCTGGCGGAAATTGGACTACTGTTGGCCGAAGAAGAAAAAGAAGAAGGAGAAGAAGAGGGGGGAGACGTGTCCGGAAGCAGGAGGAGAGGAGGAAGGTAAAGAGAGTGGAACTGAGAATAGGAACTTTGAATGCTGGCAGTATGACTGGTAAGGGGAGAGAGTTAGCAGATATGATGGAGAGAAGGAAGGTTGATATATTGTGCGTGCAAGAGACTAAATGGAAGAGGAGTAAGGCCAGGTGGATCGGAGGTGGATTCAAATTGTTCTGTCATGGTGTTGGTAGGAGGAGAAATGGAGTAGGGGTTATTCTGAAGGAACAGTATGTCAAGAGTGTTTTGGATGTGAAAAGAGTGTCACACAGAGTAATGATTATGAAGTTGGAAATTGGAGGTGTGATGATGGAAATTGGAGGTGTGATGATGAATATTGTTAGTGCATATGCCCAGCAACTTGGGATGAGAAGATTTTTGGAGTGATTGTACCCAAAAGACAGAAAGTGGTGATTGGAGCAGATTTCAATGGACATGTTGGTGAAGGGAACAGAGGAGATGAAGAGGTGATGGGTAGATATGGTGTCAAGGAGAGGAATGAAGGAGGATCAGAGGGTCAGAGGATAGTGGATTTTGCCAAAAGGATGGACATGCCTGTGGTGAATACGTATTTTAAGAAGAGGGAGGAACATAGGGTTACGTACAAGAGTGGAGGAAGATGCACACAGGTAGATTATATCCTATGCAGAAGAGTCCATCTGAAAGAGATTGAAGACTGCAAAGTGGTGGCAGGGTAAAGTATAGTTAAGCAGCATAGGATGGTGGTCTGTAGGATGACGTTGGAGGTCAAGATGAGGAAGAGAGTGAGGGCAGAGCCAAGGATCAAATGGTGGATGTTGAAAAAGGAAGACTGCAAGGTTGAGTTTAGGGAGAAGGTGAGACAGGCACTGGGTGGTAGTGAAGAATTACCAGACAGTTGGGAAACTACAGCAGATGTAGTAAGGGTGACAGCAAGAAGGGTGCTTGGCGTGACATCTGGACAGAGGAAGGAGGAAAAGGAAACCTGGTGGTGGAATGGGGAAGTACAGGAGAGTATGCAAAGGAAGAGGATGGCAAAGAAGAACTGGGATAGTCAGAGAGATGCAGAAAGTAGACAAGAGTACAAGGACATGAGGCACAAGGTGAAGAGAGAGGTAGTGAAGGCTAAAGAAAAGGCATATGATGAGTTGTATGAGAGGTTGGACACTAAGGAGGGAGAAAAGGACCTGTACCGATTGGCTAGACAGAGGGACCAAGCTGGGAAAGACATGCAGCAGGCTAGGGTAATAAAGGATAAAGATGGAAACGTACTCATAAGCGAAGAGAGTGTGTTGAGCAGATGGAAAGAGTACTTTGGGAGGTTGATGAATGAAGGGAACGAGAGAGAGAAGAGGTTGGATGATGTGGAGATAGTGAATCAGGAAGTGCAACGGATTAGCAAGGAGGAAGTAAGGACAGCTATGAAGAGGATGAAGAATGGAAAAGCCGTTGAACCAGATGACATACCTGTGGCAGCATGGAGGTGTTTAGGAGAGATGGCAGTGGAGTTTTCAACCAGATTGTTTAATGGAATCTTGGAAAGTGAGAGAATGCATGAGGAGTGGAGAAGTAGTGTACTGGTGCCGATATTTAAGAATAATGGGGCTGTGCAGGACTGTAATAACTACAGGGGGATAAAATTGATGAGCCACAGCATGAAGTTATGGGAAAGAGTAGTGGAAGCTAGGTTAAGAAGTGAGGTGATGATTAGTGAGCAGCAGTATGGTTTCATGCCAAGAAAGAGCACCATAGATGCAAAGTTTTCTCTGAGGGTGTTGATGGAGAAGTTTAGAGAAGGCCAGAAGGAGTTGCACTGCGTATTTGTGTACCTGGAGAAAGCATATGACAGGGTGCCTCGAGAGGAGTTGTGGTATTGTATGAGGAAGTCGGGTGTGGCAGAGAAGTATGTAAGAGTTGTACAGCATATGTACGAAGGGAAGTGTGACCGTGGTGAGGTCTGCAGTAGGAGTGACAGATGCATTCATGGTGGAGGTGGGATTACATCAGGGATTGGCTCTGAGCCCTTTCTTATTTGCAATGGTGATGGACAGGTTGACAGAGGAGATTAGACATCAGTCCCCGTGGACTATGATGTTTGCTAATGACATTGTGATCTGTAGCGATAGTAGGGAGCAGCTTGAGTAGACCCTGGAGAGGTGGAGACATGCTCTAGAGAGGAGAGAAATGAAGGGAATGGAGGTCAGTGGGAACAAGACAAAATACATGTGTGTAAATGAGAGGGAGGTCAGTGGAATGGTGAAGATGCAAGGAGTAGATTTGGCAAAGGTGGATGAGTTTAAATACTTGGGATCAACAGTACAGAGTAATGGGGATTGTGGAAGAGAGGTGAAAAAGAAAGTGCAGACAGGGTGGAATGGGTGGAGAAGAGTGTCAAGAGTGATTTGTGACAGACGGATACCAGCAAGGGAAGGTCTACAGGACAGTAGTGAGACCAGCTATGTTACATGGGTTGGAGACGGTGGCACTGACCAGAAAGCAGGAGACAGAGCTGGAGGTGGCAGAGTTAAAGATGCTAAGATTTGCATTGGGTGTGACAAGGATGGATAGGATTAGAAATGAGTACATTAGAGGGTCAGCTCAAGTTGGGCGATTGGGAGACAAAGTCAGAGAGGCAAGATTGCGCTGGTTTGACATGTGCAGAGGAGAGATGCTGAGTACACTGGGAGAAGGATGCTAAGGATAGAGCTGCCAGGCAAGAGAAAAAGAGGAAGGCCTAAGAGAAGGTTTACGGATGTGGTGAGAAAGGATATGCAGGTGATGGCTATAACAGAACAGGAGGCAGAGGACAGAAAGATATGGAAGAAGATGACCCGCTTTGGCGACCCCTAACGGGAGCAGCCGAAAGATGAAGAAGAAGAAGAAGATCAGAATGATTTGAAACCTCTGAAATTTGTGGAGCTGCTGAGGGGCAGAAAACCGCGAGGAAGACCTATGAAGAGGTACAAAGATCATCTGAAGGCGAATCCTGTCTCCTGTGACATCCACTCCAGAGACATGGAATGCGTAGGAAAGGATCACATGGGCTGGAGCTGAATCCTTGAGGATGGGTGCAAAACCCTTGAGAACAAGAGCGTAGAACTTGAGGAAATGCGGAGGCAAAGAGGAAAGAAAGTATTGCTAATATAGCAGATGGAGCAGTAACCAGAACCCTCAATGCTCTAGGAAGTTTCACTCAGATCTTGGACTTCACAGATTAAAATAATATAAAAATTTTAAAAGGATCATTAGTCCACCTCTCAAATCGAGAAAGGCCAACAATGTATCAACATATTTTTAGAACAGATAGTTTAGCTTGAAAAGTTTTGCTGTTAAGGGTATACTCTACCAAAATATTATATTTTCTTTATTTGTTACTTACCCCATGTACTTTGTAGTGGTGGCTGAAAAAAATGAATCTCATGTTTTTATGTAGAATAGAGAGAAAAACATTTATGATGTAACATAAGGGAGTGGTTTCCAGTGCTGCACAACAGCAAATGATGTGAAAAATGTCCATTTTACATAATCCCCATGTCTGTTATCCAGTCACTTACTTAAAATGTACAAAACAAATACTTTCTGTACTAAAACATTGTTAAATAGTTCTGGAATTATCAGCTTGCAATTAACCGCTACGCACTGGTTGAGAAGCATTTATCTTACATCATGCTTAAACTCTTTCTTACACAGCCCCGAACCACTTCTGAATAATAATGAAATTATTTTCAAAGATTTCACAGGAGGTTGATAAACTTACCTGTAGGAAATTTGTTAGGTTGGACCATGGCAAGAAAAGAATGGGTCATCTGGGTAAGGGCTACATTATCTGCACTTGGACTTGAGATGTATTTTGGCTCATTAAAACCCATTAAGATTAAGGAATCACTGGGACAACTGTTAGCAGCATCACCAAGACAAGAAAAAAACAGAAGAACTGCCGTAATTGGGATACTCCAATCCATCATCTTAATATGATGTTATATGATGATAATGTTGAACACGTTTTCACAGTAAAGCATCCAAGCAGAAAGACCTTCATTAAAGCTGTCCTCTTTTTGAATTACTTCTGAAAAAAATCAAAACAGAAAGATAAATGAAAGTTTATATAATGTATAAACTCTATCCAAATAAGAACAAAGAATGTCAAAGTTGTTTGATAATAGATAAGATGTCAGTTGTTTAACAAAAAGTGAACATAAGTAAAAATTAAGTGTAAATATTACAAAAGTAAGCCAGGAATAGTTTATCCAAAATGTTCTACATTATCTAAAGTCACAGAACATTACAGCATAGCATAACATTACCAAATCCACTTAGTCCAATTGACAGATATATGGGGGCCACCACTGGGAGTAAGGCAGGAAGCAAGCTGCTACTCAAGCAAACACCCACCCTAACACAGAACCAATTTATAAAAGTCCATTAACCTTTAATGCATACGTCTTTGGTGATTTTTCATTTTCCTTCTGCACCATCTTATTATTATTTTCTTTTTTTATGATCATGAACCATGTTAAGACCAGAGGTGTGTGGCACATGACATCACCAAGTCAAAGATGTAAATGCCAGTGTTGTACACTTTCTGGTTGTCTAAGGCTTCAACCTTAAGGCCATATTTGGAAATTTAAAATCCCAAAATGTAGGGTTGTATCAGAAATCAAAAGCATTAAAACAAAATGTCAAAAATAACAAAAAGATCAATTTCCTTGTTTGGTTTCAGACGCATATGGTTTCACATTTGACAAAATATTACATTTAGCCATAGAGGTTTGGACATTTAACACTAGAATTACCAGAGCCTATGAAAAAACTCGTAGATCCATCCCACCTTAAATCGCTTCGCACCTCTCCATCAGCGTCTTTTGTCCTGTAAATGTGTCGATAAGCAGCAAGCAGCCTGCTATCACATCCCCCACCGCCGCACAGTTTTCTCAGCTCAAGTCTGTTTGCCTGCGTGTCAGTTGCTTGGAGTTGTGTAGAGTGAGAAGTCAATCAAAATGACACCTTTTATAAATACTATATTGTTATTTGGAACACATGCATTTCATGTGTGTTCCGTGTCTACAACAATCTATGTACAGTAAACACATCGTTAAAACAGAAACGTTTTTCATGTTTTAGTAATAATTGACAAAATGTAGACATGAAGTGAATAATGTGTTAAGTCCACATATAAACACTAGCATGGAGAGTCTATAGCTGCAAGTGGAAGCTGCTGTCGCTGTACTTTGCATACAAGAGCCAGATCGAATGTTATTTACTTATTTACCTTTATTTATTTACTTACTTCCTACTGCGTAAAGTCACAAGTAGACTGCAGAGCTTCCCGTGTACATATACAAAGTACAGCAATGGCAAAAGTGCGACGTGCATTCTTGCTCCGATGTAGAACCGTCATCATGATCTGAGTTCACCACTGTTATAGCGCGTCTTATGTGAAAACAGCAGTGTCAGATGTGGGGGCCGGGGGTGGGATTGTGAACGCAACTGAGAGAATAAAACTGAATTAAAAAAAAAAAAATCAAAGCTAACCTTTACAAGTATCATACATTTACACCGGCTGTTACAGACTGAAATCAAATGTATGTTTTTATTCTAAAATAGTAAGAATAAGAGCAGCTCACTTCTCAAAACGGACTCGTCCGGGATCGAACCCGTGAAGTTTTGATTACCAGTCAACAGTTGATACTGTTGCACCACCGAAGTAGTCGTAACAAAAGCGTGTCAATGTCGCACCCTAACGTGGGTTCTTTTTCTGCAGTTATATTCTTGAATAGAAGCGCATTTGTTCCGTTATATTTGTACCTTTTGTGAAAGTGTTTATTTGATATTTAAATAACAATATAGTATTTATAAAAGGTGTCGTTTTGCTTGACTTCTCACTCTATACAACTCCAAGCAACTCACACGCAGGCGAACAGACTTGAGCTGAGAAAACTGTGTGGCGGTGGGGGATGTGAAAGCAGGCTGCTTGCTGCTTATCGACACATTTACAGGACAAAAGACGCTGATGGAGAGGTGCGAAGCGATTTAAGGTGGGACGGATCTACGTGTTTTTTCATAGGCTCTGGTAATTCTAGTGTTAATTGGGTATTAATGGGTATAGGGCTAATGAAAAAAAAAACTAATAGCGGTCCCTTATTTCATAGGGGAAAGTGGGGAATTGATTCTTGAAGTTATGATGTGTTTGACTTACATTATCTGGGAAAGGGAAAAGTGGGTTTTAATACTGAATCTTATTCCAAGAAGTCTTTGTCTGTTCCACTGATTGTTTCAGGGAATGATGACTACTTTTTAAGTGCTAATTTACAGGAAATGTTAAATGTTGTTGAGGCTCCATTCACAAAAAAAACATGGGTTAGGTTGATTAATTGCAATCCAATTGGTGTTGGAATTTTTGAAGATATTGCCCCAGTGATTAATGTACAAATAAGAGCAGAAACTGTATTGTAACCTATATTGTTTTAAAGGAGTACTATCACCAGACCATACAGTGCAATTATAAAGACATATTGCCAATGGACTATTATAAAGTTATCAATAAATAAACATCATTGATTCATTGCCTTTTCCTCCACTTCCTAAAGACAAATTCAATCCCTTAACCAGACCAAACGGCAAGACTATAAAATGTTGTATACCGAAAAATTTAGAGAACGAATTAATTGCTGTCTAACAATCCGATCATGATGCCTTTTTTCTTTGTCGAGAAGAAAGACAGGGATCTTGACCATAAGTACTGATTACAGGTAGTTGAATAAAGTAAACATAAAAAATAACTGTCCAATTCCCATTATCTCTTTTCTGCTTAATCAGGTTATGGGATTCAACTATATTTATAAAGTTAAATTGGCAACTAGCTGTGCTACCCATCTAGGATTCAGCATTAATGATGGATCCTGCTAAAATAAGAGACAGTTTAAACTGGAATCCATGGAGACACATGAGGAGTAGAAAAGGCATAGGAGGCATAATCAGCAAGTCACCTTCAAAGGTGGGAAGTTTAAAAGCAGACAGGTGGTGAGAAAGGTGCTTCGAAAATAATGACTGAGTTTCAGAAGCAGTCTTTATAAGAATATGCTTGAGAGAGGCAGTGAAGAGACATTTAGATACACGTGGATACAGAAGATAAACACTGAAAATATATGTAAGATTAAGAGATAGGAAATATTGTTAAATTATTTGTGTCAACGTCAGAAGACCAATTCACATTGGCAACATTATTGCTTGATTCAAGCAATGGTTCATTTTTAGTTTGTTCTGAACCTGGCTTAGCAGTTTTTTGCTTGCACATCATTGTGTTACTGGTTGAAGGTGCAGCCCTACTCATTAATGTAAATAAGTTACCATAGTTACCATAAAGTAGATGAAGGCATATAAATATTCATGATTTTTTTGCCACATGAAGTTATTTCATCCACTATATGGCAGCAGAATACTGTCCTGAGAATTACTTGGACTTAACACTGTAATGCAGGTCTTTACATGACACCCCATGTCTGACTCAGTATATAATCTCAATAATATAGATTCCGCATCCAAGTCAAACTCAAGAGTTAATGCTAAGGAAGTTAAGGAATTGGTTTGTTTTGATGGTTTCCCATCTCTAATTGTTTCTAATAGATGTCCTCAATTTGTGGCATGCTTTTGTAAAAAGATGGGTTGTTCACCCAGAAAAGTAAAAGTTTTTTTTCTTTTATAAATGATTTCACCCCGGAGCCAACAACCAAATAGGAAGAGACCTCGAAGAGTTTTTATGATGTACTACTGAGTCTCATCACTCTATTTTGTGTGTTGCTTACAATGGAATTTGCTTGTAATGTAACTTACCAAACCTCCCTTAAAAGGTCCCATTTGAATGCCTCTATTCATATTAACTAGTGATTCTCTAGTTGATAGGCTGCCAATTTAAAATGGCATATTTTCACTTCAAATGACACAATCACTTATCAATAAATTGTCTGATCTCAAAAAATGATTTTTACTATCTGGTTTTCTAAGCTGTATTGCTATCTAGTTGTAGTGCTAAGACTTAGACTACCATATATACTCGTGGATAAGTTCTCCCGCAGATAAGTTGGTACTTGATTTTATCGTATAATTGGTGGTATTTTATAATGTCGGTCATATAAGTCGAATGCGGAAAACTCACACTACTGGTCCAAGAGATTATGATATGCTAACACCCACCTGAGAAAGTAAAATCAATAAATTGTCTGATCTCAAAAAATGACTTTTACTATCTGGTTTTCTAAGTTCTATTGCTATCTAGTTGTAGTGCTAAGACTTGTCGGTTGTATAAGTTGAATTCGGAAAACTCACGCTATTGGTCCAAGAGATTATGATATGCTAACGCCCACCTGAGAGAGTAACCAAGGAGCACACTGCCTTTTTTTTCTATGTGGGCGCGGCAATGCGCTGTATCAGCGCGTGCTCCTAACTTTTCTCTCTCTCTATCTCTCTCTCTATTGTGCCTACATGACCACACAGTAATACCCAAACTATTCCAAACCAATGTTTGCACTGATTTGTGTTTTTTGTACTTCACACCCTTATACACCTTTATCGTAACAGGATCCCTTATCTAAGATGGAGTGTTCGATCAGAAGAAAATATGAAGCTGGTTTTAAATTAAACTCTGTTGAAGTAGCGAAAGAAATTGGCAACTGCGCTGCTGAAACTAAATTCAATGTGCCTAAGAAAATGATTCAAGATTGGAGGAGGCAAGAAAAAAATTTAACTGTCGCATTTTTAAACGGGCGTATAATTCGGAGTCTGATTTTATGATCGATTTTTCAGGTTTCAAGACCCGACTTATACGTGAGTATATACGGTAAGTAACGGTAAGTATTATGGTAGCTGAGGAAGTGTGTTGGTTTTCTGACAGAACTTCCTGTAAACAGAGAACTGCCAGGCAGACTTTGGAAGACAGAGAAGACCAGAGTATTTATTTTTCATTAAAGAAAATAGAATAATACATTGTAGCAGAGAGATTTTTTCGACTAAATCATTTAATTTCCAAATCAATGTCTGAAAGTGATATTGAAACAGAAAAAATTATATATGTTTTCTATTTTTTTTTCTTTTTTTAACTAAATGGTACAGTTAAAACAGCAGAGAAAACATCTTAGTTGCTTAGCTGCTCACATGTGTTCAGTCAAAACATTAATGCAAAGGATGCAACAAGTGGTGCTATTCTTACAAATGAGCTTTTCCAAAGAAGGCTTCAACATTATGTCAGTTGTGAAGAACTTGCTAATATATTAAAGATCAGATGTTGAACAAACTAAGGTAAAATGCAAAGTTGTAAAAAGAGGGAGGTTGAAGGGCTATCAAAGCGTATATGATGAAAGGACTCCTCTATAGAGGTGTCACTCCAGAGGCCTGTAGTTAAAGTAGAGGAAAGAACCTGACTGGTGTGCCTGCAAGCTAAGCTGTCTGTTTGGTAACAAAACAAAAAACAAAGAAAATAAAACTGATCTTTGGTAGTAGCAGAAGGTGTGTTTAAAATGAGTGAGGCTGCATAAAAAAGAAAAAGTTGTAAGGAAAAGTGCGGAGTTTAAGGAAAGTTGACTAAGTGCTGTGAAAGGAATGTGGAGGCCACAGAGAAGGAAAACAAAGGCTGCAAGTGTAAAAACAAACTACAATAAATGTACAAAAAAGTCTGCATAGAAACTAGTTTTCTTATTTTGCGCCTTCTCTCATTCACAATAAAGTGTATGTTTTTGTATTTCTAGAAAGAATGCAGTTTTTTCTCAAGAATGATTGAAAATGATTTCTATGTTGAAATATCCAAACAAATCATGAATCACCAATACATTTTTAGTGAGAGGTCAATCAAAATGACACCTTTTATATGGCTAACTAAAAAGATTTCACTATGCAAGATTACAATTACAGATGCTTACATCTTCCCTGAAGAAGGGGCCTGAATTGCCTTGAAAGCTTGCATATTATAATCTTTTTAGTTAGCCAATAAAAGATGTCATTTTGCTTGACTTCTCATTACATTCATAATGGCTAACACGGTACAACACCATAGGACTACAATACATTTTTAAAAAGCAAGGTTTTACTTTTTTGCCATATTGCCCAGCCCTATAATACACCAAGAAAAAAGAATTTGTGCAGTCATTCCCGTCCATGGAATGGAATGGCACACATATAGATGTCCATTTAAACCTCAAGTGGAAGAAAAGACAGGTGTATCTTCAGAAGAAATTAAAAGAGAGGTGGAGATCAGATTTTTTTTATATGTCCTTTAATTAAAATGGACACTCTTTGACAGAGTGTGGACAGTGAGCAGGCTTGCATTTAGTGCAGCCGCTCACATTTGTTAATAGAAAAAATTATGGCTAAAGATGAAATTGCTCTTGTTGCTTATTAAAGATTGCACTTGTTAGCTTAATAGCCAAATTTGTCTATTTTATTTGTAATCTTATTAAGCATGTTAGCCTTGTATCTTTTTGATAAACATTTTATTACAATTGAGGCGTTTAATTATGACAAGTACTTAATTTTCTTTAATGCCACATTATATATAAATATGTAAATTTTAACCCACTTAGTCCTGAACAGTCTAGCACTAGTCCATCGCAGGGCAAACACACACACACACACACACCAAACGTTAGGGCCAATTTAGTAACGCTAATCCACCTAACCTGCATGTCTTTGGACTGTGGAAGGAAATCAAAGCACTTGGGCGAAACCTACACAGACACAGTGTTATAATAAGTTTGTTATAATATTAAGATTAATGTCACTGTCTCTGTTCAGACACTTTAAAATGTATTTTTCATTCCTTTTCTGTGTACATGCAGAGCTGAGCCAGATTTAGCATAAAGAGTGTCAGCATTCAGAATTGTTGGGCCAAGCATAGAATAAGATAGACAGGGACAGCTGGAGGAATGTGTCGTCAGCCTGAAGAGAACTGTGTGCTATTTGTACCTGCTGTCTGATGTCAGAACAAAATCTTCTTTCCTTGTTTGGAATTGGACTATGTGCCATATGGGGGCTTGCACGTGGAGAAAGCAGTATAAAACAGCTTGGAGAATTGCCAAACGTTGGGAAACCTGACGGACAGAAAGACTACGTCAAATTGGTCCTGAAAATCCTTCTTCGCCGCGACGATGACTGCATACTCTACACGCAAGGCCCCCACCCATGGACTGAGTACTGCTGTTTGTTTCCTCCGTCTGATATGCAGCGTAAGCCGATATTAAACAAAGCTAAGTTTATTCTTTTCTCTTATGTGATTTGTCACCGCCATATCACTAAGGGAGGGATACCACCTCTTTAATTTATAATTAATTAAATTCAGGTTAATTAAGACGCCGCAATTGAGACGAACATATTTCCGAGGAGCTAAAGCCTCCAATTGGACAACATTCTGGCGCTGCGAGTAGGATTGTGGCTATATTAATAAACCATATATTTATGATGTATAATATAATTAAACAATATGCTTCGAATAATGTCGGTGTTGAGGGTCTCGGTCAGGTATCAAGGATACCGGGTTGGTCACGCGCACAGTCTTGGACACCCGTGGCCGAGTTATTTAATACATATACTGCCCCAATTGCGTGGCCCAAGCTAGAAGGAGAAGTTAATCCTTCAAATGTCCAAAAGGCGGTTTTGGCACTCAGGCCAGGATGAAGGGGTAAAAAGGAACAAATACCCGCCAGTGAATTAGGATGGCTTTTATTAACCGCAGTACGCGAGTTAGGCCATAAAGTTCAAAGTATGGTCACGGAATGTGGAACTTAAACAAGAAATAGAAAATCTACAAGAAAAGCAAAGTATCTCTCGAGAATGCATGGAAAATGCCACGTCCTGTGCGGACAAATGGGAGAATAAATACACTGCTTTAGCCATACGTTTGGTGCATGCTAGAAGATGGAAACAAGGGAAAAACCATCCCGTTTCCTCTTTTAAAATATGAGTCATAATGCAAGGCGATTGGAACCCAGAAACATGGGATGGCACTGTATATAACTCAGACAGTGAAGATGATGTTTGGGGGGAAGACGGCATGGAATCAGAAGAGATAAATTATAGAAATAACAATTTTGACATGATAAATGCAAAACCGGTCGTTCAAAATAAAGCAAAAGGGCAACCAGGCGGACAGCACAGGATAACGTGAACCGTACGAGATTTTAAACAAGCAGAGTTTCTGGAAATTAGTAAAAAGTATAGGCAGAGACCAGGCGAGAGCTTGATGCAGTGGATATTACGTATGTGGGATGAAGGTGGTGATAGTTGTCAGTTGACGGATGCAGAGATTAAACATTAAACATCGTACATTAAGGAATGTGTTACGAGGGGTACTGAATCAAGCAATTGTATCGATAGTGGAATGGGTAGTAAATGCAGTAAGACACATATATCCAGATGCTACAGACTCGGAAGAAATTGATAGATCATGGCGTACAGCTTCTGAAGCAATTCAGCAGCTGCGACAAATGGGTGTGCAATCAGCTATTTATAAAGCCACACCTGGAGTTGCATTTGCTGGCCCTGATAATGACGCATTCACTGCTGGAATGGGTAGCCGTCTAATAAAAAACGCACCAAATCATTTAAAAGGGGCTTTATTATCTATGCTTGCCGGAGTTAATCAGCAGACAGTATGGGATGTGGCTGCATTATTGGGTCAGTTAGATGTATTGGGCACTACGGTATCGGCATCTACTGGGCATAGACCAGTCAGAGCCATAGAAGGATATGATAGAATAAATGTAGCCCATGGAAGGATAGTTTGTGATCTGCTACAAGCAGGGATAAATAAAAAGGACATAGATGGCAAACAAACTGCAGAACTTTTTCGGAGATGGCAAGCTCTGAGAAAGCCTAAAAGTGAAGAGAGCTGAATTACTCCAACCGCACCGCCTAGTGAGGAGGAAAAGAAATACTCCGAACAAAAACCAAAATGATATCTTAACTTTTCAAAAGGGTGGCGCACACCCCGACCAACATATTGAGGGGATGGCAGGTCTCCTGTAGGCGGGGATGTACGGCTCATTCATACAGGAGACCGACGCCCGTACGTGCCGCTAACAATTTACTGGGGTAAAGGAAGAAAACCACATCAGGTTAGGCACTTATGGACACTGGGGCAGAAGTAACTAATTCACGGGAATTCACATAACTTTTCAGGACCAATTGTATATGTAAACGGATACGGGGGCTCAGATATACAGGCGAAACTAATCACAGTACACTTAGCAATAGGAAAGTCACCCTCTTTTAAAGCTAATGTGCTAATTTCAGAATTGCCTGAATATATTCTGGGGATAGATATTCTTCAGGAAAATCATTACAAACAAAATGGGGAACATTTTCTTTTGGGATTCGTAATTTAATGTGTAGAGTAGTTAAAGTAATAGTAAGAGGAAAGGCAAAATGACCCCTTTAGAAATTCCAGTACCTGACACACCTGCAAATTTAAAACTATCGTTTGCCAGGAGGTTTAATTTAATTTCAAACTCAGCTTAATACATTAACTAACAAAAGAATGTAAAGGTAAACCTGTATACTGCAGCTCCGCTGCTGTCCCTTTCACAACAGCACCACTAAGCACTGTGTGTACCATGTTCAACAGTAAGCAGCTCATGTGAATTAATTGTATTAGCCTCTGGTTAAAAAAAAAAAAACATTCAAATATTGTATTCAGAAAAGTACTTAGTTACATAGTACTCCTGCTAGATTTGAAAAACCAAAGGCTCTGAAAATTTCACAGATGAAGCCAGGTAACACAGCTCACTTCGCTCACCAACCCCCGTGTTTGGTTTTCCGGATACACACTTTTAAGATTTTTTTTTCTTGTTGCTATTTTGTTAGTTTCACTTTTATTTCAGAACTTATGTAAAAACAATATTGGGAATCTTTCGAGTCCCAACAGGCTGAATCTTTTAAATGAGGTCAGTGAGACATGCATTTAATAACTTTGTACCATAATTCAGGATAGGTTTCTCTGTTTGGAATTTCAGCACAAAGTGATCTACATCATCAGCAGTTAATAATTTTTTTGCAAAGTAGCCAATAAATGCATGTGAGGTAAAACACGTTTTTAAAACTCTCTGACTTAAACTTCAAAGCCTTACAATATTTATATACTTCTGACATATCATCTGTGTCCATATATTCGATTTCTATTCGCCTTTTAGTTATTTGTCCGAGTAATAATTTCTCTTTTTTTGTGCTAATGAGATGTTTACTTTCTTTTTTTGACACTGTCGTTTGTTTCTGCTTTCATATTCTTTTATTTCTGACCTCGCTTTGTCCTGCTTTTTTTTCAATGACACCTGGTCCGTCGTGATTATTTTCCCTTTTTCGAGTATTAATTTCCATTTGTTTGCGCTACTGCGATCATTAATTTCTTTTTTTATACTTCCTAATTTTCCTACTTTCATATTCTTTAACTTTCTCCACATTTGTATCGCGCATATTTTTTTTTTTGAGCATTTCAAATTCCACTGCTTCCATAATCTGCTCTGTATGTGTATAGCACCAACGTTTGTGAACGTGTTTATGAAGTTCTACTTTGTCTTTTACTCTGTCTTTTAATTCTGAGCCTGATTGGAAGTACTTTGTTTCAATTCCACTTGTTGCGGGCTGATTACTTTCCTTATTTTCTGAATTTGCACCTAGATTATTTTTTCTTTTTTGCTCTTTTTTCTCTCCAACGCTTTTGAGTCTCTTTTCTGCGCGCTGCTTTCTTCTTCGCTGAGTTGTTGACGTTTCATTTATAACGTATTCTCCTTATACGCTTTATATGCGCTGAGACCCTGGATCTGTGTGTGCTCAAATCCTTCACAAGACTGAATGTTTTGCTGCCCCATTGTCTTATTTGATATTGATTGTAAGTAGGGCGTGTCTTGCAAGAATCTCATGTTCTACGTCATCGCGAGACGGTCCTGGGTCAATCTCTTGGCACAATGTCTCATGTTTAAGGTCCTCGCTTGTCTTTTAACTGTCTTCCATGATCTTAACGTGAAGATCATGTCTCAATGCCCTACTGTTTCTCTCTAGGATATTTTTTTATAATAGATATATAAATATATAAATATATATATATATATATGTATATGTGTATATATATATATATGTATATGTGTATATACAGTATATACAGTGCATCCAGAAAGTATTCACAGTGCGTCATTTTTTCCACATTTTGTTATGTTACAGCCTTATTCCAAAATGGATTAAATTCATTTTTTTCCTCAGAATTCTACACACAACACCCCATAATGACAATGTGAAAAAAGTTTACTTGAGATTTTTGCAAATTTATTAAAAATAAAAAATTTGAGAAAGCACATGTACATAAGTATTCACAGCCTTTGCCATGAAGCTCAAAATTGAGCTCGGGTGCATCCTGTTTCCCCTGATCATCCTTGAGATGTTTCTGCAGCTTAATTGGAGTCCACTTGTGGTAAATTCAGTCGATTGGACATGACTTGGAAAGGCACACACCTGTCTATATAAGGTCCCACAGTTGGCAGTTCATGTCAGAGCACAAACCAAGCATGAAGTCAAAGGAATTGTCTGTAGACCTCCGAGACAGGATTGTCTCGAGGCACAAATCTGGGGAAGGTTACAGAAAAATTTCTGCTGCTTTGAAGGTCCCAATGAGCACAGTGGCCACCATCATCCGTAAGTGGAAGAAGTTCGAAACCACAAGGACTCTTCCTAGAGCTGGCCGGCCATCTAAACTGAGCGATCGGGGGAGAAGGACCTTAGTCAGGAAGGTGACCAAGAACCCGATGGTCACTCTGTCAGAGCTCCAGAGGTCCTCTGTAGAGAGAGGAGAACCTTCCAGAAGGACAACCATCTCTGCAGCAATCCACCAATCAGGCCTGTATGGTAGAGTGGCCAGACGGAAGCCACTCCTTAGTAAAAGGCACATGGCAGCCCGCCTGGAGTTTGCCAAAAGGCACCTGAAGGACTCTAAGACCACGAGAAAGAAAATTCTCTGGTCTGATGAGACAAAGATTGAAATCTTTGGTGTGAATGCCAGGCGTCACATTTGGAGGAAACCAGGCACTGCTCATCACCAGGCCAATACCATCCCTACAGTGGAGCATGGTGGTGGCAGCATCATGCTGTGGGGATGTTTTTCAGCGGCAGGGACTGGGAGACTAGTCAGGATAAAGGGAAAGATGACTGCAGCAATGTATAGACATCCTGGATGAAAACCTGCTCCAGAGCGCTCTTGACCTCAGACTGGGGCGACGGTTCATCTTTCAGCAGGACAACGAACCCTAAGCACACAGCCAAGATATCAAAGGAGTGGCTTCAGGACAACTCTGTGAATATCCTTGAGGGGCCCAGCCAGAGCCCAGACTTGAATCCGATTGAACATCTCTGGAGAGATCTTAAAATGGCTGTGCACCGACGCTTCCCATCCAACCTGATGGAGCTTGAGAGGTGCTGCAAAGAGGAATGGGCGAAACTGGCCAAGGATAGCTGTGCCAAGCTTGTGGCATCATATTCAAAAAGACTTGAGGCTGTAATTGCTGCCAAAGGTGCATCGCCAAAGTATTAAGCAAAGGCTGTGAATAATTATGTGCATGTGATTTCTCAGATTTTTTATTTTTAATAAATTTTCAAAAACCTCAAGTAAACTTTTTTCACGTTGTCATTATGGGGTGTTGTATGTAGAATTCTGAGGAAAAAAATGAATTTAATCCATTTTGGAATAAGGCTGTAACATAAAAATGTGGAAAAAGTGATGCGCTGTGAATACTTTCCGGATGCACTGTGTGTATATATATATATATATATATATATATATATATATATATATATATATATATATATATATATGTATATATATATATATATATAGTAGCAGATACGCCCTTTGTCCACCTCTCGGACCCTCAGGGACCACTCCAAACACGATGTAAAAGCACAAGACTCTTTTACTTTACTGTTATCATGTGCACAAAGCACCCTCCACTCCACACTATTCATATAACACCTGAACTCTCACAATAATACTCTCCTCCTTGCCCAGACACTTCGCCCTCCTACCTCCCAGCTCAGCTCAGTGTCTGGGCTTTCCCACAGTCCTTTTATACACCCTGACCCAGAGGTGTTCCTGTCCAACAGTCCACAGTTCCTTATCCCTTCCGGGTCAGGGTAAACAGTCCTTTTCTTCAACTCGGGAGCACGTTGTTTATTCCTGTCACGTGACCATGATGTACTCCCGGGTTATAGGGCACATAAGAGCCCACGAGCCCCCCTACAGCGACACCTGGTGGCATCCCAAGGTATCCAGCAGGGCTGTGTGTAGAAACTACAAAGTCCATGAGGCCCTGCTGGAACTCGGGGCACGTTTATGCTGTCCGGAGAGCTCCTCCTGGCAGCCTGGGGGTGAGGGCCGGAGTAAGAAGCCGGCAATCCACCACAATATATATATATATATATATATATAGTCATATGAAAAAGTTTGGGAGCCCCACTTAATTCTTTGGATTTTTGTTTATCATTGGCTGAGCTTTCAAAGTAGCAACTTCCTTTTAATATATGACATGCCTTATGGAGACAGTAGTATTTCAGCAGTAACATTAAGTTTATTGGATTAACAGAAAATATGCAATTTGCATCATAACAAAATTAGCCAGGTGCATAAAGTTGGGCACCCCAACAGAGATATTACATCAATACTTAGTTGAGCCTCCTTTTGCAAATATAACAGCCTCTAGATGCCTCCTATAGCCTTTGATGAGTGCCTGGATTGTGGATGGAGGTATTTTTGACCATTCATCCATACAAAATCTCTCCAGTTCAGTTCAATTTGATGGCTGCTGAGTATGAACAGCCTGCTTCAAATCATCCAATAGATTTTCAATGATATTCAAGTCATTCCAGACCATTGTACTTCTCCCTCTGCATGAATACCTTTGTAGATTTCGAACTATGTTTTGGGTCATTGTCTTGTTCGAATATCCAACCCCTGCATAACTTCAACTTTGTGTCCAATGCTTCAACATTATCCTGAAAAAATTGTTGATACTGGATTGAATTCATCCGACCCTCGACTTTAACAAGGGCCCCAGTCCCTGAACTAGTCACACAGCATGATGGAACCTCCACCAAATTTGACAGTAGGTAGCAGGTGTTTTTCTTGGAATGCGGTGTTCTTCTTCCACCATGCAAAGCGCTTTTTGTTATGACCAAATAACTCAATTTTTGTCTCATCAGTCCAAAGCACTTTGTTCCAAAATGAATCTGGCTTGTCTAAATGAGCATTTGCATACAACAAGTGACTCTGTTTGTGGCGTAAGTACAGAAAGGGCTTCTTTCTCATCACCCTGCCATACAGATGTTCTTTGTGCAAACTGAATTGTAGAACGATGTACAGATACACCATCTGCAGCAAGATGTTCTTGCAGGTCTTTGGAGGTGATCTGTGGGTTGTCTGTAACCATTCTCACAATCCTGTGCATATGCCGCTCCTGTATTTTTCTTGACCTGCCAGACCTGGGTTTAACAGCAACTGTGCCTGTTGCCTTCCATTTCCTGATTCCATTCCTTACAGTTGAAACTGACAGTTTAAACCTCTGAGATAGCTTTTTGTAGCCTTCCCCTAAACCATGATACTGAACAATCTTTGTTTTCAGATCTTTTGAGAGTTGCTTTGAGGATCCCATGCTGTCACTCTTCAGAGGAGAGACAAAGGGAAGCACAACTTGCAACTGACCACCTTAAATACCTTTTAGGTTTAGGTTAGGTTTCTTTATTTAGTCATGTTTACACAGGAAAACATGAAATTTGCCTTCTCAGTTGCATCTAATAACAGGTAACAGACAGAATGAAATAAAACAGACAAATAGAAATAAGAAAGGTTAAGGTAAGGCAGTTAGATAAAACATATTTATACCAAAAAAAAAAAAAAAGGTAACAGGATATACAGTGATCCCTCGCTATATCGCGCTTCGCCTTTCGCGGCTTCACTCTATCGCGGATTTTATATGTAAGCATATTTAAATATATATCGCGGATTTTTTGCTGGTTCGCGGATTTCTGAGGACAATGGGTCTTTTAATTTCTGGTACATGCTTCCTCAGTTGGTTTGCCCAGTTGATTTCATACAAGGGACGCTATTGGCAGATGGCTGAGAAGCTACCCAAATTACTTTTCTCTGTCTCTCTTGCGCTGACTTTCTCTGATCCTGACGTAGGGGGTGTGAGCAGGGGGGCTGTTCACACACCTAGATGATACGGACGCTCGTCTAAAAATGCTGAAAGATTATCTTCACGTTGCTACCTTCTGTGTGCAGCTGCTTCCTGAAGCGACATGCTGCACAGTGCTTCGCATATTTAAAAGCTCAAAGGGCACATATTGATTTTTGACTTTGTTTTTCTCTGTCTCTCTCTCTCTCTCTCTCTCTCTCTCTCTCTCCCTGCTCCTGACGGAGGGGGTGTGAGCTGCCGCCTTCAACAGCTTTGTACCGGCGGTGCTTCGCATACTTAAAAGCAAAACAGCCCTATTGATTTGTTTGCTTTCCTCTGTCTTTCTGACAGACTCTGCTCCTGACGAGCAGTCCTTTGAAGAGGAAGATATGTTTGCATTCTTTTAATTGTGAGACAGAACTGTTATCTCTGTCTTGTCATGGAGCACAGTTTAAACTTTTGAAAAAGAGACAAATGTTTGTTTGCAGTGTTTGAATAACATTCCTGTCTCTCTACAACCTCCTGTGTTTCTGCGCAAATCTGTGACCCAAGCATGACAATATAAAAATAACCATATAAACATATGGTTTCTACTTCGCGGATTTTCTTATTTCGCGGGTGGCTCTGGAACGCAACCCCCGCGATGGAGGAGGGATTACTGTATATCAAAACCTTAAACGTTATCTCCGATATTTCTTATTGAAAAGTCATATGGCACTAGGAAGAAAGGAGTTTCTGGAGCGATTTGTGTGGGTTTTCAAAGCAACTATCCTTCCTGATTTACTGAAGTTTAGTTCTACATGTAATGAATGTCTGTCATCAGTTGAGATGATTTCCAGTTTCTTTAGCATTGCCCTCTGACACACTCTAGTCAAATCATCTACATCAGCCCGAATAACTTTAGCTGCATACTTCGTAATCTGCTGGAGCTTTTTTGAGTTTTGGTTTGTCAGACTATTAAACCAGGCAATGAAACTGAAAGTGATCACGGACTGGATCATACTACGATAGAAGGACAACATGAGGTCCTTGTCTACTTTAAATAGTTTGAGTTTATGGAGGAGAAATAAGCGCTGGTTGCATTTAGAAAATAATTTTTTTGTATTTGTATTCCAGTTAAGATTGTTATCTAGGTAAGTTCCTAAGTATTTATATTCATTCACTATTTCTACCTCCTCTCCCAGAACTACAATAGGTGAACATACAGATTTCTGTCTCTTAAAATCAAATATCATTTCTTTGGTCTTTTTTACATTCAGAGTGAGAGAGTTTTTATTGCACCAGTTTACCATACAGTCCACTTGATTTAGATAGTGGCTTTCATCCTCCCCAGATATGCATCCTATGATCATGGTGTCATCCGCATACTTAATAATGGAGCAGTGGTCATTGTTCTGTCTCAGGTCACTTGTGTACAGAGTAAACAGTAATGGTGATAAGACACACCCCTGTGGACTTCCTGTGTTTGAATGAAGAGCTTTTGAAAAAGTGTCCTGAACTTTAACTGTCTGTGAACGATTTAAAAGAAAGTTCTGAATCCATAGTGTGATAAATGGGTTTACATTCATACTGTTTAATACTGTTTGACTGTTTTCACATGATTGGACATTCCTGTCTATGAAGTTCAAGGCTTAAAGAGCTAATCCAACCAATTTGGTGTTGCAAGTAATCAGTATTGAGCAGTTACATGAACTCAAATCAGCAAAATTACAAGGGTACCCAAATTTTTGCACAGCCAGTTTTTCACATTTGATTTAATTTCATACAACTAAATACTGCTTCACTAAAAATCTTTGTTCAGAAAACACCCCAGTACTCAGCTGTTCCTAGGAAATGAAAGACATACCACAGTTATCTTTTTTGTTGAAAGTAGAGTAAATTATTTTGCAGGCTGAGCGGGGTTCATAAACTTTTTCATATGAAAAAGTGGAACCTCGGTTCACGACCATAATTCATTCCAAAACTATGGTCATAACCAGTGTGTCTCTCTTGCGTGCCTGTGTGTGTGTCTCTCTCTCGCGCACCTGTGTTTCTCTAAAACATTCCAAGTTCTCATGACTGAATTCCTGATGACATGCTTTGTGATCTAGCATCAGTATTCTGGAAAACCAGACCTTTGACATCAGCAAATGAGCATTGGTGGTTGTGGAAAGTGTGCCAGCTGAAATGCCTAATTTATAGGCTGTAAAGTTAACCTTAACTTGACGATCTTCCATGATCATGACCTCAACCTTTTGGCACTTTTCCTATGAAGATGACTCCACAGGACACCCTGTGTGGTGGTCATCTTTAATCGACTCTTGGACCCATTTAAACAGCCTGGCCCAAAACCTCACGTTATAGTACAAAGGTGCATCATTACCATACACAGCTAAGTTCTTACCGTCTTTTATAAGGAATTTAGATGGTGAAATGATATTCGCAGCATGTCAGTTTCTCTGAAGACACACAGGCAGATGTGTCTGCCATCCTCTCTTTTGAGTGGTTGATATGAAATTACCTCAAACTGCATGTGTGGAATGCCAATCCATGTCCTGATCTCCAGTGACAAGTTCATATTTGTAACACAAATACATGATACTCAAGTAGATACATTATTGAACATCCTTCATACAATCATAATGAAGAAATAACTTGAATATAAAAAATACTAATTTTATCCATTATTTAATTTTAAAGCTGTTTGATTTAAGTTTTGGATATACAACTTTATAACAGAACACAAATCAATCAAACAAATTAAAATAACATGGCAACGACAGTACATTGATAATAATTAATTAAACCCAGCATCCAACACCACCCAACAAATAATGCTAAAAGAATAGAGAAACCCATCTAAAATGGTTCTATATATAGAATAAAACAAGAATAAAAATAAAAACAATCAGCACAGGCCTTGCATGTGTAGTTTAGATTTACATTCTTGCCAAGTTCTAAAATAATTTTGAACAGATCTATGAAATGGTAATTAGTTTTACAATTTGTGATAGTCTAAAACATTGCTTTCCCACTGAGTTAAAGAGGGTGGATTAGGACTATTCCAATTGACCAAATAAATTTTCATCTAAGTAGTCTGGCATACAATATTACAACTGACTTCTCATTTCCACACTTTTATCCCATCAATTATTACTCCAAATATTGATGTTGAAGTTGTTAAGAATGATTTTCACTTCAAGGTTATTCAAGAAATAAGACATTACCAAAACATGTGACCAAGCAATGGAGGTGCTTGATAACATAGTTTACAAGTACGGTCTTGCCTTAACTTTTACACACTTTTAACAATATATATGTAATCAATTTATCCATTTTTATTTAAACTATTTTTTTATTTAAACTATGACATGCTTGGTACAATACTGAACTAGAGTATATTTTGTGAATGCCAAGTTCCATCCCTTTCTGATATCTGAAGTAAATTTCCATCATTCACTAAGATCATTAAGGGATTAACTTCAATGATTTTTTTTATCTACTCTAGAAATGCTGTCTTCATCTAAGCTAGCCATTATCACCTCAAGAACAGATACAGTATAGGTGAAAGTTGGCAGGTTCTTGAGTAACAGTTATGTACTGGTGAGAAGAAGGAATATGCTCTTGAGTTTGGATTTAGAAATCTCCAGGAGTCTGATAAGTTGTTACCAATGCTTTTTTAAAGATGCTTTGCTGGCACAGGCTAATTCAATGTAGAATATGGAGAAGAGCTGGTGAAAGCACCTCCCATCATTGGCACATTGTTCTGAAGGTCTGTAAGTCTCCCCTCTAGATAGACAGGGTGCAAGATCAGATAAAGGCCATAGTGGCAGCATCCCTGTTCATTTGTTTTTTGTTTCTTTAAAATGTGCAGAACTGTTGTCAATCACATAATACAGTATACATTAAGCAATCATTGGACAAAGCAAGTGTTTTCTAAATGATTTTCCCCACACATAATGTTTGGAAGTAGGGATGGCAGATGAACTGAAATTTCGATACCAAAGGTTCAAAAATACAATGGTATTAGCTCTTTTACAGTATTGTTTGTACTGAGTAAGTTCGTACTACAGTCATGTGTAACTGTAAGTAGACAAGTTATTTCAGAAAGCTCATAAGAAAATGGTGAGTAAAAACTACGTATGAAAATGACTGGTGTGAAAATGAGTGGTGATGATACTCTGCACATGTTGAAGAGACAAACAGAAGAAGTCATGTCTGGTGTGGCAGGCAGCTGGGTGCCATACCCAGCCAGGACGCCTGAAAGGACCGGGAGAGGGATTATACCTCCCCCGGGCCATGAAAGGACAGCCGCCCTGGTTGCTATGGGGGTCACAGGAACCGAGCTGGGAAGCTAAACCCTATAGGGGCCCGCGGCCACCGCCAGGGGGCGCCCGGTGGATCCTAGAGCCCTGGAAGCCAGCACTGCAGAAGGAATTCCAGGGTCATCGAAAAGGACCATTGAGAGGGCCAAGAAAAGAGTGTTTGGTGCTGGAGCACTGTATGCTGTACGGGACTCACTTTAAATTGTAAATAGTGTAAATATACCAGGTGGACTTAAGAACGGTGTCTGTCTGTCTGTGGTCGGGCTGGCTCTCACACTGGAAATGCTTTGAGTTTGAGGCAGGGTATTTTCAATGAGGGATTGTAGGAATTGCATTTGTTATTAAAAAAGAAGAGAAATGCCAAACCAGACACACACACAGGCTCTAGTTATTGACACATTTACCCCATTATGGAATTATTTCAAAAATAGATTTGTGAATGTTTTGAGAGCGAAAAAACATTACTCTGATGACCTAAGGTGTGTAATTGTTTAACTTGTATTGTAACACATTTGTAAGAGAAGATGAAAAGATAACAAGATGTATGACTTTTTAATACAGTGTCCTACACAGCCCTGATAAATTATTCACAATTATTCTGTGATGGTAAAGAGCACTTCTACAGTCCTTCAGTCGAAGCATCTGTCCATTTTATAACTGGCGTATACAGTTCATGGACAGTGGCAGGGTGGGAGAGGGGTCTTACACGCATCCACAATTATGCATAAACGAGTGTGTGGCATGGGAGGGCTGACAGCATTAAGATCAGTTGCAGCAAATAAACATTAAGGTAGGATTCAAACAAGGTGGCTATGGCATGAGTTGCTACATTTGTTAATACTAAAATAAAATTTATCTAGTGATTCAATGTGTTGAAGACAAGGCAAATCTCCCTATTAATACAATGTGTACTGTGTTAACAGAAACACATAATCAGTGAATCACACGGTAGTACAAGCAAAACAGCATACTTCTTAGGTAAATACAAATCTGCAAACACTGAATATGTGTCATTTGTTTGGTTTTTGAAGGCAAACTAATGTTCATTAACTTAACCCATACGTAAAAGCACACATGTCATATACTTGAATGCACTGGGTTCAAGTATTGTAATGACAGCTCAAGTAATTTTCTATTTCTGTATTTGTACACAGGCTAAGCAATAACAAAGCCTGATCACTCACACAAAAAAAAACTTAAAAACAACAAAACAAAGGCCATTTATCAGGAGTTCTGCAATAAAAGTTCAATGTAAATCTGGAAAGTTTGATTTCACACAGGAAGCTTCAAAGTTGGCACAAATGTAATAAAGAACAGGTTTGGAAGGTTAAAGGACTAGACTAGGAGTATGTTTCATTTGAGATTCGAATTAATTTGACTCGTCCATCAAATACTAGTCTTTAGTAATGTTTTTTTAACCAGCTAATGGTTAATGAATAATGAAAATGTAAATCTTATAATAGCAAATGTTAAATAACAAATGCAACAGATTTGTTCTCTGATCAACCAGACTTTACAACCAAGTTCTAAAAAACAACTTTAAAGAGTCTGTTTATATGGAAATATTCTGAATTATCTTGGAATTCACTAGTACAGAAACAATTTTTCATTTTTTGTATGGATTTTAAAATTATATTTTTCCAGTTACTGGGGAGAAAATGTCAGAAAATAAATTTAAAATGTACATGTGCTAAGATACTTCCCGGGTCCTCCCTGTGTGGAGTTTGCATGTTCTCCCCGTGTCTGCATGGGTTTCCTCCAGGTACTCTGGTTTCCTCCTATAGTCCAAAGACATGCAGGTTAGGTGCATTGACGATCCTAAGCTGTCCCTAGTGTGTGCTTGGTGTATGTGTGTGTGTGCGTGTGTGTGTGTTCTGCAGTGGGCTGGTGCCCTGCCCAGGATTTGTTCCCTGCCTTGCGCCCTGTGTTGGCTGGGATTGGCTCCAACAGACCCCCATGACCCTGTAGTTAGGATATAGCGGGTTGGATAATGGATGGATGGATGGATGTGCTAAGATAAAGAATGATATCATCACAATCTAACAGATTTAAAAACCCTATGCTGACATCCTCCAAGATTATAAGACCAGCATTTCTTGTTATTTGAACACATATAGGTGAAATATTCAGGCACACAGTGCAAAAGAGTCAATAAACAGATGTAATGTTAGTTTTTACATTATATTCATGCTATTCAACTCTGCCACTCTAAATGAAGACACAAACATTAAACCTAAGCACCATGGACTACTATCTTCTTCTTCTTCTTTTTCTTCTTCCGGTTGCTCCCGTTAAGGCTTGATCATGGACTACTATCACAGGAGTTTCCATTGCAGTAGAGTGTTGTACCGTCTTAGCCATAGATTGATACAGGAGAAAGTAGGGTGAAATGACACCTTTTATGTTACACCTTGCCTGATGAAGGGGCCTTAGCTGCCTCAAAAGCTTGCATTTGTAATATATTTAGTTAGCCAATAAAAGGTGTCATTTCACCCTACTTTCTCCTGTACCACAGAAGTTAAAATAAAATACAGCAAATACAAGCAGCACAATAAAACAATATAAAGTGCCATATCTACAATACTGCAAAGGCAAGTAGCAAGATTACTATATATCTGTGAAACCTGAAAATAATTCACCAATATCACTGAATACTAACTAGTGCTGGGCGGTATACCAGTTCATACAAAAGAACGTTTAATTTTGTTATGATATGGATTTTTCTTATACCGCAACACCGGTTTAAATAGCCTGAACAACGTTCGGAACCTGGCACAGCAGAAAACTGTGTAAGGGGGGACCTTTTTCACTGCTGCACCGCTAAATACGCATGCAACGGAGTACATGCGTTAGTGGAGGTATTGAATGGTGAAAATGGAAAGAGAACATTCTGAAACTGAAGCTGTAGCAGACGATAAAGTTGAACATGATGACACAGAAGAACTTTTGTCTGTTGTCTGGAAATACTTTGGTTTTAAAAAGTCGGATGTGGACCATTATGTTCAAATGTTGGTTTTAAAAAGTCGGATGTGGACCATTATGTTCAAATGTGTGAATACTATTTCTATACTACTGGATAATACTGCAAGCCAAGTAGTTCTTGTTTTCTTTTTTTTTAAATACTGTGTAATGTACCTGGGTACTGTGTAATAGTGTGACGACATGTTGACTTTATTCTCGACATTTCTACTTTATTCTCACCGTTTATGTTGAAATTAAAGTCGACATGTTGACTTTATTCTCGTAATTTGCCATTAAAGTAGAACATCGAAAACTAAACTTCATCTTAAAATGAATATTTAATTTAATAGATTTTCTCAAACCCCGGCATAAGTTATGTAGCACATTAAATGTTTTGTGTTAAGTGTTCCCCGAGCCATGTTAATCACTATGTGCTTCTTAAACTGACTTCCTCTTGCACTAAGAGGAGGCGCAGGCAGCGATCACCACACAGAGTACATTCATTTCATGATATTCTTGCTCCCTGAACATTTAGAATGCTAAGATAAAGAATTGATACCATTTTCATGATGAAATGCATTAAAGCATGTATTAATCATGTGGGGGCATGGTGGTGTGGAGGTTGCACTGCTGTCTCGCAGCAAGGGGGTCCCGGGTGTTCCCTGCCTTGAATTTGCATGTTTATCTGTTGGGTTTACTCTGCATGCTTCAGTCTTTTTCAAAGCCAATGCAGGATGTGGGGTTCTGTTACATTATATTGACCCTCCTAGTGTATGTATTGCCTGTATTCACCCTGCGATGTGCTGGCACCCTGTTCAGGATTTGCTCCTACCTCGTACACAATGCTTGCTGGGATGGGAGCAACCCTGAATGGATGGCATAATTAAAAATGTATAATGAAGATTTTTTTTAAAGTTCTGAACACTCCGTGGTTTAAGTTTATAACCAGTTTTAATTTCACAAAGACGTTTATCAAGTGGTGATTGGTTATGTGGAGAAAGAAAAAGGAAGGATAGGAGCAGGGGGTTTGGTATGTCAGACAGAGACAGCACGCATGCAATAAAGAAAGCCAGCTCAGAAGAACAGCCACTGAATTCTGTGTTCGTGACTCCGACCACCAGATCACAAACCCAACATTTACACAATATTTAAGTTAAACCTGTGCAATACCCATTCCTACATCTAGTTTTTTGGAGCCTTGTCACACCTGCCATAATGTTCTCTACACTGAAAGTACAACTGGGGACCCCTTACAGCAAGGGAGCAGCACTACCGTGCATGTTTAATACCTGCTTTAATGCATTTCGTCATGAAAATTTATCAGCATTCTACATTTTCAGAGAGAAGGAATATCATGAAGTCAATGTATTCTGTGCGGCGATCGCTGCCTGTGCCTACTCTTAGTGCAAGAGGAAGTCAAGCGCGTAGCAATTAACAACTGGGTCGGGGAACACTTAACACAAAGCATTTAATATGCTACATTAACTTATGACAGGGTTTGAGAATATCAATTAAATTAAACATTGATTTTAGGATGAAGTTTAGCTTAAGACTCTCTACTTTAATGACAAAATAAACTAGCAGAATAAAGTGGAAATGTCGACTTTAATCTCGACATATAGTTTTTTTTTCTTCAGTGTCCGTATTTTTTTTTCTTCACTGTGGCCCTAATATGCTTTCGTAGGGCTATACCACAAATAGCATTATAAATGCAAGTTGCAGTTTTATTATTTATGTATATAGCTTAGCTTGAAGCAAGGTCCATATTAATGTAGTTTGCCTTAATGATGGTTCAGTTGGTAAAGATGTCATCACCAAGTTGCACTTGTTTTATTTTATTTTATTTTAATTTAGTGAATACTGTGTAATGCACCTGGGCTTGAAGTCTTGGAAGTAATAGTATTATTACTGGAAGTTGCACTATTATTTATTTTATTGTTATTATTTATTAGTTTAAATATTATGCAGTTTAATGATGGTAAAGTTGTTTAAAAAGTCACTTTAACGTGTCAGTGGATAGAGATTGTTAACATTAACAAAGTGTAGTTGGTTTACAAAAAATATTTACTATTTATTCCTTTTCTAAGACATGTTCAGTGCAATACAACTTTTGACAAGCACCTCTGGATATTTTACTAAGTCTAAATGCCTCTTTGGATGGTTGAAAATATGTTGTCAAAATTTTAGTTTAAGTTGTTGTTTAAGTAAACTTTGTTCAATTAAAGGTTCTATATTTTGACTACATCTGTCATGCAATGTGATTCCTTCTCTTCATTAGTGCCACCCCCTTTAAAACTACCACTTTATGGGGCCATGCAAATCTGTATTAATACTTGTGTGCACATTAAAAATTTTTTTGTACAATGTACAATTCTCATGACAGTGGAATAGGTTATTCTTAGCCAGTAATTGCAGTGGAAAATGTGGTTAACATCCACTCATGCATGGGAAAAAAAATACCATCCAATATCGTGAAACTGGTATAATTTTGAACAATACCGTGATATAGAATTTTGATCATACTCCCCAGCACTACTGAATACTAAATATTACTGAGTAAGAACTTTAACAAACCGTGTTTCACCAAAGAATATTATGCAACTATTAAATATATACATGTTTATCTTAGAAGCCACATGACAACTTTATTTCTTGATGCAGAGAGAATTGTCAGCAACTTAAACTCGGCAAAACTGAGGAACTTGTTATTGATTTTTCCACACGAAGCAGATTCTATGCCCAGTTACTATTCAGAGAGTGAATATTGAAGTGGTGCTCTGCTATAAGTACTTAAGGGTCCACATCAATGGCAGGCTGAACTTGTCTCGTAAACCTGAGGAACAGTATAAGTCAGGGTAGACCATACTCTTTTTTCTTAGGAGACTGTGTTTCTTCAATATGCGTGGTGAAATCCTTTACATAATCTACAGCTCCGTGATGGCCAGTGCAATTTTCCACACTATAGTGTGCAGGACCAGGAACATCACTTTAACAGAGGCCCACCAAACCAACAAGCTGATTAAGAAGGCAGGCTTAGTTATGGGGCACACTTTCAACCCGCTGGAGATACAACATAGCAGCACAAGAAAGACAAAAGCAATGGCCACAATAAACAATGTTATACATCCTCTCTCTGAAACACCAAGTACTTTTAGCAAACAACGTTTTCAGCAGAAGTGCGTCAAAAAACACTGCTGTGGCTCCTTTATAAATGCATTGAGGTGACTGCTCTTTTTATCTTGAGCAAAATCATAAGTTTTATTTCTTTTTAGTAATTTCAGTGGGTATTTGAGATATTATTTGTTGTTTGTTGTAATATTAAATTCTATAAAAAGCTGAATTCCCTTTTGAACAAATAAAGATCTATCTATCTATAATGGATATGCTGAAAATCTGACTTCATATTCTGTGAGAGTTTTTCTAAATTATGTTATACTCCTCACACTACACTATAACTCATTTTGTAAGTAAATTTCAAAAGCCAATTGAAAAAAGTCAGAATTGATTAACTGCAAGTAACTAATTTCAGATACTCTCACAAAATCTAAAAAATGTGAAATGCATATCCTAAAAAATACTAAAAATGAAATTAACTTACATTATTTTACCATAACTTCACATACATAAAGTAACAAAAGGAAATATTAAGGACTCACCTAAACATTGACAATATATCTCCTTCACATTCAACTCAAATCCAAAAGACAAAAATATTATTCAAATAATGCAAGCTGCCTAACCAGGCATTAAAGAATTAATCAGAGAATTATGGGACCTCCCGTTTGACACAAAAATAAGACAAAATAAATATGTCAGCTAACATATTTACTCACAGACTTAATCATTTATAAAGTATATAAATGTGTTTATAGATGATAGCCATGCAGTGTAGGTATTAGAAATGTAAACGTAAAAAAAATCACATATGACAGGATATATCCCACAATTCTGTGCACCTAATGCAAATTAGAATTAATTGCCCTTGTATGATCATCATGGTTTATTGTTATATACATATATATTCATATAATCGATTAATCAAGATCAGAAAACATTTGGATATATATGAATATTCCACATATATATATATAATATATTCAGCCAACTAGATTTTAATCACATTTTAATGATTTCACTGCCAAATACTCAATTATGTTTATATTTTAGCAATAACATAAAGTATAACATTATGTAAAAATACTGTGTAATGTATTAAATGTGAAAAAATAATCTTGCCCTGTAATATCAACAGTTATAAATTTTTATATATAATTTGTAACCAGCTTTAGTTAGCGAAGCTGTATCAGCTCTAAACAGCTGACCCTTGAAAACTGAGTCTCAGTGTCTTCATGGAGTTTGTACTGTTATGTTCTATCTGTGTCTCCAGTTATTCTACTCACACATCCAAAAATATGCAGTTAAGGTACAAGTGTGTGTGTATGTGCCTGAAGGCACCCTTCAAAATGGTAGCGCCCTCTTCAGGGGTGCTTCTTCTCTAGAGCCTAATGCTACAGAGACTAATGCTGGCTCAATCACATCACAGAATTGGGGTAAGCAGGCTCACAATCTGGATTAATAGAACAGAGTGACCAGTTACCATCTGCTGTCACAACTGGCAAAAGACAAGGAAGATCTCTATTAAAGAGTAGGTGTACTTTGATGAACTGCATTTAAATCCAAGGTAAACACTTTTTACTATGCTGTTCATACTCTAAAAGTATTGATTAGTGTCTTTGTTCAACATTGGCTCTGTGTAAGTGTGATTGTGGTTCCTGTGATGGACTGGAGTGCTATCCAAGATTCATTCCTAACTTGTGTCCAAGGCTGCCAGGATATGCTTCACCCCCCTGCAACCATGAATTGGAGTAAGTGGATATAAGAATGTTATGTTATTCAGCAATTATCTTTTCCAGGTGTTACTGACCATTTGCCATTTTCTCATTATCTTGCTGTAGCAAATGCTATCACTGATTCATTAATCACGCTACTACTAACAGCCACTGAACAAAACGTGAGAGTGGATGTACACCTTTAGCATAAAATCTGACAATCCAAGCAACAGACCATTATTTTATACAATACTTATGAACACAGACATGTACTTTATTACAGTATAGGAAACTTGCTTGGGCAGCCAGTTGGCTTATATCACCCAGATTTTAAATGTGCTTATTCAAAGAACACCCCACATAGTCTTATTACTTGTTAAAACAGTAATGGATTTTTTCATTTGACTGTCCTCTGTGGCTTTCCAGGTCTTCTGTCAGAATAATATCAATTAGTTAAACAAAATTTTATGAATTTCCTTGTTACTCCACATGTCAACATGTGTGCATTAATACATATAAATATTGTAGATTTTGTTACATTTAAATTATAGGTTTGGATTTTTAAATCAAACTCAGAACCCTGAATCTGCCCTTAATTAAGAGTTATAAGAAATAAACTAAGACAGTCTTTACTTGTGCTCATTTATCTGCAGTAGCATCCACAACAAGACATTCACATAGTTTTCATCTGACATGTTATTATATGGGAAAATGGCAAAAAAGATTTTTTGTGTGTATGTTATAAATATAACTGAAAAAGCATTAAAGCAAAATCCTTGTGCCATCCTTTTCTTTCTTTTATCCTTCATTTACTAGTAATACTTCAAGATTAATGTCATACTTTTTACAAATTACAATTTGTTTGTTTAGATTATAAATGGCATATTGGGAAAATGTTCTCTCTCTTTTTTTTTTTCACATTGACAAAGTAATATGTTTTGTGTACATTTCATTGACTACCCTGGACAGATGATTTGTGCTAGAAGGCTCACTGCATCTCGTCTGATTGAGTAACGCTAAGCCAGAAAAATAATACATAAGTTTCAGGGTCATTTATGGAGACAGCTGTGCACCGCTTTGCAGTAGCTGGTCAATGATGCGGAGAGAATTTGGACAATTTAGTTATACACTGGGCACAATTTTCTTTCAACCGCTCCGTAAAAGCAACATTCGTCCAAAACCTTTTACTAAGCCGCTTGTAATACTACTATTTAAATCGTTTGACATATATAATACGTTTATTATGACCCCCGCATGGACCAGATGGTTTAAAAAAATTAACATGAATGTCTAGTGTATTGTCTAAGAACATTTAAAACCCATTTATTATTCATCCACTCAGCAATTTCCATTCATCCATTCGTTCTATAACTCCATTTCTTTCAGCTCAGATCTAAAGGCAGTTCGAATTCTTCCCAAAACTTTCAAACGTACTGCATTCTCACTAAGTATCCAGCAGGAGTGTGCAACATTATGTACTACTTACATTACGCTATAACATTATAAATCTGCTTATCTGTTTTCCAAACGTACCTACAGGGTGGGGCGTTAATTCAAGTTCTGGTACCTGATTCTGATGTCACTCATCAAACAACCACGTGAGGACAACTTAGAATAAACTTGAGATATTTTACTTTTATTGTTCGCATTTTGTTAATTTGCTTTCCAGATAAAAATAAAGTAATTATCTGATCGTCAGACTCGTTCACTTAAAGAGTTCCATAAACAGTACTGTCAACATCCCCAACAGTAACCTAACCCCGCAAACAATGAAGTGGCGTGTCACCCGGCTGCTGTTATTCCCTCGAGACGTCGCGCTGTGTTTTAATCGTGCGAACATTTCGTATTGAGTTTCATTTACTGTACGTTATGTGGTTGTGTTACACTCCGTTAAGTGATACAGCTATGTTTAAGCGACCGATATATATGACTGTTTCCAAATATAATAAAGCCCACCATTTGCGACCACCTCCCATGCCAAGAGCTCGAAAGTTTAAATTAGGTGTAGAGCGAAACAGGCATTACTGTTACAGAGGATGTTTTCCCCTACAATTACTACTTTTTTCCCTCCAATACCAAGTTAAAAATAAGAATTAAAATAAAATAAATAAAAAAAACAACGAAATGAGTTCCTGTTTAATTCTACTAACGAATGTTTTTAATGATGTTAATTCTTTTTCCATACGGTGAGGCACTGTTGCCGATAGCTTTTTTCAGGTTTGGTTCAACGTAAAACAATTACCAATTTCACTACTGCTTCAAAAGAAATTAAACGATACACACACAAAAAGTACAACCATAAGTTTAACGGAAAAAAAGATGAAGCAGCACAAACTATACCTCTGTCCTCGCGGTGAGAAACACGTAACACAGGTGAAGCGACGTCCAGGCATAAACTTTGTAACAAGTCGCGGTCTCGGGTGAGCGAGTGCGTGCGTGCGCGTTCGCGTTTATGAGTGTGAGGTGTGTGTGCGCGCGTGTGTGTGTGTACGCGTGTGTTGTTTCCTGTTAAATCCGAGAACAATCGCTTCTTGTGAAAACTTAACTTTTTTATGTTTAATAAGAAAGTGGACACCAGGAAGGAAGAATTCATTGTGATTCAATGGTGGACGCTCTGCCGCTTCTCTTGTGCGTTTCCATTATGTAGAGATCAACTGGAAAGAGTGTCAATGGCCTTTAATACTGCCCTGTAAAGTCTTACATTTTTAACGTCTACTAGAGCTTGAAAGCACTTGTTCATTGTCAGTATTGGGCAGTCTTGTAGTTATTCAAATGCTGAGCACAATAGCTTTTTATCTAACTGGAGACTATTGATGTAATGAACTTTGACAGTATTGATTTAATGATGCTAATTTAATTTCCAGTCTTTTCCTTTTTCCTGTATGGGGTTGCCCTTGTCCTTTTCTGATCCAGGTGGATTCGGAAAATGTTTCCATCCACTCATCCATCCGGTCCATCACAGCTTCACTAAATTATAAAAATAGTTTCTCATTTACCATTAAAAAAATGTCCCTTAGGTTTGTTGCTGTGCATCTACCAGTTCTTCAGTATGGCCAATTCTTCACGTAAACCAGAGTGTGGTCTACTGATACACAAAGAACTGGTTACACATACGTCTTTTGAAATAGCTGCCCCATTTTTGCCTTTAGTTTGCTCTTATTTCTTTTGATTTATCAAACCCTGTTCTATCATAGGATATATTTATGGGCACACCCAGTCTCATGAACACAAGGCCAATTAATCTGTCTGCATGGGTTTATTAGGGGTGTTGATGGATTTCATTCTAGGCAAGTCAAAGGATGATAGTGGAGGAGGAGCCTATGAGCATGCAGGTAAATAACCATTCCCGTAAAACTTTGGAAATAATATGATAGTAGTTTGATGATAGCTGTGGTCATAAATAATCCCCAGACCACTTTTGAAAAGTGTAGGTTGTCTCCCAATATCCTGGCTAAATTGCCCATTTTGGACCCCTAATCATCCTTGATCTCTACCTGGCTCTTTCTTTCTCCCCTTCACCGCCTGCCATCACATCATCCAGGTGGATGCTGTAACACTAGTGGTAGTTGAAATAGCTCCCTAGTGTCTTTGAGCAGCTTGGAAAGTGCTATATAAATGTAATTAATCTTTATTATTACTAGGGGACTCTGCCCCCTGCTCGCTTCGCTTGCCAACCCCAGGGCACGGATCTGCCACTCGTGTATGGGGAAGCAGATGTACAATTTATACAGTGTGGCGGATGACCGGGGGAACAGCCATGGGATGCACACTACATCCCCCAGAACATTTGGTGGCAGCCCCCCTGGGTTGCATTGGGGCCTCAATGGTGGAACACTGGAGCTCATCCCTGTTGGGCTCCATGGCCATCGCCAGGGGGAGCTGTGTGGCTTAACGAGCCCATGTGGGCTGGACTGAAGCCACACCCAGAAGTGCAGCCTGAAGTAGGTCAACAAGAACCTGGCGTACTTCCAGGGGTGCTATTAAAGGAGCCTGCAGCCACCACTATAGGCGCCAGAGTTGGGAGTACGACCACAAAAAAGCTGCCTGGGAGGAGTAGTGGAGGAAGAAGAGTTTGGTTTGGGGTGATTTACTTTGGGTGTAGTTTTGGGACTGTGTTGGGCCTGTGGGACATGGGGAAGACGTGCCTCACGGCTGAAGAAAAATTAAAAGTTCTTTTTGTTTATTTTACACATGCCTCCGTTGTCAGTCTGTGTCAGATCGACGCCTATATAGCACCTTTGCCACAACAGATTGTTATTTTGATAGGAATTGCTACATATGCATAATAGAATTAACTATTAACTAGAATTAACTATTTTACATTACAGCAAGTAATTAACCATAGTAAAAAATAGTAAAACGTAATAAATTGAAAGAAAATTATGTTTCATGGTGCGTTAGAGGTATTCGTTGCGTTATAAGTTTTTGTTCTGTATAGTTTTGAATTTAACACACAAATACTTTTTAAACTTACACTTTTACTGTAAAACTTCAGTAAAAACAATTTTTTTAATTAACTTTTCATCAATATCACATTGAATTTTGATTCCGTGTTTGGACTTACATCATGACAACTCAACGTATAACTGCCCGTGAATGGATATTGTTTCTTTCTCTCTAATAAATAAACCGACTTTTTCGAATGTTTGTCCCTGTGATTGGTTAATTGTCTTGGCAATAGCTATTCTAACGGGAAACTGTAAACGTTTTAATATGAATGGCATATCAAGATCTCCTTTGGTGTCTAATGTTATCTGCGGAAGATGTACTACATTACCTTTCTTGCCGCCTGTTAAAATTTTACATGTCAGAATTGTTCGACAGATTTTGAATACAGCTAATCTTGTTCCATTGCATAGCCCATCACTCATACATAAATTACACAATAATATTACGATACATCCTTTTTTCAACAGTAATTCAGCACGTGGAAGACCGGACGGTGTCAACGGTTGTAGATATTCTACGGGATATTGGAAGTTGATGTTTTCATCTTCCGCACCATCACCACCAACTGTTTCAGCAGTCTATTGATACACATTTAACCAATTTGCTGTGTAACCAATCGACAATTTTCGCGTTAATTCATTTGTCTTCATCGTTTCTCGGTGCTAGGATTGCCCGTGTACTCATTTCTTCTGTTGATAATCCTTGGGGATGAAATTCTTCAATAAGATTTGGACATAATAAGTCTTCTTTTATTGGGAACTTAAAGTGAGGAAAACGTAAAAATTTATAAGAGCTGTGAGCCCACAAACTCACTAAACCTGGAAGTCCAAATGTTTACATCACACAGAAGGAATAAAAGTCAGGATTTGAAGCTGGCAGCTTAACAAGACTACCTAGTTTAAGATGACTAACTACAGAAATACGATATGAATACATACTACAGATGAGGCCTTCAACGTGTTAATTGGACCCTTTTCCTACTCCTCTGGTAAAAGCTAATGTATCAGATATAAGCCCTCTCTTATTGCTGATATCATTAATCACTCTCTTCAGAGCGGCTTAGTCCCAATGGCCTTGAAAACCGCAAAAATTAGACCTCATTTAAAAAAATCCTCTTTGGATCCTGAAGTGATAGCAGATTATTGTCCGATCTCCAACCTTCCATTTTTGTCTAAGGTTTTGGAAAAAGGTTGTTTTGGTTCAGCTTCTGGATCACCTCAAAAAATTCAATCTGTCTGAAAAATTTCAATCTGGTTTCCGAACTTCTCACAGTACAGAGACAGCCCTGGTCAGAGTCACCAATGATCTCCTGATGGCTGCTGACCAGGGCTCTCCATCACTCCTTATCCTCCTGGACCTCACAGCTGCATTTGATACGGTAGATCATAATATTCTCCTTCATCATCTTCACTATACAATTGGACTTTCTGGCATTGCTTTGGAGGGTTTGAGTCCTATCTTACAGATAGGGCTGAGTATGTGGCCTTGGGGGATGCTAAATCTCATATCCACACTGTCACCTGTGGGATCCCACAAGGATCAGTCCTTGGGCCGACCCTCTTTAACATCTATATGCTACCCCTGGGTCACATTATCCGCAAGCATGGAGTTTTATTCCATTGCTATGTCGATGATACGCAGCTCTATGTGAGACTGGATTTGACTTCTCTTACACCTCCATCAACTCTTTCCTCTTGCTTGGATGAGATTGAGGCCTGGATGTCCAAGAACTTCACCAAAAACTGAACAGCACCAAAACTGAAGCTCTTTTAATTGGCACCCCCCATCAACTTCGTTCCTCTGTAAATTGTATTTCCTTTTCTGACCGTACCATTACCCTCTCCCCTTCTGTTACAAATCTGGGTGTCAAGTTAGACTACCATCTGTCATTTGATACACATGTCCATCACCTTTGTAAAATTGCTTCCTTCATCTTCAAAACATAGCCAAACTCCGTCCCTAACTCTCCCTCTATGATGCTGAAAAGCTGGTTCATGCCTTTGTCTCATCCAGACTGGACTATTGTAATGCACTCCTCATCGGGATACCCAACAAGAGCCTTCAAAAGCCACAACAAATTCAAAATAGTGCTGCTAGAATCCTGATGAGGGTGCGGAAATATGAGCAGATTTCACAAATCCTTCGGCCACTTTATTGGCTCCCTATCCATCTCCGTATCGAATACAAACTCTGTTTGTTTACTCACCAGTGTATCCATGGAAATGTTCCACAATATCTCAAGGAACTCCTTATACTACAATCCACTGCAAGAAACCTCCGTTTTGTAAATACCTACCGCCTTCGCCCCCTGTGACCAAACTTCATACAATGAGTAACTGAGCCTTTGCAGTCACTGCTCCACGGCTCTGGAGTGTCCTACCAGAGAACCTAAGAACACAGCAGACTGTGGGCTGTTTTAAAAAACAGCTAAAGACTTTTCTATTTAGGAAAGCTTATTAACAAGAATGCTATAATTATTGTTGTTTTATCTCTGTTTTTACCTTGCTTTGCCTTTGTTTAAACTTTTATGTTGCACTTTGAGATTTACTGCTAATGTAAAGTGCCCTATAAATAAAATGCATTATTATTATTATTATTATTATTATTATTATATGAACTGGACACAAAAATAAATACCCAATTGAAGTTTGAGACAAAATCCATGTGGAAAACATAAAACTGAGAAAAATGTAATATTTATTCTTTCTTTATATTTGGTCAATCACTGGGCACATTCACAGATGCCCTCAGTCAAGTGAACTGCGTGTCTTTTGTGAATTGGGAGATACACTTCCCATGCAGCCTTGGACTTATTCTCAGTAGTAGTATTAGCACAAGTATAGAGTGAAATTCTAACCACACTGTCCAAGCATACAGCACGACCCCACTCACAGGCTCCATGATAAAAAATAATGTAAAGCAATTGTTAAAACAACATGTAAACATTATATATATATATATATATATATATATATATATATATATATATATATATATATATACAAATGCAATGAACGTAATTACTCCGGACCTACAGGCTGTCAAGTAAACGAACCACATGCCGTGGCACAGCATAAAGGGGCTTCGTTTCTGACGCTGACGTCCGAGGTTCGATATCCCCGAGAGGGGAGCAGTAGAGTGTGTACGCCTGATGAGCCCAAATGAGGGCAAAACACGTGTCATGTACTCTTTGCATTATTTGACAGTAAACTATGCAATATATATATATATATATATATATATATATCCATATTACTAACCGAGAATGGTAAACCGGATATGGACGCAGGGACCTGCCTGTGGACGCAGGAGACATAGTGCGCAGGCGCCACATAAAGACCCCCGCCCCAGAGCGAAATGGGAGAGACTACGAACCGTCTGACATGCCGCAAGCAGGATAAAGCGAGGTCAGAAATAAAAGACAGAGTAGGAAACAAAGTAAAACGTCATAAAGAGGTTAAAGAATGGGGCCAAACACATGGAGAGCAGATTACAGATGATGAAAACTGGAATGCAACAGCTTCAAAAAAACCTAGGCACGAAACACATGCACAGCGAGATACAGAATATAAAAGCAGAAAAAACGACAGTTAAACGTCCACACCACACAGCGGAGGCAGACCCAGAAGGTGCAGGCGCCTACATCGCGCGTCGGAAGGTGCAGGAAAGTACGAAAGGCAAAGGTGCCTACACAGCATGGTAAAACCCGACATAATACGGAATGCGCAGGCGTTGCCGCCATATTGTGAGTGGCACTACTGCGTAGTGAAGGCGCAGGCGTCACCGCCATATTGTGCGTGGCATAACTGCGGAGTGAAGTTAGGAATAATGTGCTGCTTGAGATCGTACAAAACACCGAACGCGACCCACCGTCTGAAACTGCATAGGCAAAGCAGGCACGGGTTCAAACCGAATGAGCTCGACTGATGGATATACGCCTACAACGCGCGTCTCAAACCGCAGAAGCAGGGCAAGCACGGATTCAAAACAACACAAGCTCCTACAACGCGCGTCTGAAACTACGGCTGCCCAGTGGGCACAGGTTCAAAACACCGGGGGTAGGCGAGCGAAGCGAGCAGGGGGCGAAACCCCCTTGTATATATATATATATATATATATATATATATATATATATATATATAAACTTTTTTTTAGATATTTTATATATATCATTTCTCAGCCAGACCAGGGGTTGGTACTGTCATCTAATCCTCTCTCCTTTTGTCCCGCTGCAGACCAATGAAGACCATTCCTCCCAGTACCACCCACTGATGATGTCACTTCTAGCACTCTTTGATCAGACCTCCATTGTTATTTGTTAGCTCATTTCTGTTTTGAACTCCACATTATAAAGACGTGTTTTCTTTATTTTGCTGATTTCAGTATACAGGGTGGTTATCCCCAAACCCTTTTGTGCCTCTGCTCTGTTCCTTATTACAATATACAGCTTTTAAATCCCGGCTGAAGACTCACTACTTCAGCTTAGCACATCCTGACTAGAGCTGCTGATTAAGTGTGCAAACTGCATCTCCATTGTCAGTCATTAGCACTAAAACATAAGTAACATGATAGTTGTAATTTGTTACTAACCCTCACCTATTCTGTTTCTCTTCTCGGTACTCAAATGTGGCATTTGGTGCCACTGCCCACCTGCTAAGTTGTTTTGCCTGCCTAAGGTAAAGTCATCCCTGATGGAGGATCGCAGGAATCATGGGAAAGAGGGGTCCTTTCATCGGATTGGCTGGCCCAGTGCTGTTTCAGCTGTGGAATTGCCAAAGGGGGGAGGCAGCGTGATGGCTGAGGTCTCCAGGACTCTAAACAAATCCAAATCATATTATGTGATATCATCTACTGTTAAATTCTGCTCTGTACTTGTAATATTTCTATTGTACTATTATATTGTATTGAGGATTTGTTCTGTTCTGTGTATTGTACTGTATTGACCCCCTTCTTTTTGACACCCTCTGCACGACCAAACTACCTGGAAAGGGGTCTCTCTTTGAACTGCCTTTCCCAAGGATTCTTCCATTTTTTCCTTACCAGGGTTTTTTTGGGACTTTTTCCTTGTCTTCTTAGAGAGTCAAGTCTGGGGGGCTGTTAAGAGGCAGGGCCTGTTAAAGCCCATTGCGGCACTTCTTGTGTGTGTATATATATATATATATATATATATATATATATATATATATATATATATATATATATATATATATATATATATATATATATATATATGATTGTATATGTCCTGGGGGTTAGACAAAGTACTGAGTCTTAAAGGTCTATTGTATGGTTTGGTTGGTTTTGTACACCTTTTTTTAAGATTAGCTACAATGTATTAAAATATATTTATTACATGTTTCTAGCATTTGTGTTTAGTATATAGTGCAATGCATGTGGTTAATAAATTTAATTCTGGGAGCAGGCGGTAGTGTTACAAGCTATTGATAATACATCTATTACTTACTGTAGAATGTAAAGTCTCTAAAATACATTAAAATGCAATGAGGTACTTTAGATACGGTTTTACATAACATTTAGACCTCCAAATGAGAAGATTCCATGTGTGTTTGGTGTTTTTGCAAATTTCCTTTGGTTTCTTAAACTAAAGACATGATGCCAGGCTTGATAACAGCAATTCTTTACCCAAAAGTGTTTATGTGAACTTTTTATGTTGTGGACCACCAGGGGGCGCACCAGCCGACACAGACAGACGCAGGACACAAGTTCAGCTCACACGTTCTTTTATTTTCCTTCCCCCATTTCCCAAGTGTACAAGCACAGTCACACACTTAACCAAACACTTTCTTTTCTTTTCTTTCTTTCTCTGTCCGTCTCCACTCCTCCTGGCAAGCTGCATCCTCTTCCACACGACTCTGGCTCTCAGAGTAGTGGCTGCTGGCTCCTTTTATAAGTGCTGCAGGCGCTCATGGACCCAGTTCTGGCAGCACTTCTGGGGGTGGCAAAAGTGCTACAATTAAGGGCTCAGCAGCAGCTGCAGCACCCTATGGCGGCGCCCACGGAACTCAGCATGTTGGCACCAAACTCCAGCTCCCATGGAGCCCTGTGCCGCTGCAACCCAGGGGGCCTGCCACCTAGCGCAAGGGCCTCGGCCATCCGCCCGACTTATCGACAGGCATGCCATGTGTTCTCTTCTGCTGCCAGGACTGGCTCTAGAAATGCCCAGAAAGCTGAGCAAGCAAAACAGGGTATAAAAACAACAACAACAACATTTATTTATATAGCACATTTTCATAAAACAAAGTAGCTCAAAGTGCTTTACATAACGAAGAAAAGAAAAATAAAAGACAAAGTAAGAAATTAAAATAAGACAACATTAATTAACTTAGAATAAGAGTAAGGTCCGATGGCCAGGGAGGACAGAAAAAACAAAAAAAACTCCAGACGGCTGGAGAAAAAAATAAAATCTGCAGGGGTTCCAGGTCACGAGACCGCCCAGTCCCCTCTGGGCATTCTACCTAACATAAATGAAATAGTCCTCTTTGTATTTAAGGTTCTCATGGAAGGACTTGATGATGATGGTCATGCAGACTTCTGGCTTTTAATCCATTAATGTTGGAACATCACGGTGCTTTGAGTAGATGGTGGTGGCACAAGCTGCCACCACAAAGAAACCGGAAAAAGAAACAGAAGAGAGAGTAGGGGTTAGTACAGATTTTAGAGCCACCATGAATAGTTATTATAATGAATTGGATATACAGAGTATCAGGATTAAATTAAAGTGACGTTATGAGAAAGCCATGTTAAAGTAATGTGTTTTCAGCAGTTTTTTAAAGTGCTCCACTGTATTAGCCTGGCGAATTCCTATTGGCAGGCTATTCCAGATTTTAGGTGCAAAACAGCAGAAGGCCGCCTCACCACTTCTTTTAAGTTTAGCTCTTGGAATTCTAAGGAGACACTCATTTGAAGATCTAAGGTTACGATTTGGAATAAAAGATGTCAGACATTCCGATATATTTGACGGAGCGAGATTATTTAAGGCTTTATAAACCATAAGTAGAATTTTAAAGTCAATCCTGAATGACACAGGTAACCAGTGTAGTGACATCAAAACTGGAGAAATGTGCTCGGATTTTCTTTTCCTGGCTAGAATTCTAGCAGCTACATTCTGCACTCGTTGCAAACGATTTATGTCTTTTTTTGGGTAGTCCTGAGAGGAGTGCGTTACAGTAATCTAGTCGACTGAAAACAAAAGCGTGAACTAATTTCTCAGCATCTTTCAATGATATAAGAGGTCTAACTTTTGCTATGTTTCTTAAGTGAAAAAATGCTGTCCTAGTGGTCTGATGAATATGCGATTTAAAATTCAGATTACACTCAACAGTTACCCCTAAGCTTTTTACCTCCGTCTTGACTTTTAATCCTAATGCATCAAGTTTATTTCTGATAACCTCATTGTATCCATTATTGCCAATCACTAAAATTTCAGTTTTCTCTTTATTTAGCTTTAGAAAATTACTATTCATCCATTCAGAAATGCAAGTAAGACATTGTGTTAGTGAATCAAGAGAATCGGGGTCTGAAGAAAATGAAGAGATTCATATTTTTGACCATTTCCTTCAAAAATGTTTTACGGGTTTTTGAGTTGTTCCTACAAGATGAAGGGCCTTTATCAGTGTATTAGTGAATTGTCTGTTATTTTATTTTTTTTTAACCACAAATAGAAATCTTTACTAGGAGTTTTTCAATTAAAAATGAGCCTCTTATCTACCATCCTATACCAGTGAATACTCAGGACAGCTGCCATGTCATCCACAAAGTAGATTCACATTCCCCCATTCTTTCTCTCACTCCACACATAGCACTGTAAGGAAATAAATAAAGTTTCCTAACTTTCCTTGGTTGCATTTCATAATTTTATAGAAATGGTGTTAATTGTATATGCAGTACTTCGTTCAGGAAGGCCACTTTGACCTCTCAAAAACAACTTAGCTGGTTAACTTTAAAAAGAAGATGCCATGTATTAATTCAACAGGAAACAACAAGAAATGAAGGCTGTCGAAGGCTGACCAATTTACACTTCTGACAATAACAGATTTGAAAATGGGTGTCTTGTTTAGTTCACAAGGACATCTTTGGTGATTGTGAAAACTTTAACTGCTTGTTTCTAATGAAAGCTTTCTTGTTGTGTTATCTGTACATCATAAAAGGAGAGACTGTTTTGCTTTGTCTTTACTCAAATAAAGTTATCTTGCTTCTTAACTAGCTTTATATTTGCATTTTAAAGTCATGCAATGACTTGCGTTACCTGGTGTTTTTTTTAATTCACTTCCTAGTTTCCATTCTTCTTGCTTTTGTTAATTCACTTCCCAGTAACATTTTTCTGAGATCAGCTTCTTAAAGGACCAACAGTGGTTGTTTCTAAAACACTCCATGTTACATGAGCAGTGGGGCCCTTGTGAGCTTTACAAATGTTTCATGTGAATATATACATGTAATTCATCAGTAATTAAGTGTAGGCTTGGTGGAATCAGTTATATCATCTTACACATACATTTGAATTAGCAGACCAAGCACCATAATTGTAGAGAAGTCTATACCACGATTAACAATAACGTCTTTCTTTATACTTACTGGTGCTGCTAAATCCCTATAAAATACACTTTTATAGGTCGCCACCATCATTACCCCAGTAATTTACAAAATACTGCCACAACTGTAAACTTTATAAAAGTCATAGCTAAAGTTTTTTCTTTAATTATCATTACAGCCATCCATCCATCTATTATCCAACCTGCTATGTCCTAACACAGGGTCACGGGGGTCTGCTGGAGCCAATCCCATCCAGCACAGGGCACAAGGCAGGAAACAAACCCCGGGCAGGGCGCCAGCCCACTGCAGATCATTATAGCAATATTTCAACATAAAACATACATAGATGTACATATAAAGTTACAGGCAGGTATTTTGACTGGACAGATAACAGACAGTATTTTATTACATGAGCATTCCTTTTTCACCACAAGGTCAGTTCTTTACTTTTACCTTACTTGAATATTTTCTGCTTTCTTCTTTTCTTTCCGCATTTTGACTGCAGTTTAATGTTCTCCTTCACTCAGGAGATGATTCTGGTGCCAGGCACTCAAATTGTACTTCCTGAATATCACATTCCAGCACATCAACTTTTATCTCTCTGGCTTGTTCATTCATCGGTGCTGAATTTTCTTTTTTTAATTAAAAGACATCCATCACACATGTGCTGCTTCATTTTATCCGACTTGCATTCCCGATGCTGTCATTGTGCTGCATATTAAGACTGGAATATAACGGGTTACCTTTCTGCTATACTACAGTACTCCTTGGACTGAGACCTTAGTGTTGTGATGGCACTTGCTTGCCATTTGTGATGCTTAGAGCTGCGTTTTCTGTTGTTTTGTGATCCTAGTAAGATGATCCAAGAAAAACTGACAGAGCACAATCCAAAAATAAAAATCCCATATTCCTTCTCATGAAGTGAAGTCAAAGCTCGCCCAGAATAAGGACACCAAAGGCAGGACACGGGTTGATATTAGCTAGTGGGGACCTCGTAGCCAGATTTGCCATGCGGTCTGTTCAAAATCATTCTGAAGAAGCTGTGTAGAGACGCCCAGTGGCCTCATGTTCCACTAGTCAAATGGCAGAGGTTTGCTGCAATGTGACTCAAATGACAAACATAGGTGGAGAAGATTCATACATACTAGACTTTACTAGTGGAACATGGCTGGTGGGGCATCAGCTGTAACTTCTGTAGCAGAGAATGAGCCAGCGCTCATGTAGAAGGAATACAATAATGAGTAGGCATAGTGGGACTCAGATCCTGATTTTTCATGGTCTTTCTTCTGCCTTGAAATTTTCCAAGTTTAAAGTGCCAGGCTGGTGGGAAGATAGCATGTGACTGGTTGGACAGACCACTAAAACCCAGGAAAAGTATTGGGTAACCAGCTGGGCAACCCCATTTAACTGGCAAAGAAAAAAATAACAGAAAAAGTGCCCACAGCACAAAATAAAGTCGTCTCTTATCAGCCTGCTAAAACATCTTAGCAAAAGGTTACGTCACCAGGAGTTCTGTCCTAGTTGAGGGAACGGTCCAAATGAAACAGCACCTTATTGGGGCATCTGAATGCAAGGGGCGGAGCCTGCTCTGGGCTCTTTGGGCGGGCCTAGGCATCCTCCTTAGGCATTCCCTTGGACCTGCAAGTGAAAGAGAAGACAGAGTTAACAACAGCGCCCCTTCTCAATCCAAAGTGGCACTGCTTACCTCAGCAGATCCAGGAAGGTGATACCCCAGGAGCACATGCATGACAATAGTCATAAGCTTGAGACAAAACTGACACCTATTTGCACGTACAATATGCCTTTAACAACCATTCCCAGTCCTCATCCTTTTTAGAGACAGTGGATTAAACATAAGAAGGGGAGCAACCCTTACTACTGACTCTGTAATAATGCTGAGGGACTTTGGGGGTCATGAGGAGACTGATTGAGAGGGACATGTGTCACACATGTATGATTAGGAGGAAGCTGAGTGGACCAAATGGAGGTAATTACCCGCCATGCCAAGGGGTGGCAGGGTGCACTAACCCCTACCTCTGTTATCTCTACAGGCCAGATACGGGAAAACCTACCAGACACACTGTCAATGACATCACTTCCATTTTTGTGATGCCAATGTCGCGTCCAGTTCTGGTGTCACGGATGGCGTCACTTCCGGTTTTGACCTTTAAAGCCACCATCATTTCAACATCCCATCAGTTCAGTTCAGGACTCAAAATAATGCACCCTTTTGCAGCCAGGGACAATATATGGATGGCTGTCCCAAACCTTTTTGTGTGTGTCGAGGCTGTTCATTTCACACATGTTTGAAAAGAATGGCAATCCAAGCAGCGAACGTTTTAGGATTTCTGTATAGTCATGGATTTTCCATATCAAACACCATTCTTGAATGCAAGTTTGTTCATAGGTATGCTTGACACCAGAGCACCTTGAGCCAAAGGTCAATGATGGGCTCTGTGGCCATTTCATGTGGTCTGACATGATGTATTGTGGACACTCAAGTAGAGACGTGCTAAGATGTCAACTAATCCTCGCCATTTGGTGAGTCAATTAAGAAAGATGGCAGCAAGGATGAGCTGAGGGTACACTGAGAAAGCTAGCAAGTTCTTCTGTTTGGAATGATGTCAGAGCTCAGCTCAGCAAGAGTTTTCCTGGAGTGAGGCAGTCACGCATGACTTTTTAGTGCCCTTTAAAAATATTCTGGCAAGCTGATTTATGAATCAGGAAAGTTAGGCATGACTGTTCTTGTGAAAGATGGGAAAACACTGACCTTGACTGGTGATATCATTGAAAGGCAGAAGGAGACCCTAAACACAGTAGATACATTGGCAGTGGGTGCATTACAGTGAATAAGATCACTTTTTTAGTTAAAAAGCTCCATACAGCAAAGCTGTGGGGCTGTATAAGATGTGACCAAAAATGTTGAAAGCACTGGTGTTTGTGAGGGTGTCTTTCAAACATGTATGGAACGTTAGCCAAAGTACCTCCAGACTGGTAGACGGAGCGATCATGCCACTTACACTCCCTAGGAAAGTTAAAGCTGGGTTACTGGAGTAGAGATTCCAGTTGAGAGTTGAAATTCTGTTCCTGGAGGAGTAACAAAGATTCTGTCATGGCTGCCACATTGGATGGCTCATGATTGGCTTTCTTTTTTGTCAGGATTTATTTATTTGCATCCGTTTCTGATGCTAGAAGTTTTTGTTTTAGACTTGGAGTTATTTTAATTTTATTTGCATTTTCCTGCAATCACGTTTTACAGTATTTTCAAACAGAAACCGCTATGTCAGTGACTAGTGACATCTGGGGTCAAAAGGTATAAAGTGTGCTTCCTGAGGTCACTTCATTGTGTGAATTTGCAGATTTCCCAAAGAAAAAACAAAACATTTTCAAAGTTTGTTCAGGTTTTCTGTTCCTCTGAACTCCTTTTCTGTCTTCTTACATCAACTTTGGGCTCAGTTTTGGGTTCTGAAACTCTGCTCTCCAGTCCTCCAGGTTACAACTTAGCTTTGTCTTGACTCCTGGTTTATCTCCCCAACCACTCCTTTGTTCTCATGGCATTACAGGCTGAAGCAAAGGCTATGAGGAGACAAACTGATTCTGGAAAACCACTTGATGGCTCAAAAAGTGTACGCAGGACATCACTTCCAGAGTAGTTAAACTTTGATCTCAACTGGGAATATTGTCATGAGACTTCCTGTAAGAAACATTTAGGGGAAGTGATTAAACTTGTGCACACACCTTATTCAGAGGAACAGTGCCAGAGGTATCATGGGGGACCGTTTGAAAAGCTCTGCATTAACGAGGCCTAGAAAGTGGATGATATTCATGGAGAAATGTTGAAGCTGTTAAGGAATTTTGGGCAATGTCACTTTACAAAGAAAGGAGATTGGCTGTTGTTTGGCCAGTTTGTATGGGGGGGTCCCAGTTTCAAAAAGAGGAATCAGAGGCTGTGCTCTAAAAGTGATCACACTGTGGCAACCGGACGAGGCTCATGCCCGGCCAGGATGCATAGGAAGACAGGAGGAGGGCTCATTCCTTCTCCAGACCGCAAGGGGGCATCTGCCCTGGTTGTATTGGGGGCCACGGGTACAGGGCTTGGAAGCCCAACCCTGTAGGGGCCCGTGGTTACCGCCAGGGGGCGTCCCCCTGCCTGAAGGACCCTGGAAGAGAGGGAACACCCGGAGTGCTTCCGGGAGGACAGCCGGCATTTCCGCCACACTGGGGCGTGTTGGGTGGAAGATTGCCAGTGCACACCTGGAGCACATCCGGGTATGGATAAAAGGGGCTGCCTCCCTTCATTGGAGGCTGGAGTCGGGTGGAAGCAGGACAAGGTGATAGAAAGAGACAAGGAGGTGGTCTGAAGAGGCAGAGTGGTTGACCTGGACTTTTTGGAAATTATAAAAGAACTTCAGCCAATGCTAAACAATCATGAAATGCTGAAGAATGTATTTCCAGAACCACCCCTCCTGGCATACAGAAAACCACCAAACCAGCAGCAGCTAATTGTCCGAAGCTCCCCAAGTGAACCAACAGAGAATGACACATCTCCCTGACTACAGAAAAGATGTAAAATGTGTCCTTACATTTATGATACAGATTATGTAGTTACTGTATACCACACTGCCGACTAGAACATTCCTGCAGATCATCAATGTGGTCTACCTAATTCTCTGTATGAAATGTCCCGACACTGCACTCTATATGGGAGGAACTGGACAAACAAGCCGCCAAAGAATGAACTTACACAGGTTCCACATTAAACATGACGACAGAGATGTTCTGTAGCAGCTCACTTCAAAAGCCATAAACACTGTGTGAGAGACTTTAAAGTCACAGTGCTTATGGGCAACTTCAGAACACAGCAAGAGAGAAAAGAATGGGAAGTCAACCTCATGCTAAAATTTAACACATTACAGCATGGTTTGAATAGAGACAAGAGTTTTATGGCCAGATATGAGGACTGTTTGCATCTCTGGACTGACACAGACAACCTGTCTACAGATCCACATTGTATTGAAAAACTCCTCAGAAACTTCAAAACACTTTGTTGGAGAGTTATCTTATCAAAAGATCTTGACTATACATAAATGAATCTTAGCCTGGAGAGGTCTATTAATTATTTACATTTAAGATGTCTCACTTAAAGATTTTCCAATGTTGTATCTGTTCTGGTGTCTATATAAACACAGGGAACTCCAGTTTCTGTATTACATCTTGCCTGAAGAAGGGGCCTGAGTTACCTCAAAATCTTGCATATTGTAATCTCTTTAGTTAGTCAATAAAAGGTGTCACTTTGCTTGACTTCTCACTAAATTCATGATGGCTTACACGATACAACACCCTAGTACTACAGACTTAAAAACAAACAGTAAAATTTTAAACTCACTCCTTTAGTGAACAGGAAACCAGTGAAGTGAAGCTAAGATTGCTGTGTTGTGATTCTGGTTTCATGTGCCTGTTAGAAGCCTGGCAGCAGCATTCTGGATGAGCTGAAGGCGACCAAGGAATGACCGATTAGCTCCAGTGTATAATAAGTTGCAATAGTCAAGCCGAGAAGAGACAAACACATGAAAATCATGTACAGAAAGAAAGGGCTTGACCTCAGCTAATACCCTGAGCTGACAGAAACAGGCTTTAACAATGGAGTTCTCAAAAAATCACACCAAGATGTTTGGCAAATGGTTTACAGTAGGCTGTCAAAAGTATGATCAGAAGGTCCAAAACACACAATCTCTATTTTTTTGTCATTTAGACTAAGGAAATAATGTCTACCTGTCATTCCAATAAAGGTTTAAGAGAATCTGTTTTGATCTGTTTGCAGTAGAAAATATATCTGTGTATCATCTGCATAGCAATGGAAGGAAATATTGTGCTTTTTAAAAATGAAGCCTAAGAGCAACATGTACAGTGAGAAAAAGAGTAGGCCCCCGATTAGATCTTTGAGAGGCCCCACAGGTGATAGGAGCCGAGGATGAGGAGAAATTGTCCAGGCTGACTGAAAAGCTTCTGCCAGTGAGGTATGACCTGAACAATTCCACACACTGCTGAAGACGGACAATAAGGACATCATGGTCAACTGTTGCTGTCAGATCTAACATCAATACAACAGCAGAGAAGAGAACGAGGTTCCATGGTTGCTATTGCTAGATGTTCAATCTATTTATTTCTAAAGTTAAAGATGTTGACTACAGTTTTAGATTTATTCAAAAAACATTCAGAGTGGGATTGTGACTCTGGCAAGGATGCATCATGTTCGTGATTTCCACTATTAAGATACCAATGTGTATCATGACTGGGGGAATATTCATTTCTAATGACAAGGCAATTGTATATCTGCTGTTTTTAAAGTATGGTCTCTCCTTCAGATAGAAATCTTTTTTTGTAACCAATATTTATTGAATTTAAAAACAAATACAGATTTATCCAATGAAGAAGGAATAAAGGGTAAGGTCTACACCCACACTACAATGTTTTCATTTAAAAAACAGAAAAACAGAAACAATCTACGTCCACACCGTCTACGTTTTCATGCCATTTCAAAAGTGACTTTGTCCAAAGTAAAACGCCCGAAAACGCATATGATGGTGACCTTTACCCTCACTAGGCATATGGGAATTTGCAGAAAACTCCCTAAAGGGACTATGTAGAGAAAAATTCAAAATTAGATTCCAGTGTGTTTAATGCACTTTCAAAAGTATCAGCACACACAGGACTCTGATAGCGCATTCACAGCACAGAGAAAGAAAGAAATGCTTCAAGGAGCGACTGCAAGTTACCCACCGTGTCACGTTAATGCGCTGATCAGAGCTGAAAGTAACAGTCTTCAGAACTGGCGACTGTCATCTATTCATTAAATAAAAACACTGCAAACAGACGAAAAAAGTGATCAGTTCTGTGTTCATTTGTGAGAGGATTGATTGTAAACAGTCCACCGCAATCACAACGCATCTTTGTGCCAAACAACAATTACAAAAATAATTGAAACAAAGAAACTAAATAAGTAAAGGTATGCATGTGTGATAGATAGATAGATAGATAGATAGATAGATAGATAGATAGATAGATAGATAGATAGATAGATAGATAGATAGATAGATAGATAGATAGATAGATAGATAGATAGATAGATAGATACTTTATTAATGTGTGTGTCTGTATCTTGGCTTTACTGCATTGTGCTTTTGTTTCTCTGAACTGTATTCTTGTGCGCTCCACTTTGTTAGATGCCTTGTTATTCATTTTGCTGTGAAAAGTGTCTGTCTGTGTTGAACAGATCAAGTTTAAGTAATAAACATTAATAAGAGGATGTCAACTGTGTTAATTAAAATGTGATTTTCTCAGGCCCTGAATTTATCACTACAACAGTAATGTAAATTTAATGCAAAACTATACAAATTGGTAAATTATTTGCATTTTGCACATACATGCTGCACTCAAAATTGTACAACATGCAGTTCAGACGACATACTTGTCCCAGAGGATGGTTGAGAGTCCCACCCAGGACGGAGGTGGAGTCCTTACCCAGCCGGGATGCCTTAATGGAAGGATGGACTAAATGGGGCAATACCCAGTCAGGACGTCTTATGATCCCCGTCCTGATGGGATGCCCAAAGAGTACAAGAACAGGCAGGAGAGCACAGCAGGGAGCAGTTCATCCCCAAATTTAACAGGTATCCATGTCCCTCAAATAGAGTCCCAGTTTGGACACCCACCGGGCTGTATGGATGTTGGAGTCGGAGCTGGGAGTAGAGACAGACAACACTCAACTGAAGGAGCAGCAGTGCAGTGGAGAGAGAGGGCGAGAGAAAGAAGAAGAAGAAACAGGCGTGTAATTATTTATACGAGGTATTTTGTAATAAACATCCCTTTGACTTGAACCCAGGATTATGTTTGTGTGTTTGTGCTTGGGGTTTGCCACTCTATGGTGGTACATACAGGTAAGCAACACAACACACGCCATGGGAAGAAACTCTTCTGTGCCTGCTATGTTGGAATATGTTTTTCTTCCATGAAAGGTGACCAGTCAGTGAATGAGAGTTTGTAATGAACAGGATCCAATCAAGGAAAAGCCGCATAATAAGCACAAACAAATCAGAGGGCAGTGGATTCAGTGGCTTCAGAAATCTTTGCTTTCAATTATCCACTATGGAATGCCACACCAGTGTTTTTAAAAGTCTTCATCTCGTGTTAGCATTTTCAGAAGTATATGAAAACACTAGGGGAGTATGGATGAAAGGCGAAAGCGGAGGCAAATGTATGAATTATCAAATGAAAACATTTTAGTGTGGACGGGGTCTTCCATCAAGAAAATAAGAAAAACATGCAAGATTGTAGAATGTGCAGCAAAACCCAAAACTGTGGAAATCCTGAAACCAACCCAAGACGAGAGCACGAAAAAGGGTAAAGTACTGCTGTGCCCCTTGTCTACTTCTTGGGAAGAGACTGAAGCATGGGGACTAGATAAATGACAAAAAGGAAGGACAAATAAGCAAGCGCAATAACTTTTATTAAACAGAGACCATCCCTCCATCATTGTAGCCCTTTACCAAGGAATGCCACCAATGTAAAACTGCAATGGCAAACAAACTGACAGCACTCACAAAATTAAGTCATATAAATTAGACCTCCATGCTGTAAACGTGATGCTAACTTGATCGTCCCATGTGGGGACCAGCAAGAGCTTCTGTGAGCAAATGAACAAAAAGAGAGAACGCACTAGTGAATAATAAAGGGAAATCTAAAAGGGAATGTAGTTGAAGAAAGCAGCTTCTCCAGGTTAAGGAGTTTAAGTACCTCCAAGGTTGGTGCTCATGATATTCACCAATTCTAGGTGTTTTATATTGTTGACTGGTGTTGTTCAACAAATATTTTGTGGAAATTCGCTGTGCGGCCAACTTAGGTGTACATTTTTTGCTTTGTGACTAAAGCAAAGGCTTTAGATTTGTCAAAAATTTCAAGCTCTGGTTTTCGATGGATCTAGATGTTTTTGAGTCTCGTGAAACCAAAAACATTGATATCGCGATGATGTGTGTGTGTGTGTCAGGGTGTCACAGTTTCTTGAGGACAGTCTAGAGTTAAAACAACTGAACGGAAAAATACCAAACTCAAAACCTAAGCCTGTTATGAGATGACAATGTGCTGATTAGTTTTTGAGGCAAATCATGCAAGAGAAAGAGGCCTTCTAGAGGAACCCCCAAATACCGTAATTCTGCAATTAATTATGAACTCTTCTCATCAATTGCTATCGTAATGACCTATTTTATGATCAGAAAGATCAGCATCAGAGCAGTTATTAATTACATGAAATAGAAATTAGGCCCCTAGGGTGTAAAGCCTACTGATGCTTATTTCCAAATTTTTTCCAAGAGCGCCACAATGATCCACATGTGCACGACTTTCACGCTCTCATGCATGCCTACTGTAAGAATGTTGCCAACATGACTTTTGTTAGGGTCGCAAGCACACGAGGGAAAAATAAAAAGATGTGATAAAACGGTTCACTGAAGTGCTTTATACTGCTGCACGATATTATTCCATGTCTCTAATCGCACTCATTTCTTAAACTTGTGGCCATTCCGTTCCACAAAACTCTTCGATTGCTGTATGTGGGTTGTCCGTGAACTTAACAAGGTAAAAAAGGGTCCTGAAGCCACAAAGGTTATGAGACATTGCCACAATTCCATCCCATATGCATTTAAAAAAGTACTAAACAAAAAACATTCATTATTAGGAGTACTGCCACCAGATATATAATACAGATCCCTGCAGCATCGCATGGCTAATTATGAATGCAACATCTCAGAACAAGCCATTAAGGAACCTTTTCCTTCCCTCTCCCCTCATCAAAAAATACTAGACACACTGTAAAATGATAAAAACAAAATATTAATTATTATTAATTACAAGTTGTTTCTTTCTTGTTGATGGAAGAAGAAAGAGTGAAGCATCTGCACAGATACATAGGAAACAAAAAAGACATTCCTGCTGTGCGTGTGCTGTGACTTCAGACAATGGAACCAGCCAGTCCCACACTGTGCTCCAAGATTGGGACTCTGTGAATGCCGTGATCTACATTTTATTTGCTTATTGCTAGTTTGTGGTTTGTTGCATTGTGTGTGTGGTAGTCATTCCACCTGTGTCTGTTGTTGTTTGAGGTACAGTAAGGCAGTGGTTAACACTGCTGTCCCACAGTTCATGTCACATTTCTGGCTACAATAATGGATCTGGCACAGTTGGTAGACTTTTCTTTAGCCACCAGGGACACGTAAAATCCACTTAAATTTAGCTTCCCTATTAATTTCAATACATTTCGTATAGTTTGGCAAAGTTTTTGAATATTTCCATGATTTTGCCAAGCTTGCAGCTAAGCAAATTCAGAGGGGTTTCACTCATCACTAGGGTTGTACCAGACAGTTGTGTTGTTACAGAAACAAAGTCCTTAGACACAGTTCTTGATGTTCTGACCAGTCTACATCCTAATACTCATTGTGGGCTGTGGGTGCAACCAACTGGAATGAGAGTTTTTTATAGTGTTGTAGAGACCATTCTTCATGATACAATAAAGGGCTCAACAATCCAGGGGGGCCTTAAAGTGAAGCCTCTGTTGCCCCAGATTTAAGAGAATTTGTTTGTTCATCATTTACAAATGTTACCAGTCACAACCCATTTTGAGAAGAGTCAAGGGCAAACCCAGGACAAGATGGAGGGATGGAGCTCTATAGGAATTGCTGGAGACTTGCTGGGAAATTGACTCCTGTGTAGCCATTAGCTAGGCCAAATGGACAAAAAATAAAAATTAGGAGGAGAGCTAAGTATTCTGTTTCCAAATGCTCCATTTTGATTTTCTTTTGGCTGTTTCTCTAAAGTGAATCTTAATGTTTGAGAACTGGAGTGAAGTGAATAATTTCCTAGAAATATAGAAATATTTACTGTATTTTTGGCACATTGCTAATGTCACACACATGCGCATGGGAGGCAGCTAAAGGGCTCAAGAAAAGATAACTCCCGGTCAGACCAGGGGGTGGCAGAGTGCACTAATCCTTTCTTTTATCTCCCTGCAGACCAAATGTGGAAATTTCCACCTGGCTCCGGTTCTGCCCCAGAAGAAGTCACTTCCAGAGCAGCAGAACAGCCCACCTTCTAATGACGTAATTTCCACATTCCAAGACGTTGCAGCCCAATGACCTCATTTCCAGTTCCGGTCCCAAGATCCCGGCTCTTCCTGGTTTTCAACTACTGTATATATCCGCCATGATTCCTAACTTATTCAGTTCTGTTGAGGACTCTCGTCTGTAAAGACCTTTGCATCAAACGTTTTTCTTGCATCAGCAGCCAATTCTCAATTATACAGGAGGCTGCCCCAACCTCTTTATTATGTCAAGGCTTGATTATTACCACACTAGTTTATGCAATATTTACAGATATATGTCAGTGGTTTGGCCATTTTTATGATATTATGCAGAATTTTATTTACTTTTGGCCATTAACCAGTCATAATATTTCAACATATTCTTTTTAAGCTGTAATATCAGAATAACTATATTTAAATTAGGTAGCCAAACATGTCCAGAGTTAGTAGCTATTAAAAGTCATGACTCCACTGAAGATATTTACACATATTTTAGTGTTTGTTATTTAAGATCACAAAAAAAATCAACATATGGCAAAAACTCAGCATTATGTTACCTGATGTTTCAATCCTTTATTCCAGGACCATCTTAATGTATGGGCATAATGGGCACTGGCCAGGGGGCCCACAATGTTTCTGTTTTGCTATCAGCACACTACTTTGCCTGGGAGTCTATGATGCTATTAAGATGGGCCTGCATAACTGAATCTGTATATTCTAAATTCAGGGAAACCGATCTTGGCAGCGTCCGAAGAAGTGCAGAAATTAAATGTAGTCCATCGTCAGATACAATCACCCCCCCTCCCAAACTCACTCATCATACTGGTCAATTCAGAGTGACCAATCGACTCAGCACGGCAGTCTGGGATGCTTTGAGGAACATCTGTGCAGACTCCATGTAGACATTGACCAGGCTCAAGGGGGAAAATCGGTCTCCTGGAGCTGTGAGTCAACAGAGCTAATCAGTGTTTTCCAATCTATAATGTCATAATAGTGTTCAGCCTGTTACAGCGCACATTACCCTTCACAGAGTGCAAGGAGACTTTTAATTTACTTTCCACCTCAGGAGATCCTCTGTTGCTTAGCAGTTTAGGCCATGTTTGAGACTAGTCAACAGCAGGCTTTTGAGTGTGGAGGCCTGAGAAGGATTTATGGGTAATACCATATAATGGTGATATTATCTGTCACTAAAGATCCATCCATCCATCAATCAACTAACCCGCTATATCCTAAGTACAGGGTCACAGGGGTCTGCTGGAGCCAATCCCAGCCAACACAGGGCGCAAGGCTGGACACAAACCCTGGGTAGGGCGCCAGCCCACCACAGGGCATACAAACACACACACTAGGGACAATTTAGGATCGCCAATGCACCTAACCTGCATGTCTTTGGACTGTGGGAGGAAACCCACGCAGACACGAGGAGAACATGCAGGTCTCCTAACTGAGAGGCAGCAGCGCTCTGTCACTAAAGATGTCAAATGTAAATGCAGAGTGTTTTGTGACTAAATTCTTTATGATACTATAAACAAGGAGTGATTTGCAAGTGTGTCACAATGGCATGAGGTCGCTGTCCTTACTGATAACATGTGTTTATTTGGCTGACGCCTTAATGCAAGGAAACGTACAACATCTGAGGTACATTTCAGGGTCATAAAGCGTCCTACAACCCCAGGGTCTGAGGCCCAAAGCTTTAACCAGTACACTGTACCAACGTTTGGCTCATATTATATGTCGTGTGTCACCTTATTACATGCAGACACTGCCCTGAGATTAATTCAACTGTACTTTATATAGCACCTTTCAAAGCAAATAAAATTCAAAAGAGTGAAACAAGGAAAAGCTAATTTAGTTGCAGATGATTTTTTTAGTCCCTAGACTGGCACCCTGGGTGCGTGCCATTTCCTGTTCTTATATATCACAAAATGAATCGTCTGCTTGTTTGTTTGCTCACATTCTACTCTGCGTGTCTGAACAAAGTGATGTTTGTATATTTGCATTAACATTATATTTGAATATTACTTTCATTTGCTATTTTGTCTTGACAGGTGCAGAACCTGTCAATTTTATATAGTGACTACAGTGCAAACTGAAGCATTAAAATATGTATTAGAATATTTTAAATGTTACCTTTATTGTATGCATTGCTTTATACATTTTTGCTCTTACATTTGATGTTATTATACCATCAAAAACACGTTTCTCCAGATACAATTGGTGCCCAAGGACCCCATTTATGAAGCTTGTGTTTGCACATTTCAAGCCTCTTCCCACACTAGAAGAGCAAACCCGATGAGGAATGTGCATAAGTAACTACAGCAGCTCCAATCCAAGTGTACGCAACATTTCAGAGAAACTGGGAAAATGAGGACACCCTTGATCAAGCAGGCAAATACAGCCAAACCAGCTAAACGACAACGCACATCTTCTTATATAATACGCTACCATGGCTGTCTGGTTGTCTGTCCAGGATCTGTAGCTCACAAACCGTTTGACCTATTGACCAGAAATTTGGTACACATGTACTACATGATGTCTACTATCCGCTTTGAGGGTGATGAATGACCTTTAAGGTTATTCCTCTTTTTATTTTTATTTTATGTTATTGTAGAATCAACTCTTGGCAGTGGCCAGCAGGGCGTATGGGCACCATTCTCATTCCCAAACACCTTCGCCATCACTTCCCCTCCCTCTTCATGTCTTAAATCATTCTTGAGGCAGATTGAAGACTTAAGTGCAAAATTAAAGAAAACGTACTAAGTAATTGCAACACAAAAACTGACTTAATCAGTTTTAACATGAAAAGATGCCGATGAAAGAAGAGATGAAAGAAAGAAGAAAGAAAGAAAGAAGCGGGCCGCTAGGGTGGAGAAAAGCAGAGCTGCTCAGGAAGCAGCAAGCACATCAACCTCTGAGCAAACAAATGCTAAACGTACAGAGAAAGAGGATGAAAACTAGGAATGCTCAAGTCAAGTGTACCACCGTTACTGGTACATAATAATTCATATCACCAAGCCATTTTTACTTCTCTAAAATTATAAATAACAATGCTAGTAATCCAAGAGTATTTTTCTCTACTCTTGGTTGTCTGCTAAACCCAGGTCACTCAATGGAATGCCTCCAAAAACTTCCAGTGAAACTTGTGAGGGTTTTGCTATATGTTTAAATGACAAAATTAATGATATTAGAAATAATATTATACATCCCCCTAATGCTGATCCTATTAAATCCTGGTATTCCACTTTAAGCAAATTAAATTCTTTTACCAGGATAGATTTACCTGATCTATACAGAACTAGGGGGCTCCGCCCCCTGCTCGCTTCGCTCGCCAACCCCTGGCGTTGGGGCATGACAAAGAGTGAGATGTATGAATTAGATATAGAATAGTGTGCAGGTTTGGATGATGCCTATATAAATACAAAATAGAGTGTTTGGCATAGAGTAATGTTTTATTGGAATATTTCTCTGTATACAACATTAGTAGTAAAGATGGTGTCTTGTCTTTGAATGAGTCTTCCTTGGCATGGATCATTTTTAATTTTAACTTTATTGTGAGATGAACGTCGAACACATGAGAGGCAAAATAAAGTTGTGCATGTCCAAAAAACGGGTTCAGAGAGGTAGATGCCAACCTTGTCCATGGTTTGTTCTTGTGATTTTTTGCTGGTCATGGCAAATGCAGGTTTAATGGGGAACTGTCGGTGTTTCAATGTAAAAGGTAATTCTAGGTCAGAACTCGTAAGGTCAATTCCAAGAATGAGAAACAGTATTGTTAGCATGTGAATCTGAAAGAACTGTTGCTTGAATAACATCGTGTGTTATGGTGTTGACGACTAACCGTGTGCCATTGCATAAACCCTGTTTAGTGTTAAGGTTTCTTAATAGCATGATTATTGTTCCGTTTTTAAGGGTAAGGTTGTGTTGTGGTCATCCATCCGGGTTAATAGTGTTCAAATATTCTAATGGGAAATTCAGATGTTCATTGTCGTCATCAGAGTCAACTTTGTCAGAGCTTAGAAAGAGCCGTGTCTCTCCAGGAAGTAATGAAATGACCTGGTTAATAATGTGATTAACATTAATATTTTTTGGACATAATATAGTGCGTTGTGTTAACCACATATGCGAAAGCAGTATGGGCCATTGCCTTTTGGTGTCCTGTTATGTTCTCTGGTAGATGCAAAAGCAAATGAACTATTGTAGGATCTAATGTAGTTCATAAAGTTTTTACTTTCAGGCACATCCTTAGTTAGAAGCTTCTGTAGATATTCCGGATATGAATGTAAAGGAGGCAGTCTAATCTGCCCCTTTAGACAACAATGTGTAAATTCATTATTTGTATTGCCAGTTGTTTCTTCTGTGAAGTTAAGTGAATGACAATGATTGCAAATGACATTCATTAATCCCAATGAATTTTCCTCAATAGTGGACTCATTATTGAAAGCGTTGTCAGCCAACTGGCGTAAGAGTTTAGCAGACGTCTGGTGTTGATGTCTGCGACGGGCATGTTTTGCTTGTGGTGTTTGAGTGCCGCGTTGTTGCATGTCCATTATTTGTGACGCGCTATTTTTGAGTTTTAATTGATCCGCCTCCGCTTTGCGCAAAGTCCGTTTCACTCTACGTCGTGCATTGTTTGTATCGAGCCTTGTCCGTTTTTGTATGTCGGTCAGTTGAGCTTTCTGCTTTTTGAGTCCTGCTTGCTTGTTTTCTGGCTGGTCATATGCGCGTTGCTTTGCTCCCTTTTTTGTATGTCTGAGACGCAAGCTCTTTCTTTTGAAATCGTGCTTGTTTTGATGTAGCACTTTGAGACGCGCGCTGTATGCACCTACGTTCAATGTGTCTGTTCATTTGGGCACGTCTCTGTAACGGGGTTACTTGAGCTTTGCGTTTTTTGATCCGAGACATTTTTTCTCACGTTTTTTCCGAAGCGCATTGTATGCGCCGCCGTGTATTCTTTTTGTTTCATTCGTGTTCGTGTGTTTTGTTCCGTTATCCGATCCGAATAGTTTTGTACCCGTGACCGTGTATGCATGACTTGTTTGTTCCTCAGCGTGCGAAATATGGATAAGTATTTAGTAGGATCGTACTCACTGTTAATATGGAGCCTTTTCTCCAGTTGAACGGTTAATAGTGCTTTATTTTAATGAGATCCACCTATGCTGCCTAGTGTGAAGGTTTTGAGATGACGTATGTTTAATATGGACGTTTCCTTTAGATATGTGGCTTTGGGTGTCACTTCTTATTGATTGGGGGGGGGGTGTGTGGGTGAGGATTGTTATTGAGCGAGCGTCTTCTTTCGTTTTGTGTTCCAGGGGCTTGTTGAATCCCCCTCTTTGTGTGTGTCCCGTCCGTTGCTTGTAGGGTGTGTGGGGCGGTTTTGTGTTCTTTTTTTTGTGTTCCAGGGGCTTGTTAAATCCCCCTCTTGGTGTGTATCCCGTCCGCCCTTTCTTGCGCCTGCGCAGTACGTCTTTTTGCAGCTACGGCCCATGGCCGGATGTGCCTGCGTCCATCATCCGGTTTAGCATTCTCGGTTAGTAATATGGATAATTTCTCAGCTGAAACCCTCCACCTGCATCCTTGACCCAATACCAACAAGTTTTTTCAAAGAAGTATCTGATGTGCTAACTGAGAGTGTTCTTGACATAGTAAATTCATTATTAGATACGGAGGTCTTCTCAGACTGTCTTAAGACTGCTGTAGTTAAACCCCTGTCAAGAAAAATTATCTTGTCTCCTCTGTTTCTGACACTTTGAGACCTATTTCTAACCTGTCTTTCTTAAGTAAAATCCTAGAAAAGGCAGTCATTATGCAGCTAAATGGGTTTCAGAACAAACAACAGTACAGAAATTGCACTCGTTAAAGTAGTAAATGACTTATGGGTAAATGCAGACAGAGGCCGTTAATCTGTTCTCATCCTCTTATATCGGAGGGCTGCATTTGATACCATTGATCACAATATTCTTAGAAATCGCCTTAGTCAATGGGTGGGCCTCTCTGGCAGTGTCTTAAAAAGGTCTGAGTCTTACTTAACAAGTAGAAAATTCTTTGTTAGTTGTGGTAATTATACTTCAAAGATACATGATATGGTGTTCCACAAGGCTCTATCCTGGGTCCGCTGGTCTTTTCGATCTACATGCTACCATTATGTCAGATGATCTCAAGGCCTAACATGAGCTACCACAGCTATGCTGATGACGCACAATTGTATTTATCAATAGCGCCTGATGACCCCGATTCTCTTGATTCACTAACACAATGTCTTACTTGCATTTCTGAGTGGATGAGTAGTAATTTTCTCAAACTAAATAAGGAGAAAACAGAAATCTTAGTGAATGGCAAAAATGGATATAATGAAGTTGTTAGAAATAAACTCATTATTTTAACACGCCCGTCTCATAGCTTCATTTTGGTGTAACCCTAATATTCTGTATATGCATTTAATTATCATTCTTATCATGGCTCCACAATCCGTACTAACCCATACTCTTTCTGAGTCGTCTAATTGTCTAATTAGCTGTCTAATTGTTCCCACCCAGTTTTAAGCACAATTCACTCCTGATTGACTCTAGAGGTATCAGCGAGACTAGTGACTACATGACTATATCTCTCTATTATAAAAGAAAATCTTGAGACGAGACTATTGCCAAGAGATTTTTTTTAATGGCCCATGTACACGGTACTCTCACCTCTCATTCGTGTGAATGCTTTTCCCAGACGCGTTATAATTTTTTCTCACTCTAAGTTCCCAATGAAAGAAGACACTCTGCCCTTCTGCAATCTCGTCTAAGGGCACAGGTGAAGTCGTTCAGCCAGGGGGTGCCAACATTCTTTACCTGGGGTCTTTTAAGTTTTAAAAGAGCTACACAATCCAAAGTGTGGGAGCAAGATGAGTGGAAAAGAAAGACGGATTTCTCAGGATCAGTGTATAAGAGGGGGGTACCTAAGATATAAGGCAAGTGAGTGAGCATAAATACAGGATGATCCAAACAGATTCATCTGATTTCAAAATGATTGATTTCACTTGTAAATCATGTGGTACGCGGCTGCGGGTCAGACCTGGCCGGGACACCTGGAAGGACGAGGTGGTGGCGTATTCGTCCTCCGGGCCACGAGGGGGCAACTGCCCTGGACTAGAAGAGACTGTTGGGGCCTCTGGTCACCGCCAGGGGGCGCCCCGAGCCTCATGGAGTCTGGGACTATTTTAATGCTGCCACACCAATGGAGGATGATCCTTCCAGGGTCACCCGGAGTGCTTCCGGGTGCTCTCCTGATGCTTCCGCCACACCAGGAAGTGACGTCAGACAGAGCACCTGGAACTCATCTGGGTGAGGATAAATGGGGCCGCCTCCCTCCTATCAATGAGCTGGGGTCGGGAGCAGGAGCAGGACGAAGCTCCTGGAGAGAGAGTAGAGGTGGCCCAGGGACAAGGCGAGAGAAGGCCCACGAGAAGGGAGACTGGGGCTAAAGCACTGTGAGTTGTGCGGGACTGTGAATTGAGTAGTGTTGTTGTGTGGAGAAGACAAAATAAAAAGAAGTCTTTGGATAAAGATGTGGTCTCAGTCTGGTGGTGTCTGGGCAAGTCTCACAATCATTACAGAACAATGCAGTAAATTGTAAATGGTTTAGGTGAGCATAAAGATTATTATGTAATTTTACATAAAAAGTGCTCAATATGACCTCCTCCAGCGATATGGACAACATTAATGTGATAGTCAAATTCATCCTGTACTCGATTGAGCACGTCAGGTGTCACTGTACTCTCATGGCTCTTTCAATGCGATTCCAGAGATCACTCAGTGTTGTTGGGAGTGGTGGCACATAAACTGAACCCTTAACGTGGTTTTTCCCTCACATTTCCCAGAAGATGTGAATGTTAGGGTGATTGCTAATTCTAAATTGGCTTCTTGTGTAATTGAGGGTGCCCTTTATGGACTGCTGGCATTTCTCAGTTGCATTAAGCGGTGTCACACATGTGCACCTGGGGGTCTTCGTCCTGGCTCTGTTGAGGTAAGCAGTACCACCCCACAACAAGAGGGGGCACTGTCACTAACACCAACTCCTTTCTCTTCCACAGTTCTGACAGGCAACACACAAGATGATGTGTAAGGCCCACCTTCAGCCCCGAGATGGCCCCGCCCCTTCTGCTCTGGACACTCTAAAGCCCAGCAGTCAACCCAAAACAGACAGAGCTTCCTTTTACACGTTGTGCTCTCTGTGTTCTCGAGTTGGCCGCAGTTTCATTAATGTTACTCCCCTGGCAGGGGTTCAGATTCATGGTTTTTGTCATCTTTGTTCATTTTTTGATTCTTTTTTTCAATGCCTCAGCTATGTTCCATGTGTTTTATGGGTGGTCTCTCACGAAGCGGGGTCACCTGCCAGTCACCTCCATGAACTGTCCTCCGCCCTCTAAATCTTCCACAGTTCGTGGAGGTTCATTGGGAATGCGCTCCGGACTCAGTGAGTTCTTGTGTTTCGCTGTGCCTTGTGATTTTCGTGTGAATTTTTGAACCTTTACTTTGTTTTTGACCTTCGCCACTGGTTTGTGTGTTTGGACTTTTGGGTGTAGGATTACTTCTGCATTTTTGGGCAATTCCTTTGTTACTTTTTCTCCACTGAGCTTCTTTGTATTGAAAAGCATTGAGTTAAAATAAACATTTTTATTTTATAAAGTTTCTTCAAGGTAGTTTTTGTGTCTAGCCAGGGATTTTTGACAGTGTTGGTCCCTGCTCAGCGGGCATTATGGGATGTGCTTTTGGAAGATTTGGGCCTTAACATGCTTTGGAACTTGCTTTTGAGCGTAAAAGCGATAAGCGCGTGTTTTTTTGTTTATTTTTTTTGCGGTTCCAAAGCCACTGATCAAATGGGGTAATCTGTTTGGTGCCCCAATTATTCTTGCTGGCTCCCTTACAGCCTGTCCACCGGTCACAGCAGATTTAAAAATGTGCAACACCCAACATGACTTGACCAGAGCATTTCGCGGCACAATTGGCACTGCCAGTAGCTAGCTGAGCTCAGAGTGTGACACAGAACGAGAATTTTGTGGAATTTTGTAGTGCCGTAGAAAGCAGGCAGCACAAGTATCTGAACATCTCACTGGCAGCTTTAGAGGCTTGAGGAACAGAAGGTGGCCATCAGCACTAGTTGAGACCATTCTGCGCAGGGAGAATAAGCAGCCCAGAAGGTGTGAGGTGCAAATGAGGGAGAGGAGATCCAAAGAAACATTGGGGGGCCAACCAATTTACTGCGAGTGACCAAAAAACAGAATAGGGCATGCAGTGGAAATCAGAAGTAGCAATTGCCTTCTCAGCCTCTGTGGCTTCTCAGATAAATCATCTCTCTCAAGCGGGTCTGGGTCGGGGAGTTCTGTCATGCAGGACTGTGTTCCTCAGACGGAGATCCCATCTTCCAGAAACCCTTAAATATCATCCCGACTGGAAGAGGTGCTTAGGTGAACTCTCTGGGTGGCTTCTTGGAGCTACAGAGGAGAAAGACGGTATTGTTAGTGGTGGCGCCTCCTGTTGGCATGGTGGGGTACCTTGTCTGAGACTGGAAGGTGATCCTCAGGTACACATGTGTGACAATAGGCTTGAAATCCAAAACAAGACCCTGCAAAGACTTTGTTTTCCTGCTCCTTGACCCCACAACAAGGAGCCTGAGCTGGAAGGAAACCACAAGTAGTGTTTAGAAGCTGCCCACCAGCAGCCCACTGAGTGTAGAATGGGGAGGCAATTAGAGGCGGAATCTCACCAATGATGAGGAAAGCAGAACGGGAGGCTAGAAGGAGAACATTTTCTTGGTATTGAGAGGTGTGAAAGGAGGAAAGCCATCCTACGTGATGGATAAGACAAAACAACGACAGTATAGATTGGCCCACTGGGGCAGCAGGATTTTTTTTCTATCATTTTTTTCTTTCTCCTTCCCTTCCAGATCCAGAGATCCTCTGCAGTCCATCTTGGGGTCCGTGGGGTCCAATGGAGCGTTTCATTCTTTTCCAGATGGCTTCCAGAACCCTTTCTCATTATTTTATTGCTGCCCATTCTCCTACTCCCAGACATTCTTTGATGACGTTGATTCATCTACTTGCTGTTTCTAATTTCCGATTAGCCTCTCCTCTCCCAGCCAGCATATGTGCCCAAAGAGACCCAACTTCTGTTCCTTAATCACTTCACAAATAGATTTTTCTTGTTTATGATTTCTTCAAATTGTTTCAGACATCCCTTCCTGTATTTCAGTTTTAAATAAGCACCTAATTTTTGCTGTTTTGGACTCTAATGCCATTTATTTTGGGTTAGGGTGATGCCAGCAGGACTTTGCCTTTTACGATATGCTCAGAGATTTCATTACGACTGAATGGCAGCACCGAATCTTGAAATTCTCCTGGCTGATTGACCGTGGGTATCGGAGGACTGCTCAGGTTTTACATGGGCTCAAGTGCAGGCCTGAGCGCTGTGAGATGTCACTTTGGGTAAAGTACTTTCATCAATAAACTAATCACCATGTTACTATTCTACTTTTTCCTAAATGTCACTGCTTTATAAACAAAAAAAAAATCCATAACCCATAAACCCATAGAGTTCACTTTTGGGTCATGGAGATGAGAGGCCATCATGGCAACACTGAGTGCAAGACAGGAACCCAACTTGGCCTGGGCCCTCAGAAATGGTCACCTTTCACGTCCCGTGAGACTGACAAGTCACGTCATACTTACAACCTTTGGAAGCAAGTCCCGTGATACACATGCAGAGCAGGTTAGAGATAATGGAAGTAGGAAAATTCGAAAGTCTCAAAAAAATGAGAGTAAAGGTCACATTAGTGCAAACAAACGGAAAATATTAGTCGGTGAAATAACGGAACAGCGAAAAGAGATCGAATAGTGTTTGAAGATGTCTGGGGGAGAAGAGAGACAAGGCAGTGAGACAAAAGGACAGCTGCTGTACAGGCTTTTAAACGTTCGAAGCTCCGCACGAGACGCAGATCACGCGGCACGGCAGCAGCAGCTGATCGAGCAAAGAGGAGGTAAAAAAAAAAAACTGTTATTTGTTTCCCATATTATCACCGTTAAAGAGGGGTTTCAGAGGAGCGACCGCGTCTGTCTGCTTGGGGTGCATTCAGCCCCCCTCTTCACAACAGTGCGTTGTGCTGGCGGGGGGGGGGGGGGCGAGAGAATCAAGCAGAGGGCAAAACCCCCAAGTATTATATAAAAAAACACTACTGTATGTCTGTCTGTCTGTCTGTCTGTCTGAGTTTCTGTGTTTGTGTGTGTCTGCATGTGGGGGTGTTTGTGGGTTCATGGTGGGTGGATTGTGGGTGCCCAGCCCCTCAGAGCAGGCTCAGTCCTCAGTTTAGCTTTGGTGGCTCAGTGGTAGGAATGATGACACGATATGTTGGGGGTGTGGACTTCAGTTCCTAATTGTGTCGATTTTCTTTTCACTGTTACAAAAAACGAGTTCAAAAGAAGCATATCAATGACAACAAATCGAATAACATACTGAGCGATATTGGGTAGTTAAATACTAACAAGGCACAACCCGAGTTACCTTCAAATTTGGGAAGTATTCCCAAGAATGTGAATGAAGTTTTCACAGTGGGTAACGAGGACCCCCCCACCATCACCATTGGTGGTAGACAAAAAGCAGACAGGAGGCAAGCGAGGCGTCTCGAGATGACAGAGTCTGAGGCTCGCCTTTTTGTGCGCACCCTTATTGAAGGATGCCATCTTGTACGTCCGCTGGCTTGTACGTCCGTAATATACCTTTAATTTTCTCTGGCGGTAATACAGGCGTGCGCGTCAGTAATATGCCTTTAATCTCCTCTGACAGTAATACTGGCTTGTATGTGGCTGTAATATGCGTCACTGTATTGTGTACCTTTAATTTCCTCTCGCAGTAATACTGGTTTGTATTTCCGTAAAACGCCTCTAACTTTCTCTGACAGTAATATCACGCATCGCACCGTGCCCCACGCATGCGCACTTCACCAGAAGACACCCACACACGGACACCTGGACGCACATAGGGATTTTATATATATAGATATGTAAATTATTGCTGTGTTTTGTGTATTGCAATATATTTTTCAAAAATATGAAAAATACGTTTCTCAATATACTTTAAAATTAGTAAGAGAAAAAAAAACTGTAAAGCATATATATCACAACATACATTTGCATATGCCGTAAATTATAGTTAAAATAGACTATACAATATATTTTACAGTATATAGATAGTTTAATATATTTTAACATTTATTTGTCTTTTTTGTATATTAACTTTACACTCATAGAAAATGTGCTTAGGTAGGAGCAGGTGCTCTAATATTACAGTTAAATTTGTTAGCCTGGCAGTGGATTAATTCATCTGAAGAAGCTAATATTGAAGAAACATACATTTAAACAAATGACTTTTTTTTTGTTTAATAATATTCCTTTAAAAACGTCCAAACATCAGGCGTACAGTCCATGTGTTCGAGTGGAGTACATCACCTGCTACATGGCTGACACCAATAAATGATCCACACAAACAGTGCACGGCACGTCTTATACGCAAGGCATTCACAAACCTGTTTGATGCAATATATTAAGAGAGATGTATGTCTGACTTTATTTCAAATATTATCTTAAACTTATTGTCACATGTGTGCACATCGGAGGCAGCTTAAGGGCTCTGGTGATGGTAATTACCTGCTGCACCAGGGGTTGGCGCTGTGTTCTATTGCCTTCGCTCTTCCTCACCTTGCAGAATGGAGGATCGACGGCTGTTTCACTATTGATGTCACTTCTGTTGTCTGCCCACCACTTCCTGCCTGCAACCCATATGATCGAAAGTTCCGCCATTTTGAAATTAGCTCTATTTTGAACTCTCGTCTGAAAAGACACACCCCCAACTTGTTGAGTGTGTTTCGTGATTTCACTACTCCAATTACAGGTGGAATCCCGTAATAACGAAACTCCTGGGTCCATAAAAATATTTCGTTATAACGGAAATTTCATTACAATGAATATGGGGGGAATATGTATACTATTGTGACTGGGGTCGCCATCTCTAACGGAAATGGCACAAGGACAACTTCGTAGCAAAAAATATTTTATATGAAAATGAGACGTTACATGTAACTTTTTTTTTTTAAATAGAAATACGGGTATGAAAATACAGACTAAAAAAGAGTCGTTAGGTTAAGATGAAGGTGCAATTTCAAAATGTTTTTGCCATGTCATGTTTCTTCATTCCGGAATCAACTTTTTCTAGGATTGTTCATTTTTCTTTCAGCATAAACTGACGCTGTGTGATGGACAGCCGGCGGTTCAGTCTGGCCGGGATGTCCCTGAAAGAAAAGAACGGAAGAAGGCAGCCTTTTCAGGACACTCCCTCCCCCGGGACACTAGGTGGCAGCTCATTCCCTCAGGGCATCCTGGAGTTCATTTCCTCAGCCCTGTTGGGTGCCGTGGGTGCCGCCAGGGGGAGTTCACAAAGAACCAGGGGACTCCTACTGTTATGACAACCCAGAAGTACTTTGCAGTCACAAGGACGGAAGCCTGCAGTACTTCCGGGCTACTTGAGAATGGATGATGTGGCGTTTAACCTAGGGGGAATACTTCCAAGTCATTGACTATTTAAAGGACTGCTGAAGACCCAGCAAAAGGAGCCGGAGTTGGGTGGTAGAGTGACGGAGCTGCTGGGAGGAGTGGAGGATTGTGATTATTGATTATTGTATATTATTATTGTTATTGGAGAATTGTGGCGAGTGTGGTGCTTTGGGCACCAAATTTTTGAAGAAAATTATTAAAATTCTTCTTGGTGCTTTTTTACAAGTGTGTCCTGGACGTCTGTCTGGTGGGTTTCACGGGGCAACAGCGCCTCTAGCGTCCATAGCTGTTACTCACATTTTTTTTCATCTCAAAGAATACTTTGAGAATTGCTATGAAACTCGAACAGTACAGTATCCACACGCGACACAACTACCCAAGGAGACTCTCGCTGGAGTTAGTACTGACTCCGAATTTGGCTACACCTGCATGATGTCATGCCTACACTCAGGTGAGTCTCGCAGAGACTGCCTGATTTCATAACAGACTGTCTCCTTCTTTGAGAGAGCCTGTTGCTGGGTTCCCAAGACTCAGAATTTGTAGGTGCAGCATTAAGTATTTTCTGCATCACATTATTATCTTCAGTGGCCATTTTTGGTTGAACAAACGTTCATTATACTGAAATTATCATTTCGTTTAACATGATGTTGTATGAACATTTGCCTGGGCCAACAAAGAGTATTCTCTATTCTGAAAATGTAGTCATTTTGGTATTCACTATGTAAAGGACAGCCGGGCTCCATGCCCGGCAGGGACGCCTCTGCTGCATCTGTTCCGGGGGAGCCACCACGGGCAGCTCAATACCTCCCCCGGGGACGCTTGGTGGCAGCCTCCCTGGCGGATGATGATTCCCCAGCCTGGTACATGGCTCCATGGGACATGGAGTCCTCCACAGCCTGGTTGGGGGCTTGGATGGCCGCCAGGGGGAGCTGCATGGACTTTCCAGCCCGGCTGCTCAATTCCTCAGCCCCACCCGGAAATGCAATTAGGCCCAGGTGACCAGGCACCTGGACTATGTCCGGGTGGGGTATAAAAAGGCCAGCCACCACCACTCGAGAGAGCCAGAGTCGGGAGGAGGAGGACTAAGCCTGAGGAGGAGTGGTGGTAAAAGGGAGAAGAGAGAGTAATTGTGAGTGTATTTGGGACTGTGTTGGGCCTGTGGGACACGGGGAAGGCGTGCCCCACGGCTGAAGAAGAAATAAAGTGTGTTTTATTTAAGTACGTGCCTCTGTCTCAGTCTGTGCCGGGTCAGGCGCTATATAGCACCTTTCACAACTATAACGAGATTTGACCTGTGTACAGGGTCACCAGCGTGGGGCCCAAGCTCTCTGATGTGGACTTGTCTCCTCATTACAATACATATCTGAACTACATATCATTTTATACCAAATTGCAAGATATTTTTGGATATGATTCAATATATTTTATTTTTATAATGCTAATTTTACAGTTTGTGTAATTAAAGGATTCCTGTGGCATACCACTGCTCTGCTTTGGTTATATTCACATTTGAATTATTTTGATGTCATGTCAAGATTGCGTTTTCTCCAAATCTCCCAAGCTTGTTATCTTGACTATTGCGCTCACCTTGCTTTAACAGATGCATATGCGACAGACAGCCATTAATAAAAAGACCCTCCGTTATTTGAACTGAGTCAGAACTTTGGCTTTCCAGTTTTCAAGTGAATTCCAACATTGTGGTATCGGCACAACAAGAATTGGCCCACAGTGGAGCATGAAACGGTCTGAATGATGTGACAGCCTCTCCATTGACCAGTGTGAGGTCAGGAGCTGCACATTGACAGACATCATAAAATCCCAGACACCTCGCCACTTAGGGACTCCCATGCAGACTCATCCCCAAATATTTCAGCTTAGTCAGTTTCTGTCTTGAAAGCTGATACTCCATGAACTCACACACTAATACCATTGTATGGAACTCATTTTGAAGCTTGCTGGAGCTTTCAGTTCATCCACTTTATCCCTGAGTCATTGAACATTACATGTTGTTACTGAAGGCAGCAGTGACTTACACTTCCTTTGCTGCTGATGTTTCTTCATAAGACCTTTCCTGCCTCTCTTCCGTTATTTAACTGACTCCTTTCTGATGGATTGAAATGTTGTTTATCCGCATATTGACTTTCCGACATACACAAATGTTACTGACCGCTCTTTAAATTCAGCTTGCATAAAACCCACAAAGCATCCAGCAGATAAAAGTAAAGCAATCAAAAGGAAACGTTCAGTGTTTCTGTTCATCTGCCTTTAATGTCTGTTGAACAGACAAATATACACACAACTTCACTGGGGCGTCTCCACAGAGCACCCTGGTGCCTGAAATTACTGTAATATCTGAATGTTTTCACCAAGTACCTAAAAAGATTCATGGAAATGCAAGTGCCAAGTAAAATATTCTAGAAGGAGCGACGTTAAAGGAAATACGCAGAAGAAGTAAGAAGAATATCAAAAGCTGATGTATTAAAATGTGAAGGTCTTTATTTGCAGTTTGCTTATCTAAGTCACACAACTCCTCCATGTCTTAACTTGGTCACTGGCCTCTCAACTTCACAAAGAACATTTCTGAAAATCTGGCATTTACACACTCAGTCCGCTCTCTTTACCATCTCAATGCAGCCTCCCATAAAGAAACCGGGCAGAGAGGGGGGCATGTTTGGGAGACCCTCACCTGCTCAGTGCGACAACGCGCCTATTCAGGAGTGCGGCCATCACTTGTCATTTATATAGCACCTCTATCTATCTATCTATCTATCTATCTATCTATCTATCTATCTATCTATCTATCTATCTATCTATCTATCTATCTATCTATCTATCTATCTATCTATCTATCTATCTATCTATCTACCTTTACCTTAAACTCTAAGGGTTGTCTGTCTGTCCCCTGGGCTTTGACGTTTGATCCTGGTCTCAGTCAAGAGTTTACGCCGTCATACTTGTAACATCACCTGTGAACTATCGCCATGTAATTCAGCTTTGGGTCCCTCTCATGGCAGGCAGAGTCACACCTGTGCACCTCGCAGGAGGCAGCAATGACGATGTCTGCTTTCCTCTAATAGGAAGGCCACAAACAACGCCATAATGCACATTGCACAGGCCACACTAATTGTCAGCTCCAGGACACAATGATTGACAAAGTGACATGGCTGAAAGATCAAAGGTGATGCCACCTCTGTGAGAGACACGTGCAGTGATGGACATAGTGACAACTAACTCTGTATTAGTAAAGCACAGTGCTTGACACAGTGACATGGCAGGAAGAAACACAGCACTGGACAGGGATCTACATGTTTTTTTGTATTTTATATTTACCTTGAGAATCATTTGGACCTTCACTTCTTGATGTTGTAGTTCATGCTTCCAGGATAGGCAACAGCCCTCTGTGACTCCAGACTAGATTAGCAGGATGTGAGACTGTCTAGAAGGTGTTGTTTTGTCATGGTATCGCACCACCATCCATCCCAATAAGGCTGATCCTTCTGAGACCACTTAGAGGTGCAGGGACATCAGGGGTAGCAGCTAACGCCTAAACCTTGTGGCACATCAGCTTCAGACGGCTCTTTCCAGCCCTGCCCATCTGTAGAAGTAACCCTGCGATTCCTGCTGGTGCCCCTTAGAGCCAAGAAAAGAGTTTGATGGCTTCACGTGTGGCAGAAGAGGACACCTGGGAGTTTGGGGGCACTCTGGAGGTGCAGAAGTGGAAAAGCCACCCCAGCAGACAGCCAGTGCACTGGAGAGCAGGCCTCGGTTATGTCTGCTGTTACTGTAAGCTTTCTCTTTGTGGCCACCTCACCCTTGTGTGCTTTCCTTAATAAACACATTGTTGGTTTTGAACTGTGAACCCTCCTGATACGTTAAATGACTCGTAGGGCTGGACTTCCACTGAATTCTGCCTGTGGATGCCACCCACTGAGCAACAAAGAGGTCCGATGTGTCCTGTGCTTAGCTGCAATGAACTACTTAGACATTTCTCTCAGCATATTTGAGGTCCATTGTGTCTTGTGTTGTTCAACTTCTGACTTCTTTTCAATATTCAAAAAGAAAGCGGCCATAATAAATAATGTTGTAAACTGCGCTCTGAGCTCTTTCAGATAAGGAACTGTAAACTGTAAAAGTGTTAAGTGTGACCAATAAAATCTTGACAAACAAATCACACCACAGGGTCTTAAACACGCATTACGCCCTCACGACAGCATTCAGTTAAACAGAACTAGCTGTGCAAGCCCGGGGTCCTAGAAACTATCAAAATAGTTGAGAAAAAAACTGAAATGTAGAGATGTCAGGTAATTGAAAGGAACTGCTCTGGGCATCTTTCTCCTAGGAGGATTCGTTTTGCTAACATGCTTGCATCACTTCTGCATTGGCGGCGGGTGGAAAAGTAAAAGGGATACCGTTTTGCCAATGTTAGTAGCTAAGCGACTTTGTCTTTCTTCTGAGGTTTTGTTTTGCTGACGTGCTCTCCTCGCTTGTGTTATTAGCAGCAAAGCGAGTTTTCTGTTTCCTCTGATGTGGAGCCCTTTCCCTGACTACACCTCTCACTTCTGGGCCGGACAGACAAGCACACACACTTCCACGCGTAGACATTTATATATAGGAAAGGTTGGGTCTGAGCTTCATGCTGTAGTAGTCTCATACTGTCTCAAAACTGTCGAGCTTTTAATTACAGGGCCCCTAAACTGTGGAATGGTCTACCTGTTACTATAAGAGATGCCCCTTCGGTCTCAGCTTTTAAATCCCGGCTGAAGACTCACTACTTCAGTTTAGCATATCCTGACTAGAGCTGCTGATTAACTGTACAGACTGCATCTCTGTTGTTAGTCATTAGCACTAAAACATAAGTAACATGATAGTTAGAATTGGATACTAACCCTCACCTATTCTGTTTCTCTCCTCGGTACTCAAATGTGGCACTTGGTGCCACGGCCCACCTGCCAAGTTGTTTTGCCTGCCTAAGGAAAAGTCATCCCTGATGGAGGATCGCAGGAATCATGGGGTAGAGGGGTCATTTCATCGGATTGACTGGCCCAGCGCTGTTTCAGCTGTGGAATGGCCAAATGGGAGAGGCAGCTTGATGGATGAGGTCTCCAGGACTCTAAAAATTTCCAAATCTTATTATGTGATATCATTTACTGTTAAATTCTGCCCTGTACTTCTAAAAAATTTTTATTTTTTATTTTTTATTGAGGATTTGTTCTGTTCTGTGTATTGTATTGTATTGACCCCCTTCTTTTGACACCCACTGCACGCCCAACCTACCTGGAAAGGGGTCTCTCTTTGAACTTTGAACTGCCTTTCCCAAGGTTTCCTCCATTTTTTCCCTACAAGGGTTTTTTGGGAGTTTTTCCTTGTCTTCCTAGAGATTCAAGGCTGGGGGGCTGTCAAGAGGCAGGGCCTGCTAAAGCCCATTGCGGCACTTCCTGTGTGATTTTGGGCTATACAAAAATAAATTGTATTGTATTGTAACTGTATACTTCCAGGCCGGACAGACAGACACGCACACTTCCACGGGTAGACATTTAAATATAAGAAAGGTTGGTTGTTAGAGTTATAAGAGTTGTTTTCTTCTTCTGACTTGTTAACTTGGGTCTGAGCTTCATGCTGTAGTAGCCTCTCATTTCTGGGCCGGACAGACAGACACACACACTCACACACTTCCACGCGTAAGATGTTTATATACTGTATAAGATGACACTCCATTTTTATGGGTTTGCTTTTTTTCCCTTAAAATCTTAGTAAAGTGGGGGGCACAGTGATAACGCAGCTGCTGCGCAGTAAGAAGACCTGCATTAGCATCCCGGGACCTCCCTGAGTGCAGTTTGCATGTTCTCCCTGTGTCTGCATGGGTTCCCCCCGGGTGGTTGAGCTTTCTTCTACTGTCTGAAGATGCATGAATTAGTGCCCCTAATGTGTGTGTGTGTGTGTGTGTGTGTGTGTTCCCCTGCAATGGACTGGCGCCTGTCCAGAGTTTGTCCCTCCCTTGCACCCGATGTTAGTTGGGATAGGCCCAGAGGTGGGTGATAACAAGTTACATTTACTTGAGTAACTTTTTAAAAAAATTTTACTTCTAAGAGTAGTTTTACTGCACCGTACCTTTTACTTTTACTTGAGTACATTTGTGAAAAAGAAACGCAACACTCGAATCGTTACTTTTTTTCTATTATATATGCGCTATATTTTTGCCAAAGAGAAGCCGCCAGGGGCTCTACTGCATGACTGTTTCACCAGTCAGACGTAGCAACAATAATCACATGACTCTGTTTCACCAATCATATGTAACAACAATAATCACATGACTCTGTTTCACCAATCATATGTAACAACAATAATCACATGACTCTGTTTCACCAATCATATGTAACAACAATAATCACATGGCTCTGTTTCACAAATCAGACGTAGCCGTGCAGTCACATGACCACACACAAACTGTGGCGGCATAGCGGCACAAACTCCTCACAGACAGCGGACAGGGAAAGAAAGAATACATGAAAAATGAGAGCCAGCTACTGCTGGAGTTTAACCATCACTTGACTGAGTGAAGAACAAGCACGTTTTAACCAAACATGTACAGAACAGACAGTCACGGTAAAGTGAGACTTCTTGTACGTGCACAAGCTGCCTTGTTCTAATGTTATTTTCTATCAGCTGTGCTATTTGGAGGGCAAGTGTGTGACGATGCCTGTCCCCTACAGACTCTTTTCTTTTCTCCTTTTCTCGGATTCCCTCTTCTTTTTTTTGTGCTGACCCGTATATATACACTCTCGTCTCCGTGGGCCTTAATCACACACCGCAGAAAGCCAATGAAGCAATTGAGAACGATCGCACCCGCACATGCAAGTGTGACTCGCTCCAACTACCTCATTAACTCCGCGCCGTCGTGCAATTGCGCCTACAGAGACTGACACGGCTTTATGGATTTGAAACTGCCTTTTTTTTTCATACATGTTACTTACTGTAGGTATTGGCTTCAAAAGCTTTGTTGTAAAAAACTGAGATTTGGAAGTTTGTGTTATTTGTGTATCTTTATTTTGTAAAGATGTTATTTATTTGTACTCATTTTTTATAATTTATTATTTGAAAATAGCAGAATTTGCACATTATTTTATATTTTTGTCTGTCTTATTACAACATTTCTAAAAAATAAATCATTTATTATGTTCAAACATTTACTCAGTACTTGAGTAGTCTTTTCACCAAAAACTTTTTTACTCTTACTTGAGTAATTTTTTTTGATGACTACTTTTTACTTCTACTTGAGTAACATTATTTTGAAGTAACGCTACTCTTACTTGAGTACAGTTTTTGGCTACTCTGCCCACCTCTAGATGTGCCCCATCACCCCCCACAATCCTAGCCTGGGTAAAGCAGGTTAGAAAATGACCTGACATGTTATTGAAGTCATGATGCCGCCAACAGAAAGGGACAACATTAAAGTGTCATTGTCTGGTTTTCGCCATGTTGTTCAACCGATGAGTAAAGTGCATACAGAAATCTGAACCAAAGAAAATGCTGGAAAATACAAGCAGGGCATGACATTCGGGTGTGTTTGGGGACGTAAGAACTGGTTTAGTAAGTGGCAGTTATTTTTAATTATTGCATATTTACTTCAGCAAACAGACAGATATCATATTTTCATTAAGTATTGTTGTAATAATCAGTGATATTCAAAAACTGGCAGTGATAATGGAATGCATTAATTCAGAGTACTTAACATTCGTGCTGTTTTACGTATCGGATACCTAACAACTGACCCTACAGAGGCTTCGTGGGCTGAAACTGGCGAACCTTTGAAAGAAGTGCTGATGGGAGAGTTCAAAATGTGAGCCGACATGCTGCGTGTGTGCCAGCAGCTGAGGTGACGGTGGTGCTGAGATCCCGGTCACCGCCTGCAGCTCACAGTTCAGTAACTTCGATTGGACATTTTTGTTCGGCCATCAAGACAGCTCTTGGACAAAAATATAAAGGCTAAAATAACGTCTCTCACGGTAAATCTGAGAGTTAACGTGTCGGTAATGTTAATCTGTCTTAAGATGATTTTAATTGGGAGTTTTTTAAAATTGCAAAATAAAATTTAAGACATATGAATGAAAGCTGAACTTTCCCAACGAATGTCCTTCAAGAATAAGAGTTGTAACTATCATCTGAATTGGTCCAATGGGTTCTTTCACATGGAGCGACAGACATACAGACGTGGCGACAACAGTAGGTGCCTCTGGGTTTTATGCTAACACACCTAACATCTGTTCATCTATGACTCCACTTGGTCCATCGCAGGGTGTCCACACCAGGACTCCACTCACACTCCCTCCCTGACATGCACACCTTTGGGACGACAGAGAAACAGCCATGCAGTCAGAGACCAGGACTGGTGATTAATCTTCCCAGAATGCACTTGGCCTTCCAAATATAAAATGCCAAGGCCTGTCCACCTGTCACATGATACTGGGCCTAGATCCTCGATCTTGGTCTTCATCAAAAACTTGAGACGTGATTGAGGCGGGTGAAGGACAACATTTGGTTGATGGGAACCCCCTGTGTTGGCCCGGGTTGGCTGCAGCTGCTATCACATCCTGGGCTGTCGATAGTCATGTCCAAGGATGAGCCGGGCAATGAGAACACATCACAACAAGAGGTAGGTGCAAACAGTGCTCAGCCATACTAAATAAAGCACGATGCTGGTCTTTCCACAAACACAGTGCTCTCGTGAAGGTTAAAATCAGTAACTATGTAGGTCCATTGAATGAAACAATTCCAAATTGAGTTCCTTTTAAAATCCCACACGATGAGCCCAGTGTTGTGTCTTTCGACCACATCTCACCCTTCCAATCTTCTCAGGTGGTGAAGACAACCGCAGCTGCGGCCCCATCCTCTGTCTCTTGTCCCGACTGCCTCCTCCAGTGTCTGCCATGGACACTCAGAGATGGACCTCCGTCTTCCACACATCCTTCTGCCATCTATCGGATCCCTAGCAGGGCACCTCTATTGCCCCCAATTCCTCTGTAAATACTCAAAGGGAGATGATCCACCCCTGGAGTGCCATTCCTCTCAGTCAGCAGCTCTGACCATGCTGGCTCTCATAGTCCTGATTCTTTCTTTCTGTCCTGTCAAGTCCTTTCTTTCCCTTCATGGATCTCCCACTGTCCTACCCAGGCTCCTCCTTTAAGGCTTTAGTGGGCGCAGGTGTCTAATTACGCACCCCATAGCACTAATGAGGAAATTGACTGAATGCCAGGTGACTGCGCAGACTCCCCATCAACACCCCAAGGCCTCTCGTCCACGTTATGCCATGCACCTACGCCCACCTGGACCTGGACCCTGAGTGCACTGATTTTACTTTTAGAAGACCATAATAATGTTGTGGAGCTCACCAAAGTTATCTGGGTGTGGTAATTGGGAGAAACTCCAGAGACAAACTGACGTAAAAGGGGAGGGGAGGGGAGCTACATCTGCTGGGTGTAAAGCAAATTATGGAAGCCGCTGATCTCTCCTGAAAATTCAAAACATTGTAGAGTTGCTGCAAAGTGACCTGTGGTCATGGGTTTACTACGGCAAGCAGCGCACAAAACCAAGTGACATGAGGGAAATTAAAGTGTCAAGCAAATCACAGAGGCTGGCTATGGGGTTGTAATAAGTGTGTAAGTTTAATATGTCACTGTGCTCTCTGTACAAATATTTTATCAATCTACTTTTCTTTCTACTCACATGTACAGCTAACACAAAGCCAGATTTAGCACAGAGGAGTTCACCATATAAGAACTTCTAGGCAAGCATTTTAAGACAAGACAAGTTAAGGACAACTGCGAAATGGGCAGTCAGACTGAGGGCCATTGTGTACTATTTCTGTGTGTCAAACTCAGCATGATATTGTATCTTCTCTTGTCCTTGTTTGCAATGGCATGATTCACCAAACTGGGGGCCTGCACATGAAGAAAGCGTATAGAGCCCGGCACACCTTTGAAGCCAACAGACGGATGGGAGATAACGTCATCCGATCCGGAAAATCCTTCCACTGCAACGGTGAAAATGACAACCTCTATACATCAGGCCCCCACTGCCAAAGGTCTTGTCGTGGCTTCCTTCATCTGTTATGCCGCGTAAACCATCATTAAAGAAAGCCAAGTTATTTCTCCTATGTGATTTCTTATCGCCGTATCACTAAGGGAGGGGTAACGCCTTTTTATATTATATCTGTATAGGTTCGGGTTATGTAACACGCCGCAATTACAAAAGAACTCTTTCCAACAAGGAAGCTAGCACCCCCTGCTGGATACAGTGGTGGAAAGCTCCATACTAAAAAGAAGAAAAAGAAGAACAGTCAGATCTGCTGAGCGTCAAGCAAATCGCAAAAGATGATTAAGTGACCAAGAACAAAAAAAGAATAAGAAGGCAAGACAAAGAACCATGAAGGCTCACAAGCTTACAAAACAAAGTCTGGGATACAAAATGCAAGAATGAGAACAAAACAGAGAAATGCATGGTGACAATCGAGAAGATCATGGAAGAGTCGTAACTTCCGACCATATGCAGGCATGGCATTTACATCCTACGATCAACGTCTCTTTTCCTTTGTGTTTGTGCCATCATGGACTGTCTTAGTTTACTTCAGTTATTAATCGGGGTCACCACCTCAACATTCTATCCGGGCCACAAAGGACAAACATTTGCTGTCATAGACCGATGGGCTGGCCATACCCAGACTACAGGAACAAAAATGCCCAAACATGAACGTCCTCTGTGCGACATGGCTTTGTAATAACTGAGATTTAATGCTTAAAAATATAATGAAACCAGCCAATTAGACAAAAATATGTGCTGCAAATACAATACGTAAGAGGCCCATGGTATATTTTTGTTTAAAAACACCTCAAGTGTGACCACCCTGAACCAACGTCACAAAACTAAGAAAAAAAATAAATAAATCTGCTTAAGCCAAACTCAGAATCCCGGTGGGCCACAGCCTGTCCCAGAAACAGAAAGCAGGGTGCAAGACCACTCACTGAAAGGCCAATTCGCACCCAAGGGCCTAAGTTAGGACCTGACACACGTCCCAGAGAAAAGCCCACCTTGATGTGGAAAGAATGTAGAAATCCACACAACCATCACCTGGGGGGCAGGATTCAAACCCTGGACCCCCTATCTGTGAGGCAGCAGAGCAAATCAAACACATCGCACATAAAAATGTAGACGATTCTGGACTGGTTGTCACGGTGGGCAGCACGTTTAGACCCTGATTCTTCGTGGATTCACTTCTGTGTAGAGATCACGTTATTACTATTTTTTTTTTTTAAATGGGACACGACTTAAAAATGAAGCAACTACATGTGAGTTAACAAATACGTATAGAGTTTTGTGCCTGTTGTTTCATGTGAAGTAAATTCGGGTCTCAAAAGGGTGCCATGGGGCTCAATAAAAAAATACTGCCAGTTAAAAATGGGGCACTTTGTTATATTCCAACTATTATAATGGGATGCAAGGCATAAAAATGGGAAGTCTGGTTCCCTATACTCATCCCATGTGGTTTGCAGTCTTGGCAGAGAAAAATTGTTAAGTTTATATTTTCATGGACTTTCTGATAGTGAAACTTTCATGGGCATTTTTATATTGTTTGCTGTCGTCTAGCGTTTGTCCCTTGTGGCGGATGGCCTGGGCCGTTGCCTGGCCTGGATGCATCTTCTTTGTATGGCCCAGGGGAACAAGTATAGATAGAACAGTACCTCCGCCGGGACACTAGAGGGCAGCCCCCATGTGTAGCAGTGGTGCCCCGGATTCCAGCAAGGCTCCATGGGAGATGGAGTTCTCTACAACGGGGTGCCGCCAGGGGGCGCTGCAGAGGTTCCTTGAGCCCGTGTCGGCGGTTCTTCTGCTACACCCGGAAGTGCAGCCTGGAGCACTTCTGGGTGGGCTATAAAAGAAACCAGCAGCCACCACTCTGGGAGCCGGTGTCGGGAGGAGGGAGACGAAGCTTGCCGGAGAGGAGTGGAGGAGAAAGAATAAGAGAAAGAGAAGAAGAGAAGTATTGGTTGTGTGCTGTGCCTGTGGGAAACGGGGAAGGCGTAGCCCACAGGCAAAGAAAAAGAAAAAAACATTTGTTTGTTTTATAAACGTGTCTTTTGTCACACCCTACAGACAGCCATGTTGTTATCTTTGTTCTCCACAAAACCACAAGTTTAAATATTTTTCTCAGCCATCGCTACAAACTACATGAGGTAAGTAACATAAAAAAAATCATTTTGGGGGGGAGTGTGCCCCCACATGTCAAACACCAGCTGCTGCTGACGTTTGCTCTTCAGAGATGGTTAACAATTTCTATTTGGTGCCTGCTGGCGGGTGCCACCCTTTACTGGGTTAAGTTAAGTTAAGAAGAATGGATGAATGCTGGCAGGAATGGCAAGCTACAGACACACCTTGTGTCTCATGGGTGCTCACATCAGTACAGAAGCTTTCTTTTATGTTCTAACAAATATTTGTGACTATGCAGCACGTCCACCCATTAAATCGTTTCCCATTAAATGTGCAAATTCAAAAGGTTGACTTTACTGCGGGGTTTTTTTGTTCAAGATCAAAGCCTGAGCCACTTTAAACGTTTCCCTTTCCGTGTTTAAGGAGGGCCTACGGTCGCTTCTCACTGCCAAGCGGGAATGTGCGGCCTGGTGAACTTCAGTCAGGTTGCCAAGACTTCGGAGAGCTGGCGCATGTGCACTCCCTCATCGGTTAATAATTACAAGACCTGGTCAGCTGTGTCCCTTCATCGGACCCCCATGTTGCTCGACTGATAAACAGCAGACTGGTGTGCTGCATATGCTGGAGAGCTCCAAGGCTGGTAGCTGCAGAAACGACACGTGTAACGTCTGTGAGGTGTCACCAGAGTGGAAATTTTAAAATGTGACGAGTAACAGGCGGCCAAGTGCTTATGGGATGTGAGCTTGTTGGGAAAGCGGCAGTCTGAAGCATGTGCTTGTATTTTAACTTAATGCAAGCAGCAGGCAAAGCACATTAAAATTTAACGCAAGGTGGGAAAGCCGTGTGAAGGGGGCATGAGGTCGGACTGTTGTTTGAGGCTGCACACGCAGTTTTTAAAATCACAAATTAAAGGGTTTTGAAATGTGAGGAACAAGCAGCTATTTGAGAACTTTGCAATTTTCTTGATATTTCACTGTCCTTATCAGAACCGCCACACCTCCCAAAGCTGTCATCGTAAAGCTTGATGGGCGCTCCTTCTTTGTATGCCAAGGCCTGACTGAACGCCGCCGTCTGCTTTTATGACTTTGGCTCAGCATAAAAGTGAACTCAAATGAGATCTGTGTGTCTCTATTCGTGGAAAGAGCAAAGTAACAAAAGCAAAGAGGGAGCGGGCCGTCAACATGAGCTCAAGCAGAGGCCTGGCTGATAATGCTGAATGTCAAATAAAAAAGATTTATTTATGCTGTATTGATTCAAACAATGGTACTTGTGAATTCATTCTCATTTACTGTACGTTTATCTGAAATGTGGTTAACTAATCTAATGTATGCCTTGGGAAAATAAGGAAGTAGTACAAGAAAACTGTGCTCAGTCATACAGTGCTCAGCTGTTTAAGCCTGATCGTTTACATAAGGAATATAAAGATAATCCCATTTAGACTTAAATGTGCCACTTGTGGCAGCGTCCTAAATTACTACAGTCAGGTCCATAAGTGTTTTGACAGTGAGACAATTTTCAGAATTTTGGCTCTGTATGCCACCATAATGGATTTGAAAGAAAGTAATCATTATGTGATTGAAGTGCAGACTTTCAACTTTAATTCTAGGGGTTTACCAAAAATATCTTATGAGCCGTTTAGGAATGACAGCCTATGGGTATGTATGTATGTACAGTATGGGTAGTGACTGACCGAAAGAACGAGATCGCAAATACAAGCGGCTGAAATGAGTTTCCTCCGCAGGGTGTCTGGGCTCTCCCTTAAAGATAGGGTGAGAAGCTCAGTCCTCCGGGAGGCGCTCAGAGTAGAGCCGCTGCTCCACCGCATCGAGAGGAGTCAGATGAGGTGGCTCGGGCATCTGATCAGGATGCCTCCTGGACGCCTCCCTGGTGAGGTGTTCCGGGCACGTCCAACCGGGAGGAGGCCCCGGGGAAGACCCAGGACACGCTGGAGGGACTATGTCTCCCGGCTAGCCTGGGAACGCCTTGGGATTCTCCCGGAAGAGCTAGAAGAAGTGGCCGGAGAGAGGGAAGTCTGGGCATCTCTGCTCAAGCTGCTGCCCCCACGACCCAACCTCGGGTAAGCAGAATAGGATGGATGGATGGATGGATGGATGGATGGATGGATGGAATGACAGCCATTTTATTATACTGGGTCCCCCTACTTTCAGAGACTTAAAAGTATTTGGACATTTGACTGATAAGTCGTTCCATAGCCAGATGGCAGCAGTTCCCTCATTATTTCAGTAACTAATAAGCAGGTAAAAGGCCTGGAATTGATTCCAAGTGTGGAATTTGCATTTGGAAGCTGTCACCGTGAACTCTCAATATGAGGTCCAAAGAGCTGTTCATGTAAGTAGAAACAGTCCATCATCAGGCTGAGAAAACAAAATAAACCCTTTAGGAACATAGCGGAAACACAAGGAGTGGTTAAAGCAACCCTGTGGTATATTCTTAAAAAGAAGGAACACAACGGTGAACTCATCAATACCAGAAGGGCTGGAAAAACATCTCTGTTTGTTAATCATTTCTTTGGGGCTAGGGGGTGGAGAGAAAAAGAGCAATGCTGTTTCTGTGTTATTCCTTACACTCCATCAACTGTTACTGAGAATATAATAATATACTTAGCTGTATCACTTGGCAATAATATGAAATCTACGTCAAAGCTATCATATTTACAACGTACTACCTTAACCTAAGACTACAAAATGTCAACAAAAGTTCAGAAGAAATATTTCCATGACCAAATAGTGAACTTTGTGAGCTGGAATGTCAAGGGTCTCAATCATGAATTAAAGGTGAAAGAAAGTAATCTCTCACTTAACAAGTCTAAATGCCAAGACAGTATTTTTTACAGGAGACTCACTTATTAAGCAAGGACCAGTTTTGGTTGCAAAGAGACTGGACTGGCCAAATTTTTCACTACACAAAGAAAACCAGGGGTGTGGGAATCTTAATACATAGAACTGTCCAATTTGTAGCGTCAGATGTAATATCTGATTCTGAAGGGCGATATGTCATGGTGAAGGGCAATTTATCTAACACTAAAATGATTTTGATTAATATCTATGCACCTAACACAGATGATAGAGGCTTCTTACAAAATGTATTTGCATCTATTTAAAATTATAATGACCGGCAACTTTAATTGTGTTTTAAATCCAGACCGGGATAGATCCTCAGATACAATGGCGATAACATCTAATACGGTAAAGATAATTACACAATTTGTAACAGATCAAATCCTAATCCTAATTAAATCCTAACCTAAGAGCATACTCCTTCTTCTCACCCGTACATCATTGTTACTCAAGAATTATTTCCTCTTAGACAATCATTTTTTTGCCCACTATCAAAGCTTGTAAATATGACTCTATTGTTATCTCTGACCATGCCCCTCTGATCATGGAGCTTAACTTACTGTGTCCTACACGCTCATCTCGTAGCTGGCATCTTAACCCCCATCCAAGCAAATTGATTATTTTCTGGAGACAAATGCATCCACAGAGGTCTCAGCAGATACACTCTGGGAAACTCTGAAGGTATTTTTAAGAGGACAGATTATTTCATATCTTTCTCGCAAAAATAAACTGGACACCAAGAAGACATCTGAGTTAATCAGCAAAATTACCAGAACAGATCAAGAATATGCCAGGTCTCCAAATGAGGCACACTGTAGGAAAAGACTGGTTTTGCAATCACAATATAACCTCTTGACTTCTAAAGAAATGGAATAGCTCTTCTTTAAATCACGGCATCATTATTACGAACACGAAGAGTAGGCCAATAAGATCTTAGTCCAATCATTTGCACAGAAAAGCATTACAATATTTTAAAGCGTTAATAACCCTCCTCTACTCTCTTCCTTTCCTTGGTATCTTCATGTGCCAATGCTGTATTGTCAAGCTGATCTCCTGCCTGGTAAAGACCTCTCAGATACTGGAAGAATTAGAATCATCGGAAGGAAAAATTCCCTCATAAAACTGGACAGTCCAGCACTGACTTGACTCTAGGACACTCAGGAGGGGCTGGCCCAACAGCTGGCCAAAGTCTTCAGGACTCTGACTGGGTCTGACTTTGCATTTGATATTCTCTCTTACAATTGACCGTGGAACCCCCTAGAGGTTTATTTTCTCTGAGATGCTGATGTCTGGAGTTTTTTGTTTTCCTCTCCTTTACTGTCATCTGGCCATAGTTCAACAATTAGCTAATAGACAGATGTTGTTGGTTTCCATTAGTGTTAATTAGTTTCTAATTTGCGTTCAGTGGGTGTGTAACAAATCTATATCTTTATATGTACTAATTCTGTATTTTTTACTTTGTATAATCCAGGGATAGGCAGTGTCGGTTTCTGGAGGGCCGCAGTGAGTGCAGGTTTTCATTCCAACCCAAGTGCTTAATTAGTATCCAATCCTTGTCAGTCTCAGACCTTATGTAATTTTATGGCTTGTTAGTTTGAAATGTTAGGTTCTTATATCACTGACTTTTTCTTCTCCAAGGATATCACTTAAATGATTTGAAGCCTTTTAGTCTGTCACATTCTTCTCTTAAGAGTTTTATTAAACCAGATAGTGCATGATGAATCCACACAGGTGTAAACGCAAACAAGTTAGATGGAGAACTGCTGGCTTCTTTGTCATTTGTGTCTTATTGCTAATAGGGAGCCATTAAAAATAGTGAATGTTTACGACTAAAATAAGCAATTAAGGGTGGGGAACCTTAACAAGCGAGACCACTACAATGAAGCAGCAAAATGTCACTTCAGCAATAAGTGCTTCTGATTAAGAAACTGGGCTGGAACAAAAACCTGCAGCCACTGCGGCCCTCCAGGACTGACGCTGCCCACCCCTGGTATAACCTATGCTTGCATTATACCTGAGAATTTGTGGTCACCGTGCTCTGCGCCTGAACTTGGTGAAGAGTGCTATAATAAATAAATTAATTAATTAATAATTATTTAATGGTATTGCATTCTATTAGATCAACTTGCCATTTCACTCTCATTGATTTGGAGCTTAAGTTATGAAGTTGGAGAAAACGTCTGAGAAGAATCTGCGTCTTTATCATTTTAATACTGCACCAGAGCTCAGCTTTCGCTCCAGCAGGGCACCTTACACTGTCGCTCTACTTTATTAATGTCAATATCTAATGTATTTATGTAGCACGTTTAAAAACAAGTATCGCTGACCAAAGTGCTGTACAACCAAGAATAATACAGCACAAAAGACAATAAGCAATAAGACAGACAAACAAAGCTCGTATAATTCATTAAAAGCCAAGGAATAGAAACGGGCGTTAAGAAGTGATTTAAAAAGAGGCAAAGTAGGGGCCAGCCTAACATGAAGTGGTAACCCATTCCAGAGTCTGGGGGCTACAACTGCAAAGCCACGATCTCCCCTGCACTTTAGTCTTCATTTTGGGAACACCAGAAGCAACTGATCAGTCGATTCTAAAGGAACTCAGAAAGAGCCTTCATCTCCCAAGTTCACTCTAACTTGAACATTCTGTTGTAGAACATCCATCCATCCATTTTCCAACCCGCTGAATCTGAACACAGGGTCACGGGGGTCTGCTGGAGCCAATCCCAGCCAACACAGGGCACAAGGCAGGAACCAATCCCAGGCAGGGTGCCAACCCACCGCATGTTGTAGAACAAGCTCCATATTTCCATTGTTCTTGCATTTGCATACAGAAATGCTGCATCAGAATGGCCTTTGAGATATGACATATGTGGTCAAAACCACCCGGGAGTGCTGTAATTGGTGAGGCAAACCAGAACTGTGCCCCCTTATGTTTCAGAGACCTTGAGGACGCCACTTGTTTCTTCATTCCACCTTGAATGACTTCTCATTATTTTGGTGCTCTTACAATAGTTACTCTCAAGAACGTGACACAGTCAGAAGAAGTAAGCCATGGTCTACATTTTCTTCTAGAAGTTTAAAACTGCAAGTAATAAGTGACTCTACTAGGCCCTGATCTTGTGAGTGTAAAGCTCACATTACGACTTCTAGTTGAGGCTTATATCAAATGAGCTGACCTCAGTTGCCGATTTCGTCACTGAAGCCGAAACTGAAAATCACTGGCCACATCACATTTACCACCCAAGTGCCAACCTTCTGGAACAGTCAAGCTCACACCTTTTTCTGACAGACAATAGAGTGTTGCCTGACGGAGCTGGTGTTGTACAAACGGTTAACAATTACGGCAAGTTCGGCCCTTTTTATTCTTTTTTGCATTTTGTTGTAGTACATAAAACACAAGACATCAGACAGACGAGCTTCTCTTCCATCTGTTTCTGGCTAACGGATCTGGGCTGGTAACTTGAAGGTTGCCACTTCAAATCCCAGCAGTGACAGAAGGAATGCTACTCCTGTTGGGATCTTGAGCAACACTTAATCTGCAACTGCTCCAGGGGCGCCGTACAAATAGCTGACCCTGCGCTCTCACCCCAAAAAACTCTGTGTGTGTCTCTGGAGAGTAAACTGGGGTATGTGGGAAATGTTTCCTAATTCCTAATACAAGAAACTGTATATGGCGAATAAAGGATTATAAATATATATATACTAGGGGGCTTCGCCCCCTGCTCACTTCGCTTGCCAACTCCCCGGCCTGCGTTACGCGTCAGCCACTTCACGTTTCTGCCGCTCTCGTATGTGGATTTCACTTTCACAAAACAACAAATCTTTTAATTCTCACGGATACGCCTCTTCATTGGGAAGAAACACCACTTTTCTCTGATGGCAACACGAATTAGCCGATCTACAAGTCTCCGACTTAAAAGTTTAAAGCTGAACAATATCTACATACTTCTGTCATATCACCTATGTCCATATATTCGATCTCTTTATGCAGTTCCGTTATTTCACCAAGTAGTAATTTCTGTTTGTTAGTGCTAATGTGATCTTTGCTATCAGTTTTTTGAGACTTTCGAATTTTAATACTTTCATAATCTCTAACCTGCTCTGCATGTGTATCGCGCCAACGTTTTCGAACCTCATTACGACATTCTACTTTGTCATCTACTCTTTGTCTTTTATTTCCGACCCCGCTTGGAGCGGAGAGCACAGGAACTGTGTCTGACAAAAGCATTCACACGAATGAGAAGTGAGTGGACCGTGGGCGTGGCTGTAAATGTTTGAGAGGAGGGCGGGACTTGTCAAAAAGTCTCATCTCACGGGACCTGAAATTATCTCTCGCTGGAGTTGAAATTATCTCCGAGAAAGTCTCGTCCCAGGATTTCCTCTATAATAGATATATATTCTAGGCAATGACTGAAAATCGTTGGAAACATCATGTAATGTGACATGGCCTTAAGTGTGTCTAGCAGTGGACAAGTGTCCCATGCAGGGTGGATCCTGCCTACCACACCATGCTGCCAGTGACCCTGTTATTCAATTAAGCATATCTGAGAGTGAGAAGCTGGACAGGTTTGCTTAGTGGCATTTAATTCCACACAGTGGGACTGCAGAGTGCTTGAATGAGAAGTAGTCACATGTGGAGTAAAGGGGTATAATCACACTGGGCCAATATGGAGTCACAAAACAATCACACTTTGGGATGTACCTGCACAGGAGGTGCTGGGGTTAGGATTTGTCCCTGTATCCCTTAATCTTAACAGGTTCTACTGCATCTCAGACCCGCTTAATCCAGTTTAGGATTGCGGGGAGCTGGGGTCTATTCCAGTGCCACCATATGTTCTGCTCACCCACCCTCACACCAGTATTAATAACACAAGCCCACGTGTACAGTTTCCGTTTTTTTTTCCTTTGGGTAAGACTATGATATTCTGACAAGTTTCCTCTATGCATCTGCTTATCCAGAGCAGGGCTGAGGGGCAGCTGGAGCCCATCCCAGGAAGAATTGGGCACCAGGCAGGAGCAAGTGTGAACACGCAAACACACATCAGGGGCCGATCTGGCATGGGCGGACCACCAGACCTCGGGCCTGTGGAAGGAAACCCACGCATACATGGACTGAATGTGGCAACTCCACACTGGGAGGACATGGGGCGCCACCATGCCAGCAAGAAGAGTTTACAAATTTTTCATAGAGCATCATTTCATATTTCATCACCAAATAATGTCCTTTTTTAATTTTTACTTACAGAAACATGAGAAAGTACAAATGTCAATTGAGGGTAGAGATCCTGAAGACCAGCGGCTCCCAAACTCAGTACTGAGGACCCAGTGTGGCCAGCGGGCTCCTGGCCTAATCAAGTGGGCTGTCACTGCCCAGAGTCTCTGTTTTGGGGTCAATGTAGAAATTACAAAACCAGGTTTGTAGTACTAGGGTGTTGTACCGTGTCAGCCATTATGAATGTAGAGAAAAGTCAAGCAAAATGACACCTTTTATTGGCTAACTAAAAAGATTTCGAAGGCAACTCAGGGCCCTGTACATCTTGCCTGAAGAAGGGGCCTGAGTTGACTCAAAAGCTTGCATATTGTAAACCAGGTTTGGTAAATTTGGATTAAAATGTACTAAGCTGTACTTTAACTGTACTAAAACCTGAGCGCTTATGTGAAGATAATGCAGTTTGTCTACTACTTTTTAACAATATTTTCAATCTGCTTTTGCAAGTGTTCTGGCTATTTAATCCAATGATTTTTAAACTTTTTTTTTCTTGCAACTCCATCTTGCCCTATTTAGTGTCCTCGAGATCCAGAACTACCGGCCCTTTGGTCCTCCTTGATGATTCGCCGACGGGATTGTGGGGGCCCTTGGAGAATTGTTGCCAAAAGTCATAGCGGAGTCATGCTGATTGCTTACACATGGGGAGACCCCTGAATACCGAATACACTGGTGAGTCACAACTAACATTTATTCTCTTTTATTATTCAGTGTCATCTGCCTGGGTGTCTGCTCTGCGTGATTTTGTCATTATTAGAGATTATTACACAGAAAAAGACAAAAATAATAGAACAGCAACTAAGTAGATTCTGGCATTTAAAGCAATTGCAAAAACAGACACATTTCTAAATGTGTTATGAATGTAAAAATCAAACTGCTGTGCTTTTCTGAAAGCAGAATTAAGAGAAAAGAAAAAGACCAGCAAATAAAAAGAGATCCGTTATTATCTGTTATCGTCACTGATTATTTATCTGGTTTGAAAAGAAAAAAACAAACCTGTAGCCACAGAGGGTCCCGAGGGCCGAGTTTGTGGACCACTGCTGCCTCCATCAGGCACACACCACATGGAGAGAAGGCGACTAATTAGACAATTAGAAGGGCTGGAGCTCCCCCTGGTGGAGAGGATGGGAGGACGTCTGCTCTACTCATATCTGACCCTGTTAGGGCTTTCAGTCCCCAAAAAAAAGTACAGCAGCGGAAAGCTAGAAAACAGTTTATTATCACAATGGAGGAAAATGTTTCCATTTTAAATGTTTAGCATGCTGAGCTGTGTAACTTTACAAAGAAGTGGTTAGAAGAAAAATAATGTTGCTATCTAATAAATACAAAGTGTCAGGTGAAGCTGTTGAATACAGTAATCCCTCACTTATCGTGGGAGATAGGTTCCAAGGCCAACCGCGATAACTGAATTTCCGTGAAGTTGGGACACCATATTTATTTAATTATTTAACGTGTATTTGGACGTTTTTAAACCCTCCCCGTATTGTTTACAACCCACCATTTACTCTATTAAAAACAGGGACAACTGCTAAGCAATATGAAATCGGTAGATAAGTTTACACTTACTGTATAGCGAAGTACACGTAGCAGCTTGTAGGAGGTCATGACGTCGTCGACCTTGTTGCAAAGATTCCTAAAGCAGATTCCATCCAGACTACTGCCTTATCACGTCCACTTGCAACTCGTTTTGCACCCTGGTTAAAGGACACTGCGGCCGTAGATCTTATATGCTTTTCCTCCTTTTTAAATAAAAAGAATCGATGTCCTGCAGCGGTGTAGCTGTTCCCTTCCTTCAGCAAATCCAAAACTTTTACCTTTTCTGCAATCATTTGCATCTTCTGTTGGTGCTTGGACACGGCCCCTGAAGCATTAGCACGTTAATGATGAATGAGTGAGATGAGACTTCCTGGTTAATGCAGCACTCCGTCGCTGAGCCAATCAGCAGCACACAGGAACTTAACTGCGTGCTCTGATTGGGTAGCTTCTCAGCCATCCGCCAATAGCATCTCTTGTATGAAATCAACTGGGCAAACCAACTGAGGAAGCAAGTAAAAAGACCCATTGTCCGCAGAAACCCGCGAAGCAGCGAAAAATCCGCATTATGTATTTAAATATGCTTACATATAAAATCCGCAAAGTCGTGAATCCGCGAAAAGTGAACCGCGAAGTAGCGAGGGATTACTGTACTTGGACAGAGTTGAGAAAATGAGATATTTAAGAGATTTTGAGAGAATAAATGAAAAACCCCGAAGCTGTCACATTACACAGAGCTGTTACACGGGGAGGCCTGATGCTCCTGTAAATCACACAGATCGGTCGTACAGTCGTGTCATTAGTGCGCTATTTTGATTCCAGTCGGTAAGTTAGGTGCGGAGGCCCTCATGTTTTCTTCAAACATACAGCAGAATCTCTTAGCTGGTTGGGTCACAATCAGCGCGTTTGCATGTGCTTCAATAACCCAACTAGTCACGGGAACCTTACACTTCCATGTACACCCTTACTCCAATTTGAGAAACCTGATTAACAGAAGTGGATCTCTGCGAGCAAGTCGATTATGTGGCCATGTAAACCCTTAACCGGGTTCCCTTTCGAGGATTTTTGTAGTCTGTGTGTGTCTGTTGCAATCTGCCAGCCTGCCATTTACTTCTCCCGCTTCCAGCAGCCGCGGTTAGGACCGTCCGCTAAAATTTCCAGAGACAAATGTTTGGGCGAGTGCATCGTTCCTTCTTCTGCTTGAAATAATCTGTCTCAATATTTCAGAAATTGATAAGTGTGTTGATATGCTGAATGAACAATGCCAAACTCAGCGACACTCTCTGAGAGCAGTAGGGTAGCACCTTAAAAGTAACACACATTAAGTATTCAGATTACTAAATAACGAGTAAACTAATACATATTTTATTTAAGTAAAAATACCTGCACTGTTTTTCCAGCAGCACTGGCTGTACGGCAAGAAGCACACATAATGGTATGCTGGTCATTTGCAGGCCTCAATCACATGGCCAAGCAGAAAAGAGTTTACTGCGCGTCCTCCAGCTACAGAAACCTACGAATAAAGCGTTAATCTGACTCAGCATATTTAAAAAACACAAGAAAATGATCACCGACGTCAGGCTTCTTTTCAGATTCACGGTGGCCGATGTTTAACTCTTTTTTGCGCGATGGCACTGGAGCGTTTTGCCGAAAGAGAACTCCAGCAAGACAGCAATCTCACGTACGCCTGCAAGTCAGCCAAAGCTCAGCTGAAAAAGAAGATTCTGGAATGTCCTGAAGTGGCCGACTCACTCCCACGATTTAAATCACATAGAAAACTTTTTTGGTGAGATTTAAAGAAGGCAGTGGCAGTACGGAAGCCATCAAACATCAAAGTTCTGGGGGCTTCTGCGCGTGAAGAAAGGGCGCAGAGAGGTGCAAGAAGCTTGTCAGCACTTCCCGAAAATCCTTATTGGAAAAGATAAAAGGCTAAAGGATGCACCTTTCAATATTTCATTTAACTTAAAGTCAATTTATGTTCTCAAATACAGTGCCCTCCATAACGTTTGGGGCAAAGACACGTGTCCTTGATGTACCCCTCTGCTCCACGGTTTAAATTCACAAATCAAACATTTCAGACATGATTAAAGCACCCACTGCAGATGTTCATTTAAGGGGATTTCCATTCATTTCAGTCACACCATGTAGAAGCGACAACACTTTTTCTACAACGTCCCCCCATTTCAGGGCACCATAATGTTGGGGGCACAGCAATGGCAGGCGTATTTAGTACTTTGTCATATATTCCTTGCATGCAATGACTGCTTGAAGTCTGCGATTCATAGACGTCATCTGGTGCTGCTCTTCCAAGCCTCTAATTGAGCCATCTTCAGCGCCTGCTTGTTTCGGGGGTTTTGTCCCCATACACTTTCTCTTCAGCATATGGAAGGCCTGCTGAATTGGATTTAAATTATGTGACTGGCTTGGCCATTCAAGAATGGTCCATTTTGTAGCTTTGGAAAATTCCAGTGTTGCCTTTGCTGTATGTTTGGGATCATTATCTTGTTGTTGGATGAAGCACTGTCTAATGAGTTTGGAGACATTTACAGGAACTTGAGCATAGAAGATGTTTCTATACACCCCAAAATGTATTGTGCCGCTGCCATCTGCAGTTACATCATCAATTAAAATAAGTGTGCTAGTATCTATGGCAGCCATGTGTGCCCAAGCCAAACACTCCCACCACCATCTTTAACAGATTAGATGGTAAGCTTTGGATCTTAGGCAGTTCCTTTTCATCTCTACACTTCCCTTTTACCATCACTCAAGTACACATTTATCTTTGCCTCGTCTGTCCACAAGACCTTTTTCCAGAATTCTGCAAGCTCGTTTAAGTCCCTTTTCACAAACTGTGATCTGTTTTTTTGGTTAACTAGTGCTTTGCATCTTGCATTGTGGCCTCGGTATTTCTGTTCATGAAGTCTTCCACTGATAGTCGTCACTCCTGCCTCCTGAAGACTGTTTCTGATCTGCCGGCAGGCGTTTGGGGCTTCTTCTTTACTTTAGTGAGGATTCTTCTGTCATCAGTCTGGAGGTCTTCCTCGGCCTGCCAGTCCCTTTGTGATTACTGAGCTCAACAGTGCGTTCTTTCTCGTTCTTTCTTCTTAATGATACTCCAAACAGTTGATTTAGGTAACCTTAAACTTTTACCGATGTCCTTAATAGTTTGATTCCTGTTGTTCAGTCTCATAATGGCTTCTTTGACTTACATTGGCACAGGTCTTGTCCTCATGTTGACCAATGGCAACTACAGACACTGAGGGGTAGAAGCAGGCTGAGGAATCTTATGAAGCAATGAAACACACCTGAAGAACCACAAACACCTGTGACGCAAATTGTCCCAAACATTATGGTGCCCTGAAATGGAGGGGACCATGTAGAAGTAGTGTTGTCATTTCTATATGGTGTGACCGAAATGAATGCAAATCCCCTTAAATGAAAGTGTGCCATGAGCACACTTCTAATTGTACTTTGAAACTGTGGAGCGGAACAAGAGGGGTAAATCACAAATGTGTCTTTGTCCCAAACAATACATAGGGCAATGAATTTGAGTTATTTTGAGAACATAAATTGACTTTAAGTAAAATGAAAATGTCTGAACTGTTTGATTTGTAATTTGAAAGTGTGGAGCAGTTAGTAAATCACAAATGTACAGAAGCGTATTAGGGCCACGGAGAAGGAAAAAAAAATACGGACAGTGAAGAAGAAAAGTATACATCGAGAATAAAGTCGATGTTGACTTTATTCTCAACATTTCCATTTTAATCTCGATGCTTATGACGAGAAAAAAGTCAACTACCGCCACACCACTGTGCATGTTTAATACCTGCTTTAACGCATTTCAGTATGAAAATGATATCAAGTATTTATCTCAGCGTTCTAAATGTTCAGAGAGCAGGAATATCATGAAGTGAATGGATTCTGTGCGGCGATCGCTGCCTGCGCCTCCTCTTAGTGTGGAGGAAGTCAGTTTAAGAAGCGTAGTGATTAACAACTGAGTCGGGGAACACTTAACACAAAGCATTTAATGTGCTGCATTAACTTATGACGGAGTTTGAGAAAATCTAGTAAATTAAACATTGATTTTAGGATGAAGTTTAGCTTACGACATTCTACTTTAATGACAAAATAAACTACGAGAATAAAGTAGAAATGTCGAGAATAAAGTTTTTTTTTCTTCACTGTGGCCCTAATACGCTTCTGTACAAATGTGTCTTTGTCCCAAACGTATTTTCTTACTGCTGAATGAGACTTTTTTGCTGTGTGTTTTACCTAGCCTCGATTCACATCACTGTAATGTCTTCCAAGGTGAGAGGGTTGAACATTTCCGATTGCAGCTGTATGTAGTCTTCTTGTGAAGTGGGTAACAAGCAGCCCGTACTACCCAAGATGATGCCCCCCGTTTTCTTTATTAGAAGCCTTGTTGAACTGGCGGGAGTGCGGCGCTCCGGACATAGGCCTGCGTGCCTCCCCTCCGTCCTGACTCAGACCTGCCTTCAGGCAAATTGGCTTTGAAGCAGCAGCAATCGTGGCCTGGAGAGATTTAAAGGAGAGGTTTGGTATTTTTCAAGAGAAAATTTTTTCTTTACAATCATGCTATGTACTAATTTTACCCATGAAATTGTGTTCTTTTTGCATAAATTTTAAAAATATTTTTGTGTGTTGTAAAAGCTTACAATGAAGCTCTATAGAACTGAGCATATTAAAAGAAAAAAAAGCCTTGAAACTTACCAAATGTGTCCACTTTGAAACAGCAAAAGCTTTGATTTAGAAGACAAGCCTTCTGCGTTTATGAGGTGTCCTTGGATAATGGAGAGAAACTAGACGTAGTCCCTTTATCACTCCTGGTCCTGTTTCCTGCTCGTTTGGGGTGCTTGCAGCCCCCCCAAACCCCTGCAGCTTTACAATCTGTGTAGTTATTTTGCACGGGCCACAAAGGGAGACGCAGGACGAGTAGCAGCATAGTGGAAACGGCACATGGGAGTCTAATTGTACTTGGTACTCCTACCAGTACAACAGAGCTTGAACTGATTACACTGCATTGCATTTTGGATTTTTTAAAGAGCCAAGCCACGTTTGCCATGTCACGTCCTGCATGCATATGATCAACAAGAAATGTTGAGTGTGCGACTGAGCAGACTGATGGGCCCAAACCCTTCATGAGTCTACCTTCAACACCATCCAACCTCTGCTCCTTAGGGACAAGCTGACAGAGATGGGAGTAGATTCATACCTGGTAGCATGGATCATGGACTATCTTACAGACAGACCTCAGTATGTGCGTCTTGAGAACTGCACGTCTGACACTGTGGTCAGCAGCACAGGAGCGCCACAAGGGACTGTACTTTCTCCGGTCCTGTTCAGCCTATATACATCGGACTTCTAATACAACTCAGAGTCCTGCCACGTACAAAAGTTCGCTGACGACACTGCTATCGTGGGCTGCATCAGGAGTGGGCAGGAGGAGGAGTATAGGAACCTCATCAAGGACTTTGTTAAATGGTGCGACTCAAACCACCTACACCTGAACACCAGCAAAACCAAGGAGCTGGTGGTGGATTTTAAGAGGCCCAGACCCCTCATGGACCCCGTGATCATCAGAGGTGACTGTGTGCAGATGGTGCACACCTATAAATATCTGGGAGTGCAGCTGGATGATAAATTAGACTGGACTGCCAATACTGATTCTCTGTGCAAGAGAGGACAGAGCCGGTTATACTTCCTTAGAAGACTGGCGTCCTTCAACATCTGCAATAAGATGCTGCAGATGTTCTATCAGATGGTTGTGGCGAGCGCCCTCTTCTACGCAGTGGTGTGCTGGGGAGGCAGCATTAAGACACAGTCACGCCTGGACAAACTGGTGAGGAAGGCAGGCTCTATTGTTGGCATGGAGTTAGACAGTTTAACATCCGTGGCAGAGCGACGGGCGCTAAGCAGGCTCCTATCAATTATGGAGAATCCACTGCATCCACTAAACAGTGTCATCTCCAGACAGAGGAGCAGCTTCAGAGACAGACTGCTGTCACTGTCCTGCTCCACTGACAGACTGAGAAGATTGTTCCTTCCACTCTGACTGCCTCAATGCTTCAGGCAACACATTTCTTAATAGTGATGTTTTATTTCTGCCAAATCCTGCATGATACACACTGGAGGCATTGAACGATATAAAGCCACTTGTACAGCTTCCAGTGTTCCTGGTAACACAGCGGCCTCAATAATAGTGACATGGAAGATGTTTGGAACCACCAGGACTCTTCCTAGAGTTGGCTCTCCGGCATGTCAGAGTAAATGGGCAAGAAAGGCCGTGTTCAGGGATGGGACCAAGAACCTAATGGTTACACTTACAGAGTCCCAGCAGTCCTCTGCTGAGATGTGACAGCCAATCAGGATGGCCACGTCAACAGCACTTATAGTAGAGTGCCAAACATCATTTAATGGAGTGGCAGAGCACAAGGAAAATGATTATCTCTAGTCTGGGGAGAAAAAACTGAACTGTCTGGGCACTGCTTATTACCTGCCTAATACCATGATGGTGGCAACAGCGTGCTCTGGTGGTGCTTCTCAGCGGCAGGGACAGAGAGACTGCTCAGGATTAAGGGAGAGGCCCAGAATGCATGCAACCTCAGACTGCAACAATTTAAACCTTTCAGCACAATAACGATCCAAAGCAAGACAATGCTGGGGTGGCTTCAGGGCAAGTCTCGACTGTCCTTAAGTGGCCCACCTTCAATCCCATAAAACACCTATGTACAACAGGGACCTCAAGATGGCAGTCTAATGGAGATGAAAGAACCCATCAGGAAGAATGGGATAAATGGCCCACATCCAGATGTGCAGAGCCTGTAGAAGCTGAACCCAAGAAGACACAAAGGGGCTGATAAAGGGGTCTGAATACTAACACGAATGAGGGATTTCAGTTTTTGATTTTTAAGAAATGTGCACACCTTTCTGAAATCCTGTTTTCACTTTGTTATTATGGGTTATTGAGGGTAGACTGATGGCAAAAATGGCAAAAGTATTCATTTAATATTAAATCTACAACACAGTGTGCAGAGTATGTAGGGGTTTGAAACCACTTTCACGCTCTAATAACAGTAATTTAGTGTAATAATATTAGTAGTATAATACTCTAATAATCACATATACAACTTTTATTATTATACTAATACTCCAATTGCTGTATAATACTATTAATAAGAATGATAGTGTCCTAATTGTAGAATAATTCTCTTATAACAATCGCATAATAATAATAATAATTTTAATAATAATAATTTTTTGCATTTATATAGCGCTTTTCTCACTACTCAAAGCGCTCAGCAATTGCAGGTTAAGGGCCTTGCTTAAGGGCCCAACAGAGCAGAGTCCCTACTGGCATTGACGGGATTCGAACCGGCAACCTTCCGATTGCCAGTGCAGATCCCTAGCCTCAGAGCCACCACTCCTAATACACTAATAATAGAAGTACAATACTCTAATAACAATCACATAGTATAATAATAATGCTGTAACAGTAGTAAAATACTCTGATAATAAAAATGTAGTATACGAATAATAGTTATCTAATATCCAGTGGAGTCCTGGCCCACTGTAATATATGCAGTATATACGCCCCGATCAGCCACCACATTAAAACCACTGGCAGGTGAAGTCTTTCACATGGATTATCTCATTACAATGGCACCTGTCAAGGGGTGTGATATTTTTGGCAGCAAGTGATCAGTCAGGTCCTAAAGGTGATCTGTTGGAAACGGGAAAAATGGGCAAGTGTAACGATCTGAGCGACTTTGGCACGGCCCAAATTTTGAAGATAGATGACTGGGTCAGAACATCTCCAAAATGGTGTACCTGGAAGCAAGTGGTTAGTACTTACCAAAAGTGGTTCATGGAAGGATAACTGGTAACATGGCAACAAGATTGCGGATGCTAAAGGCTCACTGATGTATGCGGGGAGTGAAGGCCGGCTCGTCTGATCTGATGACACAGAAGAGCCTACAATGGGCAAGTGAGCATTAGAACTGGACCATGGATCAATGAAGAAGTAGGCCTGGACTGATGAATTAACTTTTTCTTTTAGATCACGTGAATGGTTGGGTGCATTTGGATTGTTTATTTGGGGAAGAGATGGTAGCAGGATGCACTATTGAAAAAAGGCAAGATGGCAGAGGCTGTGTGATGCTCTAAGCAACACTCCGATTGGAAACCTTGGGTCCTGGCATTCATGTGGATGCTACTTTGACAGGTGCCACATGCCTAAAGATTTTTGCAGTCTACGCACACCACTTTGTAGCAGTAGCCTCTTTTAGCAGAATGATGTTCCCTGCCACACTACAAAAAATGTTCAGGAATGTTTGAGAAAAGTTACAAAGAGTTCAGGATGTTGACTTGTCCTCCAAATTCCCCAGATCTCAATCCAACTGAGCATCTGTGTGATGTGCTGGAAAAACAAGTCTGATCCACGGAGGCCCCACCTCACAACTTACTTGGTTTTTCTGCTAAGATCTCGGTGCCAGATACCACAGGACACCTTCAGAGGTCTTGTGGAGTCCATGCCTCAATGGGTCAGAGCTACACAATATTAGGCAAATGTTTGGGCTGATTGGTGTATTTTTTTGTATGAATGTATAAATTTGAAATTGGTTACTCTAAATTTTAATTCATGAAGCTGGGATACATGTGTGGTAGGTGGATAAGAATTAATTCTTTAAAATAAACCGTTTGAAATGTTCTGGTTATTTATGCCATTATCTACTAATACACACACACCAGCAGTTAACTTTTATGCTATCCCTAATATTCAGTGTTGTTTGCCTGGGTGTCTGCTCAGCTCCCCATACAATTAAGAGAGCAAACTCCATAGAAAACAAAACCAAGAAAACATTTAAAGATATGGAAAAACATGCAAGTATTTCTTCACTTCTTACAAATGTAAATCTCATACTACTGCACTATTCTGAATATTGAACATGAGAAGGAAAAGGGTCAGCTAATTAAACAAACAATGAAATAAACAAAAGTAAAATTACTCACAGATCATTAACTTAGAAAGAAGACAGAAAAGAAACAGCATCAGGCACAGTGAGACCTCAGGACACCTCTAACTGTCCCATCCTGTCCTTCCTTTCCTTAAACCTAGTGAGGTGCTCCTCTTCCTGCCTTACCACAATTTCTGAGCTGAGATTCTCTGCTTCTTTGCATCGTTTCTAAATTTGATCAAAACAACATTTATCAAATTATTTCCACAGGAATGCTTAGGCTTCATGATGCATATTGGGCCAATTACATCTTATTTGTGTTGAAGAGCTTCAGCATAGTGAACAAGTAATGCCTGAATTCCATTTAGCTGATTCATTTAGGATTGCTAACATCTCTTGAATGCAGCAGGCCTACTTAATAGCAATCACTGCATTCCAAACACAGACAGTACAGTCCATTGTATCACTTGGCACTCCTACCCATGCAGGAAGGCTTTAAAAATTTTACTTCCAATGTTTACCAGCTTCATGCTGGTTTACTATAACTTTGGATATTTATTAGAATTGTGATTTGGGGCGGAGGTTAATTTAACTATTTTGGAGATACACTGAGGTGTCACACATTTTACAGCTTGTGTGTATGTTTACAGTACTGAAAGGGCAGCAAGGTGGAAAAAAGAGTTAGAGCCCCCTGGAGAATATTATACCCTTGCAAATGCACAAGAAGTCATAAGCCTGCTTGCTCAACCTGACAAATCACTGTTGGTTACTGATTTAGAGGGCCTGTACGAGGAGGACATGAAAGCAGAGAGGGATAGGGTCCCAAGGGCAGTGTCACCATTGACAGAGTAGCTTTTAAAGTAATACCTGTGGTCAAACAGAGTAATGCAGTATACTGACAGGCATAAGAATTACTTAATACCAACTGTGGCGTGCATATATATATGATAAATATAATTCTGAATACATGTCTACAAACAAATGCACCATTAAATACCATATGGGCTTAATCTTGGACTCACCTAAACAAAAAGACATCATAACTTTTTAGTATCCTTACAAGCTTCCTGAGCAGATCTCAACCTTCAAAATTTGCTTTTTCACTCTCACTCCGCCTCTACTCCTAATTCACAGCCAGGGCCTTATAAAGAAGGGTTCTCCAGGATGGGAATGGCTAAAGCATTTTGCTGGCTACAATAATTGAGCGAGGACATTATTTGTACATCTGTTAGGTTTAGGACACAAAAACCTGAAAGCTGTACCTGATAATTATATATTCTTTTAGTAAGAAAGAACCTGTACTAACAGACATGATCATGAGCCATTTGTCTAGCAGACCAAAGGGCACAACTGTTTACAGACACTGGGCTCTATCTGGCTCGAGGTGTTGAGTGGGTCAATTGAGCGGATCACTTGCAGTCCAAATAACATCGGCAAACTGAGGAGTTTACACTGGACAAGAATACTCACAAGTGTCTTTGCGATTGGCTCTTCTGGTGGCAATGTGATGTGCGGCTTTCAGGGCTGATTAAGAATATCCTTTCATGCTAGCAGTAAGTTGACAGGAGAACCTTAAATCAGAGAGCTCCTTGCTTTCAAGTCGAATTACTCACACCTTGTTCTTTCAGTAAGCCTGCACTGTCCATATTTGGCATTTATTAATTATAGCACTAAAACCTCTACTTTCAGGGCTGCATTACCAGATGAAACCTTGTTTGTGAAAAGACAATACATAACTGGTATTCTTTGTGCAAATGCTTTCAGGCAGGTTACTGTCTTCTTTAAAACCTCTAGGCTCATGGTGCAAACCTCATGACAAGCAAAGATCTGATTTCAGGTCACTCCGGTCCTTAAGAAACACCTTTATCACAATCTTACTTGATGCGGCTTTAGAGGCAAGCATAACTTCCAGATGACTGCCGATGTCAATGTTTGTAGGCTAGCAGGAGGTGCTATTTTCAGTAAATTTTAAATTCTAGGTCTGTTACTGTTTTAGAAGAAAGAAAATTAAAAAAAAACTTGATCAAATTAAATTTCACCTTTACAACTTTAGCATTTTCAGTAAAGCTAGCTTTAATAAATATGAAAACAACAGAATAACATATTGAACCAATACATTAATGTGTGCTGTAAACAATTGGAAAAAGCAAATCTTTCTATCTGATGCACCTTGGAGTTAAGGTAATGGGTACATCCAGACTCTGTTAAAACTTTACCTTCAAACATGGTATGCATCATTCATTTAAACACAACAACATGTTGAACTGTATGGTTTCATCTGCTTACGAAGTTGAATGAAATCATGGTTGTAGACGAACAAAAAAGCCCACAAAATTAAAGTGAAAATTCATCTTTATTGGTACCATACATTAATTAATAATGGCACAAACTATGCAAAAAAATGAACATAATAAAATATTACATTGCCCCAAAGTCAAGGGGCCCTACTGTGAGACTAAAGGATACAAAACACCCGTCGGTTTAGTGTCAGAAATCGTACCCATAACTTGCAAAGGAAAATCATGTAGAGCTAAGCCACAAGAAGGGACAAGAACCCTGTTTTGTAAACCAAATGAAAATATTTTACAAAAGCATGGACCAGTACTTCCATTCAATACTGTAGTATTTATGAAGCAACTATAAATGTTATGAGTTATGAGGAAAACATTACAGCTTTAGGAATCAAGGTTGAGGCTTAAAAAATAATATAGTCACATTTGTCAATGAGCTAAAGAAAAAGGACATTGATTCAGTGAAACAAAGAGTACAAAGGAAGGAAGAATAATAGGGTTCAACTAAACATGCATTAGCAAAAGCTTTACAAGTAAATTTCCAAAGAAAATGGGTAGTGTGATAGACAACCAGAGAGGTGTATGTACCCAGAATATAATTCAAGTCTCAAGCACATTTCAAAATGAACATTTGACCTTTTTCCTGTTTATTTCTTTATTTAAACATTTTACAGACAGGGCTTTGCTTTGGGGTACACTAAGAAGGAATACATTTAATTACAGCTATACAGAACTTCTGCTACTACCTTAAATATACAAGCACAAATACACAAAAACAGATAAAATGATAAAAAGTAAAAGTCCACACAAGTTTACATAGTCCAATAAAAAAAAAATAATAAAAACCAATATTTATTGGGGGTAGGGATTTAAAGGATCTTGCAAGTAGTTCCTTGGTCTGTAGCTTTCGGTGTTGGTAGAAAGAAAAAATAGAAAAAAGGGATATACAGGCCAGTATAAAATACTTCTCAATTCATTAAGTAAACAGATTGAGGTACTGGGTTTTAGTGGTGTGAAGGGTCTCCAAAAAGCAAAACAAAAATACAAGCTTCTTATTTAATTTGGTACTTTTTCCAAAGTACCACATAATCCTGTTGAGCACAACTAGAGCACCAAGTTATTAGCACTGCTAAATTCAGGTCTGCGTTGTACTGTGACAATGGATATAAACAAAAGATATTTAATGGACTTCTAAAACCTGTTAGATCCTACAACTGTACCTTTTGTCAAGCATTAACACAATTTTTCTGATTCATCACATTATTTAGTTTAGGCTTAAATATTTTGTGACCACATTGATGATATTTGGAGATGTCCTTTAGTAGAGCCAAGAAGAAAGGTTCGTTTTATGCATATACAGTAACTCTGAATGGTTGAGTCAATCAGAAAGAACCCAAGGAAAAATCAGAGGCTATTTAAATAATGCTTACACATGTGTTTCTCTTTAAAAATATCAATCCAAATATTACTTGTACACACACTATTTGCATGTTATCTGGCTTATTTATCCTAAAACTTCACCAGTAGAAAGACGGGTGTTCATTTTGTGGTTTTTTTTTTAAACTGGCAGATGAACACATACTTCAGTTTCTATTGACACTCCCGAGTTTCCATCCCTGCATACATTTAAAGTTACAACAGATACAAATCTTCACACCCACATTCTGGAAAAATGTCATTAAAGACAAACACATTAAAATTGCAGTGCTTGATAATAAGTGAAATTAATAGCAATCAGACAATTTACTCATTAGTGGGCACAGTATCACAATGTTAAAAATATATGGCTGTCATACAATTCAACAATTACATCATAATTTATTTTCATTTCATAAATCAGGCTCATTTAAAAAGTGAAAATTAAAAATATATATATAAAAATAAAGTAAGATACAACAGTACATTTTGAGTTTAAAAAGAAATAAGTCGGACAGGTCAAACTCTTGTGTGTCAAGATTCAATTTTGTTTGTAAGGTCAATCTCTCCATCCGTTAATACCACTTTCATATCTTTCACATTTTGTTCACAGGTATAACAATGTGTCCTGATGTGCACAACCAAATCCCAAGTACCTCAATGCTTTACTGTTTGTATATTTAAGTTTTAACGTGGTGGTTCTCAACTCCGGTCCTCAAGCTCCAGGACAGAATGGGTTTTTGTTCCAACCAGGTCCTAAAAAAAAAATAATTTTAATTTTTAAAACTTTGTATTCCACACTAAAGTGCACAGAATAATGTCCATAGACTATCTAAAGTCTCGGGAGCAGCATGAGATTGCTGACTTGTATGCACAAAGAAAGAAAATGTTATTTGGAAATATGCAATTGAAGTTCTGGTTGGAACAAAAATCCTCCTTTATAGGCTGTAACAGTTGGTTAGAAGAAGCTGCATTCAACTAGCCAGTTTTTATAGATGCTTATACTCAACCCATGCATGAATGTCCTTCACAACATTCTTCTTGTTTTGTGTGTGTATGGTTACCATTGCCCAAACTTTCAGGGGAGAGAGGGTAAGTGGGCAAAGAAAAAAAAGAAAGAAAGAAAAAGTAGCCAAGGCCTTACGTATTATTGAACCTTGGCTACACATTTTGTCCAGAATATGCTTTGTTGAAAAACTACTGTGAAATGCATCAACAGGATTGAACCTGAACTTTCTGCATGACTGTGGAACTCCCAAGATGCATCAGCCTACAGGACCGGAAATGAGTGCCATTCTTTTGAAATGTTATTTATTCAGGTAGATGAGTGTTTTTTTTTTTTATTTAAAAAACACGGATGTATTCCAGCCCCCTTCCTTCTTGCCTCGCCCCCCCTCCCCCCAATTCTTTTTTTTTTTCTCTTTTTTACTGAGACGCCTGCGATGTGGGGTTGTCGTTCTTGCTCTCCTGGCTGGAGGGGGCTTTGCTGTTCCAGGGGCTGTTGGCACCCAGCGCTGGGGAGTTGTTGAAACTGTCCTCGTCGTCGATGCCATTGGCTGCGTCAAACTGCGTGTTCTCCAACCGCGTGATCAGCCGCTCATCTTCATCCCCGAACTCCCCTCCCATCAGAGTGGGCTCTCCCACCACCATCACGTCCTGCAGGGGGGGACAGGAAGGGGCGCAAACATTATCCCCGCAATAGCGGGAGCAGAGATGAGGCCCCATAACAAAGGAGAAAGGGACAAGGGAGCTTGGGAAAAGGATGTGGTGGGGTCTACTGGAGTCAATATGGGGCTTGAACTACAGTGAATCTTAGAATTATAAATAACTTATCAAATGCTTGAAAGTGCAAAATGAATTTAATGGCAAATTCAAACAAATTTCTCATAAGTTCCTATTTTTGTATATATGTGTTAAAGGCCAAGCAATTGAGACCAAAGTTTGCTATTAATGATTACTGCTAACTTATGTTTACTCTATCAAATTCTGTAAAATTTGTAAAATGCTGTATAAATTGTTTTACTGTTCACATATACAAGGCTAATACGTGGATTATTGTGGCCCCCAACAGACATTCAAATATGAAAGAGTAAACAGAAAGAAAAAAAAATTACACCCTATAAAGAATGCTATCACTTTCTCTCCTTGTGTGAGTGATAAGATCAGCTCCTGTCATACACTGAACCACACAGTCTGATACATTTATTATCATTACTGCTATTCTTTAAATCATATGCCCAACAGAAGAACAACAGATATTCTTTTTCAGGGGTGGGTGATGTGGTCTAAAATATAAATATATCACATTTTATTCTTACTGGAAAGTAACAAATGCACAAAATTGCTCCTTGGAAGAAGTTCATTGCTTCTCTTACCCTCGCCTTATAAATGTATAATGCCTTTAATCAAATAGTTGAAAAACTTACTACTAAGTAATTTTTAACAAGGTACAGTGATTTATAAGGTATTTAGACTACTAAAAGTTTGAGAGTTTGCTGAATTATAAATACTACATTGTTTTCCAATCTGTACTTTATTGCAAAAATGATTCTAAGACAAATGAAAAAAAAATCCAAGACAAATTTGTCAGCAGACATATTAATCAAAAAATGAAATTTAAAGCTTGCATGAAAATTAAGGCCCCGTGCTCTGACAGCCCCAAATTGTCTAACAAGAAAAAAACTGCCTCAATATTATGCTCTGCCTATACCACTGAAATTATGTTTACTGTTTATATAAATGATGTACATACAGACATATACATAAAGCTCTGTCTGGTTAGTGTAAACAGTAAATCTGAAATAAAAGGTCCAAAAAGGAGAAAAAGAAAGACATTAAAGTGAGATACTATTAAAATGCACAGGATAGAAGAACAGCATAGAATTTCATCGAAGTACTTTTATGTCCCTCTGTGGCGCAAGAATCGATCAATTCAAGCAGCATCAACCCAGTCAGGTTGAGGGAAGCCACTGAGAGAGCAGAAGTTATGTTGAAAGAACTGTAATTACATTTAGTGCAAAGTAAAGCTATACTGCTCAGCTGTATTAAAAGCTCTGCACAACGGTGTCCTATATGGGAGTGTGGCAAGAAACAAATGCTTTATTAAAAAGAAGACTAAGATTTAGATATTTGGCCCAATCTCAAAGTGCTACAAATGCAACACTGTGCATATGTCCCCCAAAACTACCACCCAAAAGTGAAGTATAACAAGGACTGAGCGATTTATTTAAGCTTCCTTGAGAGGTCAACTTCCAGTTCTGACCGCAATTCAAACAAGAATCTGTGAAATGCTCTGAGTAGTGACAGCTAGCTAGCCTCAAAACTACCAAGAGCTATTTGTGGGGTATGGGGCACTTGCACCCATATGAAAGGCTAAAAGCTGTTAATGTGGAAAGATGCGGCTTAACCAGTTATTAAGATCTGCAAGCTAAATAAGAATTTGAGCTGAATATTTCAGTTTTTGAATTGAACATACAGTATCTACAGACAAATACAGTGGCATGCAAAAGTTTGGGCACCACTGCTTAAAATGTCCATTACTGTGAATAGTTAAGTGAGCAAAAGATGAAGTGATCACCAAAAAACATAAAATTAGAGATGACATTTCTTTTTAGTATTTTATGAGAGATTAATTTATTGTTTTTGTTTAGTACAATTGTACAGTGAAAAAAAGGAAAGGAGTACCATGCAAAAGTTTTGGTACTTAAGATATCCAAGGTCTCACAGATAACTTTTACCAAGGTCTCACACCTTCATTAGCTACTTAGGGCTATGGCTTGTTCCCAGTCATCATTAGGAAAGCCCAGGTGATGCAAATATGTATAAATTCTCTACTCCTCAAACCTTGTCCCGACAATCAGCACCCATGGACTCCTCTAAGCAGCTGCCTAGCACTCTGAAAAATAAAATAATTGATGTTCACAAAGCACAAGAAGGCTACAAGAAGATGAAGTTGAGGACTGAAAGACCAAGAAAACTTTCTGAAAGAACTGCTCATTGGATTGCTAGAAAAGCAAATAAAATCCACCCATTGACTACAAAAGACCTTCAGAAAGATCTAACAGACACTGGAGTGGTGGTGCACTGTTCTACTGTGCAGGAACACCTGAACAAATATGACCTTCACGGTACAGTCAGCTGAACAAGACCCTTCCTCCATCTTAGCCACAAAATTCAGCACATTTTCAAATGAACATCTAAACAAGTCTGATGAATTTTGGAAACAAGTCCTGTGAACCGAAGAAGTCAAAATATAAGTTTTTCACCACAACGTGCAAAGGTTTGATTGGAGGAAAAAAAGGGTGCTGAATTCAAGGAAAAAAACACCTCTCCATCTATTAAGCATGGGGGTTGGACTGATCACAGGGAAGAACGGATTCAAATAAATACCAGCAAATCCTGGAAGCAAACATCACACTTTCTGTAAAAAAGTTGAAGTTAAAAAGAAGATGGGCCCTACAACAAGATGATCTGAAACACACCTCAAAATCTACAATGAAATACCTCAAGATGCACAAGTTGATGGTTTTGCTTTGTCCCTCGCCTACATCATTGAAAATCTGTGGATAGATCTCAAAAGAGCGATGCATGCAAGGATGAATGGGCGAAAATACCGCAAGTAAGAACCGAAAGACTCTTAGCCAGCTACAAAAAGTGTTGACAAGCTGTGATACTTGCCAAAGTGGGTGTTACTAAGTACTGACCATGATGGGAGTCCAAACTTTTGCTTCAGGCCCCTTTCATTTTTTTGGTACTTTATACCTTTGAATGATGGAAATAAAAATGTAATCTTGCTTAAAATATTAAAGAAATATGTCATCTTTAAATGTATGCCTGCTGGTGATCAGTTCATCTTCTGCTACTTAACTACAGTAGATACTCGCATATAAGTCGAAAAATTTATGCCTTAAAATTCATTCAAAAAAACAGAATTGACTTATCCGCGGGGCAACACAATTGTCCATAGAATTTGGGTAATGACATCGTACACTCAACGCTTCACGGTGTTAAGTCACCGGTCATCTGCCATTTCCCATGGTCTTTGAAATAATTATAAGCCAGCAATACTATTGCTAATAAGCTAATTTTTTTCTAATTTCATTAAATAATTCTTTACACTGTGAAATACTTGAATTTGAGCATTAGCTTTTGCAGGTTTTGGATAACAAACATACCATTAGCTGCCATGTGCAACCAGATTTGGAATCAAAAGAACCAAGGCAACGCACGCTATCAATGCGATGCAAGCGCAGCCCGCGATTCAAAAAATTTCTCTGCCTACCTGTTTGCCTCGTCTGACAGTAGCTGAAAAGCAGCATCAGGAGAGAGCAGCCTGAAATAGTCCAGCAGCGGGTGATCTGTCGTGTCCAACAGCAAGCCATGCTGTCTTGTGAAGTCCGGTAGCCAGTTCGGCTACCACGGATCAATGTCTGGGTATTCCTCCCACGCGAACCTTGCCGTAGCTGCATCGGCTGCGGGAATGCGTTCAGCTGGCAGCCGATCAGCTGGCGCGGCATCGACTGGTGTCCGATCAGCTGATGCCAGCTTCTCACTCTCTTGCTCGATTCCTGATTACTGTTAATAAAATCCGATTCTGAAAAATCACAGTCCGACTCAGCGATAATGTGCAAAACATCGTCTGCCAAGTGTTTTCTTTTCTGCACTCGCTTCGCTGCCTTGTGACATATCGACACCATCTTGCCTTTGTTTACATTTCGCAACTCACGCACACGCAAGGATTAGTTGCTGAGTCAACGAGTCTAGCATTTCTCCAAGCACAGAGGGAATGCCTGTGACGTGACAGTGAGTTTTGTCGCCATTAACAGCTGATTGTCGCCCTCTATCTCTGATAGCTGTCAAGTTTTACCCTCGACTTATACGTGGGTCATAACAAGTTTCATAATTTTCGGCTTAAACAATACACTCGACTTATCTGCGAGATTGACTAATACGCGAGTATCTACGGTATTCACAGTAACGGACATTTTAAGCAAGGGTGCCCAAACTCTTGCATGTCACTGTAGTAAACTCTGTACTTATTTTTTCTCTTTTTGCACATATGAGATTTCAATAAAAATGCTGATTGGAGCAAGTGGGGTTAGTTTTACCCAGCTTAAAAACACCTTAAAACTTAATGCTCAAGTACAGAATTCTACAAAGTAAAATTAGGTTAACTAGACAAGTAAGTACAAATATCAAGTCTGTTTACAACAATGTTTGCTTTTTAAATTAAGGAAATCCAAACAAGTTAAATTTTTCCAGGATAATACATAAATGGCATAGTTCTACTGTTACCTCATTTTGAGGGAAAAATTTATATTTGAAACTGATCATTTTTTTGTGGTTGATGTTATCCTTGCTTTCCTCTACAATTTCTCATTAGGAGGTATACAGAAACATTTATTTAAATTGTTTGTTTCACTCAACACTGCAATGCTGCACTTACAGGCTTATTCAAAGAAATTTTATTCCTGCCTGGCATTCATTTAAAATGTTGTAAAAACCATACTTAGAATAAGGAAGGATATCCATCTGACATCTGTTCTTAAGTCTCTATATACCAGTTTCCAGTTATTCTTTAATCAACTTCCTGATATACAAAAGGTGTGAAAAGCATCGCTTACTCTCTCACTTTAGCTTCACCTTACATAATATTTTGATATCTGTAACTTCACAGTATGCTTTACATACTGACTGAAGAAGTAAGACCTTTTCTAAGCCTATAGATAAACAAATTTACTATAGCCAGCACAGCATTTTGCTATGAGTATCCAAACTCTCAGAGGCCTTGATTTCACCACCTTTTTATGACTTGACAGGGAGGCTCTGCCATTTACTCCGCGTTTTGTGCCCAAAAGCAAGATTTGTTGTTATCAACGGCTTACTATTTATCGTACATAACACTGAACATCACTACACATTTTTTTACATTTTGTCATTAAGAATATTAACTTCTTCAGGGTGGATGTTGACTTTTGTCAAAATTCAGGGGGAGAGCATGGTAATCAGCTGTAAACTGTGACTAAGCTTGCTGTTACGTTTTAGATCAACTCTGTTTACTAGAAGGAAAGTTAGCTTCACTGATTTGACCTTGATTCCCTGCGCACGCATAAGTAGCAAAGAGCAAACAACCTCTAAAATGGCCTCGACATCTAGTGAGAGACCAAAGCGAATGTGCAAAGCAAAATACTCCTTAGATGATGGTTTGAATATTATCGCTGAATCAAACTCTGACTTGTTGGACTCCAGTTCTAATGTGATGTGGACATGGAGATCGAAAATGAAAGTGAGGTACCAGTATCAGCTGATCGTTCTCCAGCTGATCAGGGGTGCCAAACACATTTGTGTAGCTGATGCACTTACAACAACATTAGCCTGGGAAGACCACCACTTACGATGACAAGTGGTATAAACCAGATTGCGTCGCAGTGAAACGGTCACTGTGACCCACCTGCTGGCTATCGAACTGACCCCATGCAGCCGTTGCTGCTAGAGACGCCGTTCATAACACTGAAAATCACTACTGGTTCAACAGGCACCAACAGCAGACACAGTACACAGCCACAGAAGTTTTGTTTTGATTTATAGGTGAAAACATCACTTTATGTGCTTTTCAGAAAACTGAGTTTTTTGGAAAAAAATATTCAGCCCTCAAAGAGTTAATAAACAGTTCTTAGTTATTCTGTATTTATTAAATTATTCTGTATATATTAATGTTGATTTGTACTAATGTGTGAATTTATTTAGGTACACAGAGTGTGGTGCTGTATTCTCCCCCTGATACTATGAAAATCCATTATGTCTGCACTGAATCTAAAATGACTACAACACAAGAACAAATGTAAATTTACTGTTTGAGTGTGGGTTGTGCCTTGATGTGGACTAGTGCCCTGTCTAGGGATGGTTTCTTTCTTTTACATGATGTTTCTGCCGAGATATATTCAAACCTCTGTATCCTTGAATTGGATTAAGTAGGTTTGACAATAGATTTATTGAGACACGTATAGCGTTAGTAATTTTTGAATCTCAATATGTCGTTTGATAAAAGTATCTATATGATAGGGAAAAAGGATACTTAAATAAAGTTATCTAATACTACATTTGACTCTAGGCTAATTGCATTACAGGAGTGTAAAGGACTGTACTGAGATGCATGAATGTTCCAATTACTTGTATATTTAGGCAGTGGTGTATAATGTAACAGACCAAGCATGTGTGAATATAAAAATGTTTTCCACATAAAAGCAAAATTATTAATCACCTGGAACCTACTGCAAGCAACATCGTATAGGATCAACTACAGCTTCGACAGTGACTTACTACTTAATAAACTCACAAAAACATACCTAAAACAAAAGAAATAAACCAATATTTAAAATGCACAGTATCTTAACGTAGGTGACTACATTACAATAAATAAAGATCGAGAAAAACAGGCTACAATATAGAACATGTGATCTGGAGTCCGACCTTAACATATCACTTCCTCTACTCTTATTAAAGGAACATGGCTCAGTCCTTATATTTTGTGCATTTGTGTCATTACTTTTGAGCTGTTTACTTTTGCTCTAATCACAATGTACACAAGACCTTAGTTGCACATTGTGAAAAATTTACTGTGATAATTATTAGAGTCACATCATCCAGCCCCACTTCTCCAGAACAACTATGTTACTTAAATGTATAACTAATGGCCTACCGTTGAGTCATATTTCACCACCCCTCTTTTCAATACTCAAATTAATACTATCTGGAATAACTAAGTTCTCTGCTTTTCTAATTTCCAACTCCAGAAAATTCCTGAAAAATAACTGTAGCTTTGCTCACTATACATGATTTCTCCCTTTGGTTGTTTATTGTTATAAATGATGAAAAACCAGATGCTTACAGGTACCTGACTGGAGAGAGCAAAACTGCTGGCAGGACTCTTCTTCTTGCTGTTACTGTTACTATTGGTCCCTCCTCCAGAGCTCATAGTACTGCCTCCTGACATCTTCCGTTTTCTGCGTTTGCTTGGTGCCTGCCTTGCTGGCTCCGCTAGGTAAATAGTGAGTTAAAAGTGCATTAAAAATAAATAAATGATGAAATAATGAACACACTGTAATCTGTAGGTGCTAACTCAAAGAATGATTTTGGTTCAATCAAAACACTGAAATTAACTTCATACAGAACTAGAAACAACTAACAAATGAAGAAAAAATATACCACAATCTTCACACATGAAAATGTGTCACAAAGAGAAAATACCCACTACAACCAAAAATTGTTTGACAATAACGAATTTCTGATATACATTTCATGCTTTAAAGTGGAAAAAATATGAACTCTCCCAGGTGGATTTTAACAGACAAGCCAACATTTGTATAGTGGACTGTGTCAGATCAGATATAAGCAAAGCTTTGCATATCTGCATTGTTTGCTGGACAAGTGAGCCTGTCATTCAGTGTGAGTGTTCCATGTTTCCCTTGTATAATTTTATTTTCAAGACATATTTTCATGCACTCAGAGGTCCATGTAGAGGTGGTGGCAGAATTGGTCTATGATGTCAATAAAACGAAACGCTGTCCTTAACTCTTTCAGGGCTGATGTTGACTTTTGTCAAAAGGAGGAGTTGATGATGGTAACGGACTGTAAACTGTGACAAAACCAACCGTTATGTTTTAGTTTGACTCTCGTTGTTAGAAGGAAAGTTAGATTCATTGGTATGACTGAGATTTCCTGCGCTCGCGTGAGTAGCAAGCCGCAAACAACGGCAAAAATGGCACTGACATCTGGTGAAAGATCAAAGCGAATGCGTAAAGCAAAATACTCCGTGGACAATGTTTTGCCTATTATCTCTGAATTGGACTATGACTTGTCAGACTCAGATTTTGATACAAGTGATTGAAAATGAATGTGAGGTTCCAGCTCCAGCTGATTGGTCCCCAGCTAATTGTTGTACTGACATTGTTCGCCAGGGAGGACTGCCACTTAACAATGATAAGAGGTAGAAACCAGATTGCAATGCACTGCGACTTTGTCCCAGCCACGCAAAGACAGCCTGCTGCACATTCTTGGCAAACTGGCAGCCACAGCATGCAGCAACAGATGTTTTATGTTGATTTCTGTGTGAAACCATTGCTTTTCAGAAACTGTTTTTTGGAAAAAATATTCAGCCCTCAAAGAGTTAATCTCCTGCTGGATGAGTTCAGTTAATGAAAAATGCCAGCCCCGTTTCTAACAATATGAGTTCCCTTCCATCACAAATATTGTGGCACAGATAATAGAACAGGAATGTGAACGCATGCAAAATATCTAAAGAACTGGTCAAACACTTATTCTTCATGCTGGCTGTTTTCAGCATTAGATATTTCAGGGACTCTTGGTCATAGGTTCAAGTAGTCCTCGCACCATGGTTAACTACCAGTCCTAGATCATCAAAGAACTCAAAATCAGACAGTTTCATGAAAAAAAGTTGGCTTCAGAATTTAGTGTTTTTTCTTCGTCCATGCTCAGAGGATTTTCCATACATTTTTGTGAATGAGAATGAGAGGTCATTTTTATGAAATAGAGATTTTGTGTTCTTTTCATGCACTTCCAGATTTATGATGTCAGAGGCTGAATTTAAAGATGACTGGCTGAATACAACTGATTACATTCAATTCATCCATGGTGATCTGAGTTCATGTTAACAAGGCACAGGAGAAAATTTGTAACAAAATTAAATTTTCATTCTATGTTTGAGACATCAATTTCAGAGCACAAACCTTACAATACTCATTGAGGCAATTTAAAAATTCATTCCATGTTTGGCGCTATAAAGTCAGGATTCAGAAGCCTTGCAACCAGGGGTGCACCCCTTGGAAAGCATTAAACAAATGACACAAAAGCAGCACTTAGCACAAAAAGGGCTTGTGCTATACACCTGGACTTCCCCCATACACAAGCCTATTGTTATCCTCCGATTTCTCCTCTGTCAAAATATTGGACATATTTGCAGATTTGATTATCAGTCAAGAAACATGATCAGCTTGACACCATCTATGAATTGACTTTGGATATTCTCTGCCAAGATATGCAAATGACATACAGCAGTTGCTGGTAACAATCAGGTAGATTTGAAAGATTGTTGTGGGGTACGAAATCTGTACATTTTGGTTTATATTTCCATTATATTTTGTTCAAGACAAGACAACAGATGAACTACATTCCGGACAAATCAAAGCATGTTTTTTTTTTTCGCAGTTATACCTCACTTTTAAAACAGCTATTCCAACAAAGAAAGGAAGACATGCTGGTGGCTCAATTACTTTATAACCTAAGAAAGGATGGACATCTAATAATTTTACAGCCTGGAAAAGGAAGATCTGCCAACACCTCAAAGAACATAAAAGGTTTTATTGTTTGGGAAAACGGACAGTGAATTAATTCTTCATATTGACAGCCTGCCAATCAGAATATTTATCAATCACATATTGCAAAAACCCCTAGTACAATTTTAGAATAAATATTCCTCGTCTGAGGAGTGAGTAGGGAAGTAAGGACATAAGGAAGGAGTGAGGAAGAAGAACGGACGAAGACGTCACTGCTCATCAGAAAAACATCATGAACATTGATTGCTAAATCAAACGCCGCCCTGGGACATTCATCCTTGTCATCTGTAACTTTTTCGTAAGCTTTTTCTAAAGACTATATACATCCAGACTTTCCTATCTGTACCTATTTTCTATTATTTTTCGTTCCAGTGGTACAGTGATCCCTCGCTATATCGCGCTTCGCCTTTCGCGGCTTCACTCCATCGCGGATTTTATATGTAAGCATATTTAAATATATATCGCGGATTTTTTGCTGGTTTGTGGATTTCTGCGGACAATGGGTCTTTTAATTTCTGGTACATGCTTCCTCAGTTGGTTTGCCCAGTTGATTTCATACAAGGGACGCTATTGGCAGATGGCTGAGAAGCTAGATTGCTTACTCTTCTCTCTCTCTTGCGCTGACTTTCTCTGATCCTGACGTATGGGGATTGAGCAGGGGGGCTGTTCGCACACCTAGACGATATGGACGCTCGTCTAAAAATGCTGAAAGATCATCTTCACGTTGCTATCTTTTGTGCAGCTGCTTCCTGAAACGACATGCTGCACGGTGCTTCGCATACTTAAAAGCTCGAAGGGCACGTATTGATTTTTGACTGAAAAACAAACTCTGTCTCTCTCTCTCCCTGCTCCTGACGGAGGGGGTGTGAGCTGCCGCCTTCAACAGCTTTGTGCCGCGGTGCTTCGCATACTTAAAAGCCAAACAGCCCTATTGATTTGTTTGCTAGAGATTGTTTTCTCTATCTATGTGACATTCTGTGCTCCTGACACACACTCCTTTGAAGAGGAAGATATGTTTGCATTCTTTTAATTGTGAGACAGAACTGTCATCTCTGTCTTGTCATGGAGCACAGTTTAAACTTTTGAAAAAGAGACAAATGTTTGTTTGCAGTGTTTGAATAACGTTCCTGTCTCTCTACAACCTCCTGTGTTTCTGTGCAAATCTGTGACCCAAGCATGACAATATAAAAATAACCATATAAACATATGGTTTCTACTTCGCGGATTTTCTTATTTCGCGGGTGGCTCTGGAACGCAACCCCCGCGATGGAGGAGGGATTACTGTATTATTATTCCTGTAATAAATACCATGCTGCTTTTAACTTTTTATGCTTTGTCTTAATGTCTATAGAGTGATTGAAATAATAAGTTAGATTTCTTTGAGCACCTAGTGCAGCCAGAGATTCGCCATTACCGCTGTGCTGCGAGGTTCATTAAGGCTGAGAGTGAGAGCTCCACTCAATAGTAGGGAACAGTACGTAAAGAAGGTATTCTTGGCTAATAAATGGTCTATAGTCAAGAGTGCGGAGTCTTTGTATGTTGAAATGCATTCTTGAGATCTCATTAAAACATCGTATGTTGTTTGTGCCGATGATAAGTAAATCTATTGAAGTGCTGAGTGACAGGCCGTGTTATTCCTAAAGCATTTGTGTGGTTTAAAGTGCTAAAGGTTAATCAGTGTGTGTGTCATTCATGGGGCACTGTTGTGGTTAGGGTCTGTGTGTATGCGTATATCTATGTATGTGTGCAACAGTTGACCAACCTGATAACGAACTTGAGGAGAACACTTACCCTTGATAAAACAGGTAAAGGGTAAGTAGAGGGAAATACTAGGCTAATACATTTTTGGCAAAGCTGCAGGGTTCACGGAGTAATCGTGTGTTGCATTTTTGTGTGTTTGGTTACATTTTTCAAAGACGGGGTTGGATCGTCCACAGGCGGCGAATATGTTGTAATCGCCTGCTGGCATACAGCCGGCACATGTCAGCGTGCATCAACAGCATTTCTAAAGTTTTTTTAAGTGTAAGGTAGAATCAGCTGTTACAGCTGTGTTTTCTCCTCTAAAAACGGAGGTAACAGCAACGTTAACGGCAATGGCTGTAGACAGTGTAGAATCGGAGGCTGTTGTGCTTTCTCCAAGGAGGGCGGAGTCAGCCGCAGCAGCTGCGCTAGTCAAACACGCAGATAAGCCGTCCCTGCATAAAGTGGAGGCAAAGGTGGCTAAAATAGAAAACCTATACTTGTCTGCTGCTCATACAGGTTGTGTATGGTTAATCATTATAAAGCAGTTAGTTGAGGAGGCAAGAGAGATAAGAAATACCTGGCTAAAAAGTCACTGAGCAGCTAGCAGTACACGTAACGATGTACAAGGAGAATGCCATACAGATTAAGCAACGACCGCTCAGTGTTAAAGCATGCTCTTTAATTACGGGATCTTTTGCTGATAAGAGAGCTGCTTTTGTTGAAAGTAAAGGACCCAAAAGGGTCTGGCTGCAGACTGTGCACTCTCAGCCACATGCACGCTCAGCCACTGACGTCAGATGCACGCTCAGCCACAATAGGAAGTGCAACCGACGCTCAAGCACCAACTTAGTTTTCGAGGCCAACACGAACGTTAATTTACGTTTTATTTTTTCTTTTACCAAATTATATAGTTACGTTTTATTATTTCTTTTACCGAATTATATAGTTACGTTTTATTTTATTTCATGCCATACACACATTATTGCAGTGTAAATGCTTTGGTCAAGTGCGTTAAGTAACTTCTTTCTTTAATGACTGGAGTGAGTTTGTTTTCAGTTACGGTGACTACTAGCCAGTTAGCTCACGTTATCTTACCGTTAAATAGACACATGTCTACGACCTTAAGATATCAGAAGCGTATTTAAATTCGTGTGAATTAAAGTGATTTAAAAATGTTTATCAAGCTTATTAACAAAACAAAGATGTGTCGTTTCTTTGTGCTTTTACAGATGCACCCCTCCATAAGATGTGAGGCTATTGTGCCACAAAAGTGCACGAATTGTTGCACTTTGTATCATTGTTCACTATGCCCTGCCCTACAGTCTATGAGGTTGGCAAGAATCCAACAGCATTTAGATGGACATTTAAAAAATGCAATCATTTTTGAAGGTAATGCAAGGTGGATTATTACAATATAACTAGGGTGAATGAATAATTAATGTGCAAAAATACACTGAACTCTTGCATGTTAAAGTACAAAAAACCTGGAAACTTTAGCAAGACATGAGAAAAATATTATTTTAAAAATTTGGTAAGAGTCCCCCATGTAACAGAGTCTGTTTTCAGTCTACTTTAAGGCATTGTACAGACATGGAAAAAAATCACTTAAGGTGCTTGTAAATTTACTGGACACAGACCATGATACAGCCCACATAATAGCCACAATAGTCCCATTGTTTAGCATCTGAATGCTTTGTTTCAAGATTAATTTATTTACTGACTTGTTACCTTTTACTTGTTCTTATTTCTAACACATAACAGAATATGTCGTTGCCATCTGCCATGTAGGTCTGAGGGTCACTACCATTGTCCATTTTGCATGAAGACAATACTTAGAAGAAACAGTATGGACTGTCATCTAAAAATATGCTCAAAATCTGCATCTGAGCCTTCCCACAGCCTACTTTTTCCAGCACAAGAATCTTCCCACAACCTACCTGTTCCGGCACAAAAACCTTCCCATACCATACCGCTACCAGTACAAGAGCCCTCCCAAGCTAATGAGCTGGGTCCAGAAAACAGTTCTAAAACAAGAAATACAAGAAAGTGCCCTCATTGCTCATTAGATTTGCTCAAAAAGAATTTGGACACACACATCTTAAGAAAACATACAGACATATCCCAGGATGCAACACTCATGTCTCATCTTTCCAGCATTTGTGTTGATGTATCTAATGGAGTGTCAGTAGTTCAACGAACTGGCCATGGTTTTTCTGTTCCGGTCCATGTACAAAGGAAGACAACAGGCAACATTCAACATGTTAAATGAGAACTGGAGGAATGCTGCCAATTCCACCTTTTGGCTCAGAGAAGTGGATTGCCTTTTAGTCAGTGTGAACATCTCGGCTCACTTGATTATTGCCAGGACACTGCTTTTGAAGATATCTTAAATCCCATTGTGCTAGATGAAATGGTGGCCCTTAAATTTTTTGGGAATGAAAAGAAGGCAGTTTGCCTAAAACGGCAAAAAGCAGCACGGGCAGCTTGTGTCCCATTTTCTGTTCTGGTGGAATTTGGTGGCTCCAATAAGCAGATTACGCTATCCATACATGAGCCTACAATACATTATTATAGCCGTCTCGGTAGAGTCATGGTCTGCTATAATTCGACTGATGGCACATCCTGTACTCACAAAAACATTGGTAAATGGCACTTGTTTCAAATTAATAGAGACTTTTTCAAGACTGGACCATCTAAATCAGCAGATGCACAAACAATGCAAGTGGGTATTTATGTGCCCAACATTGTCAACTTATCTGGCTAATTCGTATCGTTTTGAAAGCTGGCAAAGATGCAGATATCCAACCCAGCAAAACTCAATTCAGGGAGATAACCAATATGGTACTTGTATAACACATTAGAAAATTGAAAACTCCTTTGTGATAAAAAGATCGTAATGGACGGTAGCATAAATAAAAGTTATGAGATGTAGCCACAAATTATATGAATCCAAATTGGACCCTAAGGTGTGTTTGCCCCATGTACAGAAAAATCATGTAGGTTTACTTAGCACAAAGAGAGGCCAATCAGAATGCCCCCTCAGTCTCATACAGACTCTTGCCCACAAAAACCACCTATTTGCGATATTCTGTGTTGTCTGAGGGAGTCATGACGCTTATATCAGAATGCAGTGGACATCTGGAAGTACAGAAAATGTGGGATGTCTGCACGTAATCCAAGGTGGTCCAGTTATTTTTTTCCCCAGAGAGGTAGTACTGTCCTGAAACCACCACATAGCCAGATAACTGTAACTAAGTGTTATGTTTTGCAGGCACAGGATGAATGTGAGGATGCATCAATACCGCCAGAAGTACAAGTAAATTTTTTTATCAGTTTTTTATATATCAATAATAATTGCATAAAACACATACATACACCAAATTTTTATTCCTGTCTAAGGTATCTGTCCTTGCACACACAAAAACAGCCAGTCAGTGGTGCAGTGACAGCCAACACCAATTCATTGGTCTGATCCAGTTGCCCCAGATACTGACTATGACAGAGGAAGATGCTGGGAAGGCTCTGCAGGAGTACGAAGCAATGAATGCAGAGGAAGATTCACTAGTTAATAGAGATGATGTTCTGGCTCCATTTTGTTTTGGGTTTAGCCATGTGCAAGACATGCACAGATTTTTAGATGAAATGGTGAATTGCAGGAAGTTCACTATGTACTGCTGCCTCCTTAACTAAATTAATGTTTTTTATTGGTTTGTGTTTTGTTGTTGGGGTTTTTTTTTGAAGGGGGAGGAAGGTCTTATGTATAAATAAATATATAAACATTTGATTACTGATGTGTCCAATGTCCTTTTCCCTCCACCAATTATTAATCACAGTTTGGTACCTCATGACATGTAAAGTATAGTACGTATTACAGTTCTGATATATAAGATTATTAACAACGCAGAATTGTTCTATTTGTTTTATTTTCATTTTACTCTATTCACACGTAAATACTGTATACATTAAATTTAAATGATGTTAGCAAGTTATGATGGTTGCATAATTGTTTTTTCCTTGGGATAACAGCGGGAACACTAAACTAGCACGCTCTAAACATCAGCGCTCTCGCTACGCTACCACGGCCATGCTGCTAGTAATCACAATAACAGGCAAGCATTTACCTTGGTTAACTTGATCTGTTAAAATGGTAAACATGTTAATAAACCAACACAAGCCAGCCAAACAACGTGAATATGCACAAGTTAACATGATTAAGAATATTCCATATCGTTCATAAATGGTAAGACTATAACTAGCAAACGTACCAACTTAGCAATCAGGAAACGGCTCCCCTGTTGCACTTCCTATTGTGGCTGAGCGTGCATCTGACGTCAGTGGCTGAGCGTGCATGTGGCTGAGAGTGCACGGTCTGCAGCCAGACCCTTCTCCAAAAGGACTTGCAGCTGTTAACGCTGCACACGGGAGCACAGTTTATAGCAGTGCAGATTGCTGATGGGATAGGAGGCAATCGCTCAAGTATGTTGTTAGTTGAGCAAGAAGAACAGGCAGAGGTGTTTTATGGTGGCAAAGCGAGCGTCTTGGTAAGAGTAGCTTGCAGCAGCAGCAGAAAACAGCGGGGGAGAAGCAGTTTTCAGGTCTCAGCGAGGGGGGGGGGGGGGGGGGAAAACCCCTGAGGCCAGCGTTTGACAGGTGGTCCCCTACAACTGACATAAGCGGTGTGATAGTGGAGACCTGCACACATATGACAATTGTTTTAAGGAAAGACGCTTTTTAAACATTGATTTTCATTTAAAACTGAAGGAGCATTGATCCTGATAAGTTTAAAGGTGAACAGCTATTGCAGGCTATAGGGTAGTGAAATATCCAGCAATAGCAGTAGAAATGAAGCTGGTTATTGGGAGCACTCCTTTCAAAGCCAATGTTGATTAGTGCTGCAGAAAAAACAATATTTATATTGGAGACACAGTGTACAAGGAAAGCTGCTATAATGTGAGGGTTACTTGTATGTGGTAATGAAGGAAAGTGTAAGTGACAATATGATGTGCATTTGTTTAGTGATGGTCAAATGCAACAATTGGTATGAAAAATGGCATGTGGTAGTATAAAAAACAGCCAATGCCAAACTGCAAGTGAAAGCAGAGGACTGAAAGAAAAGGAAAAGAGTAAGAATGTTTTCTTCCATTATTCTCTACTGTACTGCATTCTCTGTATAATTGTGATGTTTATCCAGTATTTAAAAATATGTTATACCAATAGTTAATCCATAACTTAGTAACCAGTGCTAAGATAAAATTTGATTTGGACATTGAATTTGGAGCAACTGGCGGATTTGTATAGCCATTGCAGACTGCAGTTCATGAGTTGAATAATGGGACTGAAAACTAAGTGAATTAAAGAAAGAAATAGAGGAAATGAAAGCAAAGTAAGTGTTTTTATATGAAAGCTTTTGAAAGTATTTGAATTAAAAGTGAATTTGGAATGGCCATTTTAGCAGTTAGTTGGAATTAAATTATTTTTGGGTTTTCAAGCAGCACATTTATATGGGGAATAAGAAAATGGAAGGCTGCGGCTTAATATTCAGTTTCTAGTGCTCAGCATGTAGAACAAAGGGGTGGAGAACCTAGCTAGTGAGCTGAGTTGAAAGCTGTTGCTTTGATGTTAAGAAGGACATACCGAAAGGCCTGTTGTGATTCACACTAACAACTAGGTGGTTTTTAGGGTCTTGTTACATGAGCACCAAAGCAGGAAGTAAGTCAGGTGACACATATTTGTTAAGTCTGTTTGCTAGGTAAAGAGCTCTATGAGTTATTGTGAAGCAGGGGCAGAAGGCAGACATTTTAATAAAATATGTGAGCGCTCTCTCTCAATAAGAAATTTGTGTTATTTCAATCACTCTGGCTAGGTGGACAAGGTATGGCGAATTGCAGCACTATTAATAAATTACATCTGATAACAAGGTCTGGATTAATAGTCTAGGAAGAACATCCAGAAAATGAGAAACAGTGGCTGCTGAAAATAAAAAGGACATTAGACTTGATTTGACTGAAAGCTAGAAAATACTTTCTTGCATCCATTTCTATACACTTTATTAGAACCGGAATGAACTGTTTATTTTGAACTGAATTTGTGTGCGACAAAGTTTTTACACTAGGACCTGAAGCAAGCATCAGAATCCTGCTGAAAGAGGCCATGGGACTGCATCACCGTCATTGTCAAGCACTGGACAGAGGACAAGACAACTGGACACTGACAGACAAAAGCTAAGTGTTCTTTCCATAAGCACATAACATGGGATGTACTGCATGCAGAGGGAAGCTGGTTTCTAAGGGCAAGACAGGACAGTTTAGGACACATTTTTAGGGATTTCATAGGGCCCAAAGAGAGAACAATGAACAAGACAATCAAAAAGTCTATGAGGGAATCACTTTGTCCAAAAGGCCTAGACAGATAGGTTATGCCTTATTTAGCATTTGTTTTAATTTTTGTAGCCTGTAAATTGACGTGTAAGCCCACTATGCTGAACTAGGTGACTTACAGTGATGTCCATTCTGAGTTTGGTTAAATGTCAATATAATGTCTTGTGTTTTAATGGTAACTTTGAAACAGGCTATTTCCCTCCATCTTTTTGAGGCCTATTAGGCCACAGATATTTTCTGTGCTTTGTGGGTAATGGAAAGGTGTAAAGGGGCATGAGTGGAAGGCCAGTTTTGGAAAGGATTGTAGTATGCTAAGTGAGTACAAAGAGGGGGATAAATGGAATGCTGGATGCCCTAAGGACTATAATCTTAGTCACTTAGAGGCAGGGAGCTGCACAACAGTGACTGTGACAGTGGAAGTGATGCTCTAGCATGAAGGCAGTTAACATTCCTCTGGTGGTCCTCCAAAGATTTGTGCTCAAGGTGCACTATAACATTTGCTACATTTGAAGGGGTGGCAAATGGCACTGAGTTCTGTGATTCCATCAGGCTAGTCCCACTCTAACTACAGCTGAGCTATGCACCACGCCACAAACCACCTCACACCTGGTGTGCCTTTTATGGCTACCATAGTTAGGTATTGGGGGTAGTGCATGTCTCAGAGGGAACCATAAAACTCAGGAATATAACATGAGGAATTGGACATTAAAGCTAAATTAATTGGATACATTTCAGCTTCAAATTCTAAACTAGAATGTTAGATTTGCTGTTTTGTTAATGAAATTATTTAGTGAGTAAATTGGTCCAATAATGTGTGCTACAAAAAATAACAAGGTAAAGAAAGCTTGAACACAATTTGGTTAGAACAACTAAGGTTAGAGAAGTTTTTTGGGCCTTTTGACAAACTGGTATCCTAAATTGTATAAAACAGAGTAGAGAAATGTGAAGTTTATCATAGAGAATTTATATGAAACTTTGGAAATGTAATATAAAGTACAATGCAATAGTTAATTTTTAGTTTTTGAATGGGAAAGTGACCACATTAGAGAAGGACACTAAGAAATTGAAGGAGGCATTTAATATAAACACCAAGTAGTGGAATAAGTCAAATGGATCGAAAAATATTTTTTACTGCTCAAGTAGGGAACAGGAGAGGGTGTCCGTCTGTTGGGTGAGGCTTCCAGTGGTGATCCGTTGGATAGGAAGACACTTGATGCCCCATACAGGTTGTCCCAATTTATTCTGGCCAGAATTGGTGGTAGTCGGACCTCGCTACCAACTGAAAAAATTGAGCAGGGGAAATTACTTTGGTTTATTTGATAGCTGAGATGAAGGCCTCGTTTGAGAAAATGTGTTCTTTCATAGGACCATTCATTTTGTAATCAGATACAAAGACATTATAAAACCATTTATGTTGTTTACATAGCAACTCCAATTATAACTTAGATAGATTGTCTTTTGCTTAGGGGTCAAGGGGTGGAGTAAATAGTTCAAATTGTTTAGGTCAAACATAGTAATGTGGCAAACAATTTGGAATTGACACATCATTCGAACTTGGAAAAGGTGTTTAAGATTTAGGCAATCCAGCTTCCATCTTGCATACAGCATCTCTAGCACTTGAAGAAATAAAGACAAGAGCTGAAGAAATAACAGAACACTCCAGGAGTTACTAGCATCAACTAGCCAAGGATTCAGAATGCTTATAGAATCATTAAGAAATGATCATGGCAAATTTTGCAGTATATCTGATGGGATCCTAGCATAAGAACTGTATATGCTGATATTTTTTTCTTTTTCTGCTATTTGTAGGAGCTGTGAAGTACTTTAAATGTCCTTGTTGAGCCAAATCTGCTTGAGGGACTGAGTACTTGGGCAGTAGGAGGCAACTGGAAGGGCATGGGAACAAACTACCAACCCGGACAGCCAAGGGTTTGAAGGACTCACAGTTCATCTTTAGTTTGTCTGACCAAAATAGGGATGGAGTGTTGTGGGGTACAAAATCTGTACATTTTGGTTTTAAATTTCATTATATTTTGTTCAAGACAAGACAACGGATGAACTACATTCAGGACAAATCAAAGCATGTTTTTTTCTCAGTTATACCTCACTTTTAAAACAGCTGTTCCAACAAAGAAAGGAAGACACGCTGGTGGCTCAATTACTTTATAACCTGAGAAAGGATGGACATCTAATTATTTTACAACCTGGGAAAGGAAGATCTGCTGACACCTCAAGAGAATATAAAAGGTTTTATTGTTTGGGAAAATGGACAGTGAATTAATTCTTCATATTGACAGCCAGCCAATCAGAATATCTATCAATCACATATTGCAAAACCCCCTGGTACAATTTTAGAATACATATGCCTCGTCGTGAGGAGTGAGTAGGGAAGCAAGGACGTAAGGAAGCAGGGAGGAAGAAAAACGGACGAAGACGTCACTGGTCGTCAGAAAAGCATCATGAACATTGATTGCTAAATCAAAAGCCGCCCTGGGACATTCATCCTTGTCATCTGTAACTTTTTTGTAAGCTTCTTCTAAAGACTACATATATCCAGACTTTCCTATCAGTACCTATTTTCTATTATTCTTCGTTCCAGTGGTATTATTATTATTCCTGTAATAAATACCATGCTGTTTTTAACTTTCTATGCTTTGTCTTAATGTCTATAGAGTGATTGAAATAATAAGTTAGATTTCTTTGAGCACCTAGTGCAGCCAGAGATTCGCCATTACCTCTGTGCTGCGAGGTTCATTAAGGCTGAGAGTGAGAGCTCCACTCAATAGTAGGGAACAGTATGTAAAGAAGGTATTCTTGGCTGAAAAATGGACTATAGTCAAGAGTGCTGAGTCTGTTTGCTGTTTAAATGTATTCTTGTAGACCAAAAGTAATATTTAGGTCTGAGATATTATTAAAACATTGTATGTTGTTCATGCCGATAATAAGTAAGTCTCTTGAAGTGCTGAGTGGCAAGCTGTGTTATTCCTAAAGCACTTGTGTGGCTTAAAGTGCTAAAAGTTAATTAGTGTGTGTGTCATTCATGGGACACTGTTGTGGTTAGGGTCTGTGTGTATGCGTATATATCTATGTATCAGTGTTTTCATCTTAAAGTGCAACAGTAGACCAACCTGATAACAAACTTGACAAAAACACTTACCCTTGAGAAAACAGGTAAAGGGTAAGGGTACTATGATAATACAAAGATTCAGTAACTTTATCCATTGATTATCATCCTCAGATAAAATGACTATAATGTACTCTTCTTTTAATAACTCTGAATTAATGAAGGCTTTATTGTGCTTTGCCAGTCTCCATATAGTTGGAAGGAAAGAACATTCTGCTTATTCTTGTTAAGTCAGTGAATGGCCTGAATATTTTCCTGGTGTGATCTTAGCTTCTATGCTTCTGGACTTCAGACAGAGGTGGTTAAGATTCATTGAAAGTATCATGCTTGTAAAGATAGTGGTGTCTCACATTTGACTGTTTTATGATAGTGAGAGTTTCATTTGCAGACTAGGTATATCTCCTGGGCATCTCTGAATGACGACGTTATAAAAGCATACTTTGTGGTCCATTGGTTATAGAAATGACATTCTCCGTATCAATTTTCTATTTTAATAGACAACTTGCAACATGAAATCTAAATGTTACTCCCTGGCTACTCAGTAAAAGTTACAACCACTGGATTTTCATGAAAAAATATATATACACAACCAAGTTAAATCACTGAGCTTGCTTGGAATAATAACAACAACAGAATTAATTCAATGAAACATATCATTATTAATTTTTTTTATCTGTGAGGGATACAAATATGGTAGGCTTGAACTGACTTAACATGCATGTAATGAAAATGTGTGGGTGATCAACAGTTTTTGCTCCGCTACAATTTAGGCCCAGGTCAAATCTTTTTGATGACTCCTTCATTAAAACTTACTAGCGACAGTGACACTGGACCACTACTTTCCAAAACAGTGGCCTAATTCATTTGTTTGATACTGGATTCCCCCCTGATCCTGACTCCATTCCATTTTTTTGTTATTTTCAAACTGAAGAATTGTGAAACTAAATAGAAAAGTACATATGGACACTCCTATAAAATTTAAATGACACCTCAAATATCCGTGTAAGGGTGGCTGGGGAATGTGATCTCTTTGAAATTGAAACACCCTTTTATTACACTTCTTTTTTTTTTTTTTTTTTACAGTAGCACATATTTAAAAAAGTGGCAGGGAATTAATTAAAAGTAGAACTGTAAGAGGCACCTAATTCACCACCTGTGTGGATAGCAGCTATAGTATTTACTTCTGAAAAGTGAGAAAATCACTTTTTCATTTCTCTCATAATAAAGCAAATTCTTTGAACTTCACATCTTGCTTTGTTTGAAGTTCTTTTCATTTCCTTTCCACATGAAGTGCAAAATTGAACATTTATTGTTTGTGATGCAGAAGGCAGCTTCTTGGTTTGGTCAGAATGACCCGTCTGACTTTAAGTCCAATCACAGCAAAGACCCATGGAATTCAAGTCTAGAGGGACTTGGCACAATGAACGATATTTTTTTTGTTTTGTTTGTGGAACAATGAATGTCCTGTTACATGCGTATTTTCTGGAACAATAAAAGGACAACAATATATATATAAACATTGGATGCAGGAATACGATACATGGAAAATGGCTCCATCCACATGCTTTTAAAACAAATGTTCATTCAGCTTAATATAAGACAGGAAGTGCAAAAAGTAAGAGTGGTAAGCTAGTAGGAAATCACTACTCCCATTAGATCCCACAACACATCTACTCCCTTTCTCCTAAACTCTTCCACATTTCTGCTTATATTTCATCAGGTCCCGTTGCTTTTCCATTTTTCTCTGTGTCTCCTTTACTGCCTCCCTCCTTATTCTTGGTACAAGCCGTTCATTTGGGCCTCCATCCCAAAATAAAACACTTGCATTTTCTTCATTCTAGAGCTTTTCAAAGTACCTATTCCATCTATTCCTGATCCCAACATGATCACTTAAGACCACATCTTGCTCATCTTTCACATCTGCTTTGTCTGACTAAAATCCTTACCAGCCTTATTCCTAGCCTTAGCTATTCAAAAGTTAGCCACCAGGGGGTCAAACCAGGCCAACTTGGTGCCTGTCTCCCAAGCCCAGTGTCAGGAAGGACAAGTGGCTATAAAACTTTAGCCAAAACCATAATAATGGAATCCATCCATAGGCTTTCATTATTACACTTATATCCCATTATGTACTCAGTTCATAAATAGCTTCATGCATGCTCTATGAATGCAATGATGTGAGTGATCAGATACAGTATCTCACAAATGTGAGTACACTCCTCACATTTTTGTAAATATTTTATTATATCTTTTCATTGGACAACACCGAAGATATGACACTTTGATACAATGTAAAGTTAGTCAGTGTACAGCTTGTATAACAGTGTAAATTTGCTTTCCCCTCAAAATAACACAACACACAGCCATTAATGTCTAAACCGCTGGCAACAAAAGTGAGTGCATCCCTAAGTGAAAAATGTCCAAATTGTGCCCAATTAACCATTTTCCCTCCCCTGTGTCATGTGACTCGTTAGTTTTACAAGGTCTCAGGTGTGAATGGGGAGCAGGTATGTTAAATTTGGTGTTATCGCTCTCACACTGGTCACTGGAAGTTCAACATGGCACTTCATGACAAAGAACTCTCTGAGGGACTGAAAAAAAGAATTGTTTTTCTACGTAAAGATGGCCTAGGCTATAAGAAGATTGCCAACACCCTGAAACTGAGCTGCAGCACGGTGGCCAAGACCATACAGCAGTTTAACAGGAAAGGTTCCACTCAGAACAAGCCTCACCATGGTTGCCCAAAGCAGTTGAGTGCATGTGCTCAGCGTCATACCCAGAGGTTGTCTTTTGAAAATAGACGTATGAGTGCTACCAGCATTGCTGCAGAGGCTGAAGGTCAGCCTGTCAGTGCTCAGACCATACACCGCACACTGCATCAAATTGGTCTGCATGGCTGTCGTCCCAGAAGGAAGCCTCTTCTAAAGATGATGCACAAGAAAGCCCGCAAGACAAGCAGACTATGGACATGGACTACTGGAACCATGTCCTGTGGTCTGAGGAGACCAAGATAAACTTATTTGGTTCAGATGGTGTCAAGCGTGTGTGGCAGCAACCAGGTGAGGAGTACAAAGACAAGTGTGGCTTGCCTACAGTCAAGCATGGTGGTGGGAGTGTCATGGTTTGGGGCTGCATGAGTGCTGCCAGCATTGGGGAGCTACAGTTCATTGAGGGAACCATGAATGCCAACATGTACTGTCATATACTGAATGAAGCAGAGCATGATCCCCTCCCTTCGGAAACTGGGCTGCAAGGCAGTATTCCAACATGATAATGACCCCAAACACACCTCCAAGATGACCACTGGCTTGAAAAGAAACTGAGGGTATAGGTGCTGGACTGGCCAAGCATGTCTCCAGACCTAAACCCTACTGAGCATCTGTGGAGCATCCTCAAACAGAAGGTGGAGGAATGCAAGGTCTCCAACATCCACCAGCTCCGTGATGTCGTCATGGAGGAATGGAAGAGGATTCCAGTGGCAACCTGTGAAGCTCTAGTGAACTCCATGCCCAAGAGAGTTAAGGCAGTGCTGGAAAATAATGGTAGCCACACAAAATATTGACACTTTGGGCACAATTTGGACATTTTTCTCTTAGGGGTGCACTTTTTGTTGCCAGCGGTTTAGACATTCATGGCTGTGTGTTGAGTTATTTTGAGGGGACAGCAAATTTACACTGTTATACAAGCTGTACACCGAATACTTTACATTGTATCAAAGTGTCATATCTTCAGTGTTGTCCCATGAAAAGATATAATAAAATATTTACAAAAATGTGAGGGGTGTACTCACTTTTGTGAGATACTGTATGAATTTTAATTGATCAATTTGTAGTGTCATGATGTTGTAAAAGAAGACAAAATGATCACTTGACGAATTGCTTTTTAATATCATGTCCTATACAGACGACCCTAGAAAGAAACGGAGGCTTCTCTTTCATTCTCTGATTATGTCAAACTTGTCCACGGATGTAATTTTAAACACCCATCAGTTTTCTAACCGGTTTATACAGTTTGTAGTCATGAGAGAAATGTTGCCCATAGCATGCACCATGCATATAGGCAGTGCAAACAGCCGCAGCAAGTAAATTTCAAGGCAAGTTTCAGGCAAAGTGGTTATTTGGCTTGCACTGGCGATGAAATGAGCAGCCCCATTTGTTACTACCAAACTAAAACTTATTTAGTGCGTCAAATCACAAAGCAATGCAATTATGTCAATTAGCAGGAAGAGCAAAACAACATACTTCACTGCTAAATATGAATATGCAAATGCTAAATTTCTGTCATTTGTTTAGTTTTGGAAGCCAAACTAATGTTCATTCATATAAGCCCCAAAATGTGACAAACGTAGTGAAAGCTCATAGGTAACATGTTTGAAAAGTATTTTGGTGAGTGTAATGGTACCAGTTAAACTGAAGGTTCAGTTAACATTTACTTCTGGATTAGTAAACAGGCTAAGCAATAACAAGGTCTTATCAGTCATATAAGATATTTTGAAAACAAAGTGTTTAACAGGAGAGCATTAGAACTTCGATTGAATGTAAATAGCAGAATATAAAAACAGGTAATCGGATACACCAATTTATTTGATTTGTGGTCAATATCACATAGTTAAGCCCTTATATTCCTTAGTTCATTGGCCACATCTCTTACAGCATCCACTATTGATTTCTGAGACTCCAGAGCGGCATCCATCAGCACACAGCCAGATGGTGGCCCAGCAGTTTCCGGGGCAGAGGTGTGTGTACGTGCAGCCAGCGCCTGAAGATGTGCAGGGCACAGTAGCACTATCCCCGCCTGGATTCATGTCTTAGGCATGGGCCTGTGACTTGTTTTTCACATCAACTTTGATATCCACTTTCACATTGTTTGGGATTTATAAAGGGAAAGTGCATGGAACTTGACATTTGCACAGTCTTGTACGTACCCACAAAAAATCCAGATGCATATTTCCAATTTTGTCTGAACATCATGTTTTGCGTGAAATCTACTCATTTCCGTTATACATGATGCCCCAAGTCCGCTAGCTAAGGAACCACAATCAACTGATAAATAGGGCTGGATTAACTAGAGCAAACTGCAGAACACAATGAAGATCAAAAGCTGTAACTCAAATTTAAATAAAGAAATCCAATATTTTAAATTAATTGACTATTAAATGAACAATTTTCAGGATTGTCTAAATTACCAACTTTTGACTTTAAGTGATAAAATATGAGCACTGAACCTATTCTAATATGTCTGGAAAGTATGCAGTACCATTTTAATCACAAAAAAAACAGTCTGACTGATTAGTCAGACATGCTAAAAAAAAAAAAAGGTGAACAAAAAATGATGACCACAAAGAGGGAAAAATGGACATTTGCTACACTGCTATACACACACTAATATATATATATATATATATATATATATATATATATATATACATACACACACACCCCAACATACATATATATACATATACACACATATACATAGACACACTATATATGTAAAGATATGTGTGGCATGCATCAGGCAATCTGCGTTGACACATCAATTCAGTATGTAAACAATCCAATGTTTCTCTCAATGTTTATTTTGAAAATCTTATTGCTGTTTCATTACCATATTTCTACACAATTAAGAGATTAAAACATGTTTTCAGAGTTTTATAGTGTTTTCTAACAGCAGTTTAATATCTTCTACAGGGTTAACAAGCATTACACTCTTACCTGGTGGTGCTACCATTCTCTGCCATTTTTGAAAAAGGCAAGTCTTCAAACAGTCCCTGGGGCTTAAACTATAAGTTTTGTGTCTGGACATTAGTTCTTGCATGGGCTCCAAGATCACACACAGCTGGAGAAAGAAAACAAGAGTTAATGCACTAAAGGCTTTAGCAGCTCAATCAGTCAATCTGTAGTTATACTACTTTGGTTTTAAAAATAACTACTGTGTCACCTTTCTGCACTGGAGCCAATTATGAAGCTTTAATGTTGCACTAAAAACTAGTGATGACTGCATGTGAGGTAGATCAAAATATTTTAATGACTGAGTTTTTCATTCTTATCAACAGCAAGATTTTTACTACCTACTTGTTCCTAGGTGATCTATTTATTTGTGTTTGATCTGAACCAACACTGAAATGAAGTACTGAAATGATATTCCCATATTTTAAAATTAAAGGTTTAAATGACACTGAAAGAATTATATTTGAGTTAGTTGATAATGAAATGGTGATTTAAGAAAAAAATGTTATGCATTTAAAGAATATTTACTAAATCTTGGGCATATCAGTTCATATCTGAAAACTCAGAAAGCAACTGGCAGCAAAATGGTGTGATTTATTGACACCTAATAGTCTCATCAGCATAAGAACCACAAGCAAAGCAATAGAAGAATACACACTCATTTTTTTGAATGAGTTAATAATCTTTCATGTGCTACAAACTGAAAAATGATAACATCCCTAAACATGCTTAGTGCAATTTTGGGTCACTGTAGGGTCCTGCAGCCTATCCCAATAGCACTGGGTACAAGACAGGAAACTACCTTTAACAGGGCACAAGTTCTTTGCAGGGCCAACTCATACACAAACACCCATACTGGACTAATTTGGAACTGCCAGTTAACCTAACCTGCATATCTTTTGGGACTGGGTGGGAAACCATAGTAACTGGAGGAAAACCAATGCGGCATGGGAAGAATATGCAAACTCGAAGCAGACAATAACCACATATGGGTGGCATTTAACACTGGAATCCCTGAAGCCTACGAAAAAATTCATAATCTCGGGCCACCTTAAATTACTTTGCACCTCTCCATCAGCGTCTTTTGTTTTGTGTTGATCAGCACAAGCAGCCTGCTATCCTATCCCACCACCAAAGGAGCTGAAGTCAGTCACAAAATTCTCAGAGTAAAAGTATGCTTATTTGGGTGTGAGGTGCTTGGACTTGTATAGGGTAAATAATATATCAATATTTGGAATACATACATTTCATGTGTCTACAATGATCTGTGTAAATGTAGGATGACAGTAAATGCGAGGCTAGAAATGTTGAACACATACCTAAAACAGAAACTTTTTCCATGGTATAGTACTAATGATGTGAAGTGTATAATGTGTGAAGACTTTAGTCTAAATATCAAATAAACGTGTGCTTTTATTCAAGAATATAACCAAAGAAAAAAAATCATTCAATTTACATGTTGCTGTCAATAAGTTAAAAACCCAAGCTCAAATGTCAATCGATAGAACACTGATATGTATTCTTGGATGGTGCAGAGGTAAGAACTACTGCCTAATAACCAAAAGGTTCTGGGTCCAAGTCTGGAAACTCCTCATTTTGAGTAGTGAGCTGCTATTATTATGAAAAATTTTGAATATCACTACATAACAGTTGAAATCAAACCAAAAAGATAAATTAATTTCATCAGCAAAAATTACTTCTAGAATGAAAAGCTTTAGCCACTATTACAATGTCCATGAAGTAGATAAAAGAAATTGTGAAAGCCAAAAAAAGTCAGCCACCACATACATTACAAGCATGCCAGCTGAAAGAATAGCAGTGATAGTGAACAGAATATAGGTTTAAGGTTTCTTTATTTAGTCATGTTTACACAAGAAAACAGGAAATTTGCCTTCTCAGTTGCATCTAATAACAGACAGAATGAAATAAAACAGACAAATAGAAACAAGAAAGGTTAAGGTAAGGTAGTTAGATAATACATATTTACACCCAAAAAAATGGTTACAGGATATATAACAAAACCTTAATCATTATCTCCGATATTTCTTATTGAAAAGTCGTATGGCACTAGGAAGAAAGGAGTTTCTGGAGCGATTTGTGTGGGTTTTCAAAGCGACTATCCTTCCTGATTTACTGAACTTTAGTTCTACATGTAATGGATGACTGTCATCAGTTAAGATGATTTCCAGTTTCTTTAACATTGCCCTCTGACACACACTAGTCAAATCATCTACATCAGCCCCAATAACTTTAGCTGCATACTTTGTAATCTGCTGGAGCTTTTTTGAGTTTTGGTTTGTTAGACTATTAAACCAGGCAATGAAACTGGAAGTGATCACACACTGGCTGCAATAGAAGGACAACATGAGGTCCTTGTCTAATTTAAATAGTTTGAGTTTATGGAGGAGAAATAAGCGCTGGTTGCATTAAGAAAATATTTTTTTTGTATGTGTATTCCAGTTAGGGCGGGACGGTGGCGCAGTGGGTAGCGCTGCTGCCTCGCAGTTGGAAGACCTGGGGACCCGGGTTCGCTTCCCGGGTCCTCCCTGCGTGGAGTTTGCATGTTCTCCCTGTGTCTGCGTGGGTTTCCTCCGGGCGCTCCGGTTTCCTCCCACAGTCCAAAGACATGCAGGTTAGGTGGATTGGCGATTCTAAATTGGCCCTAGTGTGTGATTGGTGTGTGGGTGTGTTTGTGTGTGTCCTGCGGTGGGTTGGCACCCTGCCCGGGATTGGTTCCTGCCTTGTGCCCTGTGTTGGCTGGGATTGGCTCCAGCAGACCCCCGTGACCCTGTGTTCGGATTCAGCGGGTTGGAAAATGGATGGATGGATGGATGTATTCCAGTTAAGATTGTTAGCTAGGTAAGTTGCTAAGTATTTATATTCAGTCACCATTTCTACCTCCTCTCCCAGAACTACAATAGGTGAACATACAGATTTCTGCCTCTTAAAATCAAATATCATTTCTTTGGTGTTTTTTACATTCAGAGTGAGAGAGTTTTTATTGCACCAGTTTACCATACAGTCCACTTGATTTACAGTGCATCCGGAAAGTATTCACAGCGCATCACTTTTTCCACATTTTGTTATGTTACAGCCTTATTCCAAAATGGATTAAATTCATTTTTTTCCTCAGAATTCTACACACAACACCCCATAATGACAACGTGAAAAAAGTTTACTTGAGGTTTTTGCAAATTTATTAAAAATAAAAAAAAAAACTGAGAAATCACATGTACATAAGTATTCACAGCCTTTGCTCAATACTTTGTTGATGCACCTTTGGCAGCAATTACAGCCTCAAGTCTTTTTGAATATGATGCCACAAGCTTGGCACACCTATCCTTGGCCAGTTTCACCCATTCCTCTTTGCAGCACCTCTCAAGCTCCATCAGGTTGGATGGGAGGCGTTGGTGCACAGCCATTTTAAGATCTCTCCAGAGATGTTCAATCGGATTCAAGTCTGGGCCACTCAAGGACATTCACAGAGTTGTCCTGAAGCCACTCCTTTGATATCTTGGCTGTGTGTTTAGGGTCGTTGTCCTGCTGAAAGATGAACCGTCAGCCCAGTCTGAGGTCAAGAGCGCTCTAGAGCAGGTTTTCATCCAGGATGTCTCTGTACATTGCTGTAGTCATCTTTCCCTTTATCCTGACTAGTCTCCCAGTCCCTGCTGCTGAAAAACATCCCCACAGCATGATGCTGCCACCACCATGCTTCACTGTAGGGATGGTATTGGCCTGGTGATGAGTGGTGCCTAATTTCCTCCAAACGTGATGCCTGGCATTCACACCAAAGAGTTCAATCTTTGTCTCATCAGACCAGAGAATTTTCTTTCTCATGGTCTGAGTGTCCTTCAGGTGCCTTTTGGCAAACTCCAGGTGGGCTGCCATGTGCCTTTAACTAAGGAGTGGCTTCCGTCTGGCCACTCTACCATACAGGCCTGATCGGTGGATTGCTGCAGAGATGGTTGTTCTTCTGGAAGGTTCTCCTCTCTCCACAGAGGACCTCTGCAGCTCTAACAGAGTGACCATCGGGTTCTTGGTCACCTCCCTGACTAAGGCCCTTCTCCCCCAATCGCTCAGTTTAGATGGCTGGCCAGCTCTAGGAAGAGTCCTGGTGGTTTTCGAACTTCTTCCACTTACGGATGATGGTGGCCACTGTGCTCATTGGGACCTTCAAAGCAGCAGAAATTTTTCTGTAACCTTCCCCAGATTTGTGCCTCAAGACAATACTGTCTCGGAGGTCTACAGACAATTCCTTTGACTTCATGCTTGGTTTGTGCTCTGACATGAACTGTCAACTATGGGACCTTATATAGACAGGTGTGTGCCTTTCCAAATCATGTCCAATCAACTGAATTTACCACAGGTGGACTCCAATTAAGTTGCAGAAACATCTCAAGGATGATCAGGGGAAACAGGATGCACCTGAGCTCAATTTTGAGCTTCATGGCAAAGGCTGTGAATACTTATGTACATGTGATTTCTCAGTTTTTTTATTTTTAATAAATTTGCAAAAACCTCAAGTAAACTTTTTTCACATTGTCATTATGGGGTGTTGTGTGTAGAATTCTGAGGAAAAAAATGAATTTAATCCATTTTGGAATAAGGCTGTAACATAACAAAATGTGGAAAAAGTGATGGTCTGAATACTTTCTGGATGCACTGTATATAGTGTCTTTCATTCTCCCCAGATATGTGTCCTATGATCATGGTGTCATCCGCATACTTGATAATGGAGCAGCGGTCGTTATTCTGTTTCAGGTCACTTGTGTACAGAGTAAACAGTAATGGTGATAAGACACACCCCTGCGGACTTCCTGTGTTTGAATGAATGACTATTGAAAAAGTGTCCTGAACTTTTAACTGTCTGTGAATGGTTTAAAAGAAAGTTCTGAATCTACAGTGTAATAAATGGGTTTACATTCATACTGTTCAATTTCCCAATCAGTATATGAGGCTGTATAGTATTGAATGCTGAAGAAAAATCCAAAAATAGTGCTCTGGCATATGAACCAGGCTGATCAAGAAAGGTGTAGATTTGATGTAAGATAACAAGCAGAGCTTCTTCCACACTTCTGTTTGCACAATAAGCAAATTGATTGTTGTCTTGAAAAGACTTTGTCTCTGTCATTAAAATGTTTTTCACCAAATGTTCAAAGCATTTCATTGGAATAGATGTAAGTGCCACTGGTCTGTAGTCATTTAAACAGCTTGGCCTAGAAACCTTAGATACAGGGGTAATGATTGATTGTTTCCACAGATTAGGTACAATACCACAGGTCAGAGACCAGTTAAAAAGCAAATGAAAAACTGGAGAGAGCTGCTTAAAGCAAGACTATAAGAGCCGACCTGATATGCCGTCTTGTCCCACTGCACTGTTTGTTTTGGCTTGCCACAAGCCTTTCTCCACTTCAGTTAAACTGAACTCCATCACAGTAGAATTTCTGGTGTTTCTATAAAGCATCTCCTTTATTTCTGTATTTTGGGAGCTGAAATCACTTGTTTCAAATCTGGCAAAAAAGTTATTCCGTTCATCTGCTAAAAGCAGATGTAAAATTCACATTCTTAGTAAATTATAGTACATCTTCATAATGGTTTTTAACACTTTTATGGTTTTGTACTATATTAGCAGAGTACATACCTCAAACATCAAAGATGACATTTAATTTTAGTGGCAAATCTGTGCATTGAGATATTAGGCTAATGATATTTACAGGTGAATTTGACACTTAAGACTCCTCAGGTAGTGTGGTACCAGTTTGTAGATGATGTAGAATAAACAGAACAACAAAAATTGAAGCAGGATGGACAAGAGGAAAATAGTATAGTTAATGGCAATGGTGTGCTAGTTGAGTTATGGTACACACATCGCAACCAGAGCACAATGACTGCACAGTATTATGGGTCAGAGCTCTTACGGTATCACATACATTTTCTTAGCAAAGCTGTTTGCAAACAAAGCATCAGCATGTTAGTTAGCGTGTCATTTATTATTAAAAATATTTGAGGGACAATAAGCAAACAAGCAGCAATGCATACTAATGTCTGGGGGAAATAAAAACCATTTGGAGTAATTGTATACTTTTTGGATTAATAAAAGATGAATAATTTAAGATGACAAAAATCTCTAATAAAATCTACAGCCAAGTTTTATTTTATCCAACTAAATATAAGCTTCTTTTTGTCCTACCATTAAAAAAAAACAAAAAAACTCAAAAATAGCTATGAATAAAACCCCAGAAGTACAGTGTCTCTAACTGGACAATTACACATGCTCATAAAAGTCCATTATAACATTTATATATTATATTTACATATTATCACCTTCTGTAATGGAAACAATGAAACAGAGTAATTCTACTCAACTACAGGACATGACAAGGAATCTTTTAAGTATTAGTGAAATGCTCTGCGCTAAAAATTACTTTGTCCAAAATGCAAATCAGCCATTGTGCTCAATCTTTTCTTCACTACTGGAGTGAATGTTTGTCCTGGTGGTTCTTCATATCCTTCTAACAGTGTGTCTGTAAGCCTTTGCTTGATCCACTTTTCTTTAATGTCCACATGTACCACATCTGGGTCATTTAACCAACTGAACTACGTCTTTTAAATTCAACTACAACCAAGGACATGGAACCAGTTTCCCTGAATTCTGGTAATGGATGGGTACATAAAACATTCCAAATTTAAGACTACATTTGTCAAATGACTCAAAGTAATAATCTTTGAGTACTGTACCCAGGATTCTAAATAACTAATTTCTTATGTCCTTTATCATGAATTTTCCAACAACAGTGTCCCTACCAGTTACAAATCTTTAAACATATCTTGTCGATTTCAAAATCAAGATCAATAAATTTACTTTGTTTCTGCAGTATTCTGATACAGACCTCATTGGACTTAATCTCTGATAACTGTTTCCCTTTTAACTTTTTTGTAACACACCCTATATAATGCTGTTCGCCTTTAGTCTGTTAATGATTTCAGGTGTAGGTCATAATAGGTACAGTTACAGAATTCTAAAAATAATGTAATAACCTGATATGTTTGTTTCCAGTAAAACAAATGTAATATAAAAAAAATATGACCACATTTTTTACTTACTCGGAGGTAGTTAAGTGTGGAATTTGAGAGGCCACATCTTGTAATATTTTTGGAAAGTTGATCTAACATTTGTGGATCTTGAGCCTATGAGAAAGCAAATACAGCAATAAACTCTTCTAGTGTATTTTAAAAAATCACTTAATGCTATAATTAAACATTACGCTTTTCTGAATTTATTTAACATCAACAAAATTATTTTAATCAGCAATATTAAATGAATTGCTAGGCAATTCCCCAGCATTACAGAGTAAAGTCAGACATCATGTGTGATGCCGGAGAAAGTCAATATAAAATAAACTCACATGCATGGCCAGGATACTGCGAGGAATAAGTTCTCGGTGCTGTCGTATGCTAAAATGCCACGTCTTTATCCTCATCATGTCATCAAACATAAATTCCAAATATAATCTGCCTTCTACACATACCTAGAAACAGAGGAAAAAAATCCTGGTAGAAGAACAGCAGTAAAGTCAAAAGTGTAAAATGATGAAAGGTAATCAGCAAATAAAGAGATTAAACATTCTTTGGACAGATTTAATTGATTTCCAAATGGCATTTGTAAAAGCATAATTTTAACAGTAAGAAAATATAACGGATAATGGAAAGCACAAATAATTTGATAATATTCAGTAAATTCATGGTCACCATTTAAATGAGCAAGTAAAACAGAAATTTTAACAATAATAAATATTATTTCCAAACCAGATACAAATAACCTTAAATGTATATAAAAACTGATAATACTTCAAGTTCAAATGTTGCATCAGAAATGTGAACAAAGCTACAAGAAAATGAAAAATTAAAACCAAACATAATAAATGCCATTATTTTCTTCTGTGAAAGTCAGAATCAGCAACTGCACAATCCCAGTAACCTCAATTTAAACAAATAAGCCGTTTTAGCAGTTGCATAGCCAAATAGAAAACAGTACATAGTGAAAATAAATACCTGTGTGAACATGGGTTTTCCATTTTGTGTAACCATCGTACACTGATCACAATCCAGAGACACAAAATTATTGTGAAAAGACTCCTTAGGGTGTTTTAAGACATAATAGAGTTCTGTGGCTCCCCCCTCGAAGATACTGCGAAAATAGCGAGGAATCAACGTCCGGCCAATTGCTGTTAAGTAAAAGAAGGATATAATTTAGTGGTTTAACAAACAAACATTTTTTCTTCTGTATTTTCCACAGGGATTTTTGCTGGTTGACATGCTGTTCATCAAAATAAAAACATATAGATAATGTGAATAAATTGAACAAAGAAATTAGACACACATTTTAGTTAATTTACAGGTAAGCAATTTTCTTCTTTTCCAAGGCTGTTTTTTTTTTTTTTTTTTTTTTAAGTTCCATTGACTAGATATGGAATGTTTTTATTTTTGATATATGTATGTAAAAACATGCATAAAACACACTAAGGATAAAACCAAATTGAAGATGGGACAATAACAAAGACTTTTTAAACAAGTATTTTTTTAATAACTGTCAACATATTCAGGCAAAATGTATATATGTTATATATAATCAATATAAATAAATATAAATGGCTGGGAAACATTAAAAAAATTAATCGCATAAATGTATTTAATCAAGATTAAATGCATCTAACATGTTAAACAAAATGTAATTACAAAATCTCATATATATTTCTTTTCTGGTTCGTCCTGCTTCCACTTCAAAACCGGTCCTGCCCACACGCAGCCGACACGGCATTTCTCGATTCCTATTCGTCCTCTTCCATGTCATGCACTATACTGGCCAGCTGAGCGTAATACATCCAAAAAGTACTCGAAGGTGCTACCACAACGGTAAAGTAGCTTTACCACTTTTGCGGGAGCCACCTGTGTCTTTACAACAGCTACTTACACAGCAAACATCAGAAGCTAAAAATTATCGTATACTAAATTATCTCAGATTACATCAACAAGATCTGTGTGTGGAACTATCAGACGCACTGCAAGCAAATGCTGAAAATAACAATATACGTGTAGGCAAAATTATCATATTACTGTCTACATTTCAGGAAAACCAAGATACATGCAACAAAACTATCAGGATACAATGGCCATAGTATGTAAATTCGGAAAGCCTGATTTATTTATCACTTTCACATGTAATCCTGCTTGGCCGGAAATTCTACATGCACACTGCATCTTTCAAGAAGTATTTATTTCTTCTTGATTTTTGAATTCCCTTCTCACCGTTTTCCGTTCCTATTCTTACACCGCCGTATGCTACGGCGGGCGTCGGCTAGTTAATACATAAATCATGAATTAAAAACACACTGAATCACAAATTTAATGTAGAATCACCAGAAAGGAATTTTAAAAAATAGAATAGTTTTAACTTAAACAACAATCTTAAACTTGAATTTTTAACAAAATACTACTTGAGCAAGTACAACCTGAATTTGAATGCCTTCCTAAAAGTTAAGTTAAAAAGAAGGAAAAAAGAAAATGTGGCCAAAGTGTTATCAAATTGCCATATCATGAGTCACAGATGTGTCAAAGTAAAAATTAAAAGATCAAAACAACTGTTGACTTTGAAAGTATTGCTGAAGACTGAATTAACTGAAAAGAATAAGCATCTCCTAAATGGGCATACAGTGCATCCGGAAAGTATTCACAGCGCATCACTTTTTCCACATTTTGTTATGTTACAGCCTTATTCCAAAATGGATTAAATTCATTTTTTTCCTCAGAATTCTACACACAACACCCCATAATGACAACGTGAAAAAAGTTTACTTGAGGTTTTTGCAAACTTATTAAAAATAAAAAACCCGACAAAACACATGTACATAAGAATTCACAGCCTTTGCTCAATACTTTGTTGATGCACCTTTGGCAGCAATTACAGCCTCAAGTCTTTTTGAATATGATGCCACAAGGTTGGCACACCTATCCTTGGCCAGTTTCGCCCATTCCTCTTTGCAGCACCTCTCAAGCTCCATCAGGTTGGATGGGAAGCATCGGTGCACAGCCATTTTAAGATCTCTCCAGAGATATTCAATCGGATTTAAGTCTGGGCTCTGGCTGGGTCACTCAAGGACATTCACAGAGTTTTCCTGAAGCCACTCCTTTGATATCTTGGCTGTGTGCTTACGGTCGTTGTCCTGCTGAATGATGAACCGTTGCCCCAGTCTGAGGTCAAGAGCGCTCTGGAGCAGGTTTTCATCCAGGATGTCTCTGTACATTGCTGCAGTCATCTTTCCCTTTGTCCTGACTAGTCTCCCAGTCCCTGCCGTTAAAAAACATCCCCACAGCATGATGCTGCCACCACCATGCTTCACTGTCGGGATGGTATTGACCTGGTGATGAGTGGTGTCTGGTTTCCTCCAAACGTGATGCCTGGCATTCACACCAAAGAGTTCAATCTTTGTCTCATCAGACCAGAGAATTTTCTTTCTCATGGTCTGAGTCCTTCAGTTGCCTTTTGGCAAACTCCAGGCGGGCTGCCATGTGCCTTTTACTAAGGAGTGGCTTCCGTCTGGCCACTCTACCATACAGGCCTGATTTGTGGATTGCTGCTGAGATGGTTGTCCTTCTGGAAGGTTCTCCTCTCTCCACAGAGGACCACCGGGTTCTTGGTTACCTCCCTGACTAAGGCCCTTCTCCCCTGATCGTTCAGTTTAGATGGCCGGCCAGCTCTAGGAAGAGTCCTGGTGGTTTCGAACTTCTTCCACTTATGGATGATGGAGACCACTGTGCTCATTGGGCCCTTCAAAGCAGCAGAAATTTTTCTGTAACCTTCCCCAGATTTGTGCCTCAAGACAATCCTGTCTCGGAGGTCTACAGACAATTCCTTTGACTTCATGCTTGGTTTGTGCTCTGACATGAACTGCCAACTGTGGGGCCTTATATAGACAGGTGTGTGCCTTTCCAAATCATGTCCAATCAACTGAATTTACCACAGGTGGACTCCAATTAAGCTGCAGAAACATCTCAAGGATGATCAGGGGAAACAGGATGCACCTGAGCTCAATTTTGAGCTTCATGGCAAAGGCTGTTAATATTTATGTACATGTGCTTTCTCAATTTTTTTTATTTTTAATAAATTTACAAAAATCTCAAATAAACTTTTTTCACGTTGTCATTATGGGGTGTTGTGTGTAGAATTCTGAGGAAAAAAATGAATTTAATCCATTTTGGAATAATGCTGTAAAATAACAAAATGTGGAAAAAGTGATGCGCTGTGAATACTTTCTGGATGCACTGTATATACTACTCAAAAAATTAAAAGGAACACTTTTTAATCAGAGTATAGCATCAAGTCAATGAAACATCTGGGATATTGATCTGATCAGTTAAGTAGCAGAGGGGGTTGTTAATCAGTTTCAGCTGCTTTGGTGTTAATGAAATTAACAACAGGTGCACTAGAGGGGCAACAATGAGATGGCACCGTGGAGCTCAACTGGCATTTGCCATAGAATACTAGTTCATCCTGAGCACATGTGACAGATGTGAAAGGGTCTGGAGAAGCCGAGGAGAACGTTATGCAGCCTGTAACATTGTTCAGCATTACCGGTTTGGTGGTGGGTCAGTGACGGTCTGGGGAGGCATACCCATGGAGGGACACACAGACCTCTACAGGCCAAACAATGGCACCTTGACTGCCATTAGGTATCAGGATGAAATCCTTGGACCCATGGTCAGACCCTATGCTGGTGCAGCGGGTCCTGGGTTCCTCCTGGTGCACGACAATGCCTGGCCTCATGCGGCAAGAGTATGTAGGCAGTTCCTGGAGGATGAAGAAATTGATACGATTGACTGGGCCACACACTCACCTGACCTAAATCCAATAGAACACATTTGGGTCATGTTTCGGTTCATCTGACGATGCCAGGTTGCACAGTGATGCCCTGGTCCAGATCTGGGAGGAGATCCCCCAGGACACCATCCGATGTGTCATCAGGAGCATGCCCCCCTGACATTATCAGGCATGCATACAAGCACATGGGTATGATTCTGAGTTGCTGCAATGAAATTTCAGCAAAATGAACTAGCCTGCCACATTGTTTTTTCACTTTGATTTTCAGGGTGTCTTTGAATTCAAACCCTCTGTAAGTTTGTTAATTTTCATTTCCATCAAATGATGTGGTATCCTTTCATTCCTAACACATTACCCAGTCCATATCAGTATAGATATTCAGCACGATTTTTTTCCCATTGAGATCTGAAGCGTTTTCAAAGTGTTCCTTTCATTTTTTGAGCAGTTTATATACAAACATACATAAAACAATAGTTTGAACATACTCAAATAAACAAGAGAAAAAGAGACTGAATCACCTTTTTACCTTCTTACCAGTTTCTTTTTTCCTTCTGTGTACAGTGTGTAATCAACATGTTTTTAAGATTTTTTTGACTAAGTGCAAATTTCTTTCTAATCCTTTCTGCCTAGTGTGATGACCACTTTACTACCACTATTTATTTAGCAGTCTATGTTCTTTTTTTAAAATCTAATTCCCTTGAAACTGTAATTGCTCATCTCATGTCCTCAGCTAATAACTGTACATTCACTATTGCCTGAGCATTTTCAGTAGCAGGTTGCTACTGCTGCTCAGGTACAGCTATATTTGGACCTGTATCATTTATATCTAGGATTCTTCATTAAAGTTCAACATATTGTGGCGAGCCAAACACTCTATTGACTGTTACACTAATTTAATTATGTAATACTATTAAATAAAACCCACAATGAAAAGACCTAAAACCTCAAAATCCATTCGATTTTTATTGATTAGTTTGGTAGCCAAGCACAAATTCCCAAACATATGTAGTAACTCTTTAGAGGATGCACAAAACTATGCATTCAAGGACAACACCTATCTACTACAGTATGAAAAACATTTGTTATTGTTATTATTTGTTATTATGAATCGGCTATTAACACTTTAATCCTATGTCAGCTTTAAATTTGTAACATTAGCAATAAATGAATCCAATATCAGCATGTTACAAGTAAATTAATCAAACTTTGTCCCTATTAAAGACTTTTTAGGAGAATCACTTAAGGATTGTTAGGGCAATCTGCACAACTTGGCAAAAGTTAATCACAGCTAACAGTAATCAAACAAGGGTTACTTAAAGGCATTCAAAAATGTTTTTGTGTATGCTAAGGCACTTTTACTGTTTCAGGAGCTCAATTTCTGCCTACTGAGTGCTAAACAACTTCAGTCTCGCCACTGAATCATTGCTGTCTAAGCATTTCACTTTCTTTTCTCAGTGGAGACTAAAAACTATACAAGCTATGCACGGACTGAGATAAACAAGTTTTGTAATAGCTTGTATGGAGAATAGCTTCCAGACTTTAGAATCCTTAAATATTATACATGCATGAAATGGTTAACTTTTTAAAACAAGTCAGCCCAAGAATCAAGTTAGTCACAGTATTCTAGGGCTTTACTTGCATCAAAGTTGAAGGACCTCATGTTTATTCTTTCAGATGTTACACACTCTAGACCTGGTGAGTTTATCACTTTAGTTGCCTTTAAATTTGCAGAATTATACAATGTATTGATATGGAAAGGTCTTGAACTGAATTTCCATGGTGTACTTGAATTTACCTTTATTCAAATATAGTCTTCACTTGGAAATTTACTAGTAAACTCCTGAGGTCAAGTAAATGTAAAAGGAGGCTTAAGATTGTATTACACACATTACTTACAGTGGTGTGAAAAACTATTTGCCCCCTTCCTGATTTCTTATTCTTTTGCATGTTTGTCACACAAAATGTTTCTGATCATCAAACACATTTAACCATTAGTCAAATATAACACAAGTAAACACAAAATGCAGTTTGTAAATGGTGGTTTTTATTATTTAGGGAGAAAAAAAATCCAAACCTACATGGCCCTGTGTGAAAAAGTAATTGCCCCCTGAACCTAATAACTGGTTGGGCCACCCTTAGCAGCAATAACTGTAATCAAGCGTTTGCGATAACTTGCAATGAGTCTTTTACAGCGCTCTGGAGGAATTTTGGCCCACTCATCTTTGCAAAATTGTTGTAATTCAGCTTTATTTGAGGGTTTTCTAGCATGAACCGCCTTTTTAAGGTCACGCCATAGCATCTCAATTGGATTCAGGTCAGGACTTTGACTAGGCCACTCCAAAGTCTTCATTTTGTTTTTCTTCAGCCATTCAGAGGTGGATTTGCTGGTGTGTTTTGGGTCATTGTCCTGTTGCAGCACCCAAGATCGCTTCAGCTTGAGTTGACGAACAGATGGCCGGACATTCTCCTTCAGGATTTTTTGGTAGACAGTAGAATTCATGGTTCCATCTATCACAGCAAGCCTTCCAGGTCCTGAAGCAGCAAAACATCCCCAGACCATCACACTACCACCACCATATTTTACTGTTGGTATGATGTTCTTTTTCTGAAATGCTGTGTTCCTTTTACACCAGATGTAACGGGACATTTGCCTTCCAAAAAGTTCAACTTTTGTCTCATCAGTCCACAAGGTATTTTCCCAAAAGTCTTGGCAATCATTGAGATGTTTCTTAGCAAAATTGAGACGAGCCCTAATGTTCTTTTTGCTTAACAGTGGTTTGCGTCTTGGAAATCTGCCATGCAGGCCGTTTTTGCCCAGTCTCTTTCTTATGGTGGAGTCGTGAACACTGACCTTAATTGAGGCAATTGAGGCCTGCAGTTCTTTAGACGTTGTCCTGGGGTCTTTTGTGACCTCTCGGATGAGTCGTCTCTGCGCTCTTGGGGTAATTTTGGTTGGCCGGCCACTCCTGGGAAGGTTCACCACTGTTCCATGTTTTTGCCATTTGTGGATAATGGCTCTCACTGTGGTTCGCTGGAGTCCCAAAGCTTTAGAAATGGCTTTATAACCTTTACCAGACTGATAGATCTCAATTACTTCTGTTCTCATTTGTTCCTGAATTTCTTTGGATCTTGGCATGATGTCTAGCTTTTGAGGTGCTTTTGGTCTACTTCTCTGTGTCAGGCAGCTCCTATTTAAGTGATTTCTTGATTGAAACAGGTGTGGCAGTAATCAGGCCTGGGGGGTGGCTACGGAAATTGAACTCAAGTGTGATACACCACAGTTAGGTTATTTTTTAACAAGGGGGCAATTACTTTTTCACACAGGGCCATGTAGGTTTGGATTTTTTTTCTCCCTAAATAATAAAAACCATCATTTAAAAACTGCATTTTGTGTTTACATGTGTTATATTTGACTAATGGTTTGATGATCAGAAACATTTTGTGTGACAAACATGCAAAAGAATAAGAAATCAGGAAGGGGGCAAATAGTTTTTCACACCACTGTATTTAATGTGGGTGAGAGGTATTGTCTGTTTGGGCACTTTTTGTATTACCTATGCTTGAATAGTTATTTTTAGCTGAACATTGTGAAAGTATAGTGTAATTTATATTAAAATAAATAAATTTATAAAAAGTTGTCAGGATCATACTGTATCGTTTTGGCCCATCTTCCAGACAGAATGTGATGGTCAGCATGGCATCATCTTCAAAAAATTCTGTTGTGAAGGCATCCCACCAAAGATTGTCACATTCCTGTAGTAAAAACAAGACACAGAGAAATGGGGTGGGACAAAAAAACAGGCTGCAACTGTTAAGTAATTTCTGCATGTAACTAAAGAGCAGCAGCTAAATAATGTAAGACCAACTTCAAGGATGCATTAAACCTTTTATTTTATCATAGTAAAATGCAAGTAGTTTTTTGTTTTACTTTGGTAATCCAATGAGAATATTGTGCTAATATAAACGCTTCATTAGAAGCCAACTCAGATGAGACTTATTTCTATTACAACAGCATATTGTTTTTGTGACATAAACTAACATTTGATAAGTAAAATGGAAACACAGTAAGGCTTAGTTGGAGTAGACAAGCCCAACAGCAATTAGATTTTCATTGCTGGTAACCTTTAATAAGATTAAAGTAAAATTTCCATCTTTTACTCAGCCTGGTTCATTCAAGTGAAACGTCTTTGTGAAATGCACCATACAAGTGTTAAACCTTTAATTTATGAATCTTGCTTTAGGCTAGCAGATTTTGGGTGAAAAAGAAAAACAGCCACTTCAAATTTTAACTTTACGTTAGGGAGTAATCATGTTCAAAAAACAATAAAATGCTTTATTAGTCAAAAAAAATCATAAAATCATTCTGGATTAACATTATCTCTAACACACGTGTGTCATACTTTTTGGAAAAACAGATGAGCAAACTCACACTGGATTTTTATGTATAAATTCTAATGAAATTTACTTCCATCTCACCCACTGGAAGGCAAGTCTTTTCATTTGTAAAGACAGACTTATCACTATACAATAGCAACCTAAAAAAGATCTCACCAAAATAACAGGCCAAGGAGTATGAATGTACAGTAGTTCTTATATCATCAAAATAATTTAAAAGATAACTTCATTAGTTTTCAAGCTGAAGTTATTTCTGTTTACTATTACCTCACAAACATGGAATATATCCATTTGCCATGCAAATTTGTGTTCTAAAGTTAAGCGTTTTCTACAAATTTAAAAAAATATCTTGCCTGCACTCACATTTTACAATGGAGGCTAATGTAGCATGGGGCGCCACCAGAAGATAATAATACATTTTATTTATATAGCACCTTTCCCATGCTCAAAATGTCCCACGTCAAAATAAAAAAATACCATGTATATATGTTTGTGAAGAAATAACATTGACTTGAAAAATACTGAACTTAGCCTTTAATCCAGTTTAATTCATATTTCTTTGAATAGTCAGAAAAGACAAAAAATACACAATAGAATTTAGTTAAGTACAGGTAGAAATTGCCTAAACAGCTCAGTAAGTCATAATAATTTGAAAGGAGTTTAGTGTAAGTCAGGAATTTCTATTCTTTATTTCAACCCAAGTAACTTGTTAAAAAAATAAAGACAAACAGAGCATGGCTTCTTACACTGGTATATAATCACTGACATTTCTCATACATATTCAGTAACATTGGAGCAATACTGATAAACTGTCACCAACTGAAGTACAACGCAGTCCAATAATCTTTTGTACCTGTAACAGCAACACTAACAAAATACTTGTTTTTAGGAGCACTCACATAATATGAGATGGAAAAGGAGGGATCTTGTCGCTGGAGCATGTCAATTTACATGATTAGAAATCTCTGGACATGTCAAATTACCCGACTCTGTGATGACTTTCCAGCACAGTTTCACACTTACAAAGCATCATGAGCTTGCCTATTTTCCTAACGGCTAATAACATGCTGCCTAACAGAGGCGGTGCCCTTGTCAAGGGTTACGTGTATGGCAAGTTCCGCTGCAATCTTAGCTCTTCCATCAGCCTTTTTTTTCTTTTTTCCATTCTGTCGTGGTACATAAAACACAAACCATCTCTTTTTTCTCTTTACTGTTTTTGGGAGTTCCAAAACACATGCATTCTTTATATCTTGTTGGTGTATTATATACATTGTACTTCAGAGTGGGCACTCATTGGTTGTCACCTTTCATGCACACAGAACTTTGAGATAAAATTTAAACGTCAGGGTAAATTGTGGATTAGCTGAACTGAGTCAATGACTATGGGTTTTTCCAATTGACAACTTAGGAAAAAGATATAATAATTACAAATAAGCATGGTTATTACAACCATGCTACACGGGTGTCAAAAGCCTTAATATACTGAGAGACCTTTTAATGTCTTACCAAGTCCCCCCTCCACATCATTAAATTAGAGCTCTTGTTATTAAAATATTTCAATTCACTACACCAACCTTGTTTACTGCTGCCCTACACTTATGTGTTACTTTTGAATCCATTACATCATTCTACTGTATTAAGTGAGCCTGGTAATTAAGAATACTGCCAGACCTCACTTTTATGTGGATATTATTTTAATAGATTATTAAATTGGGATGAATTATTATTGTCTGATAGGAGGATTTTCTTCTGCAACTATAAATAGGGTATTAACACTAGAATTCCTGTAGCCTATGAAAAAACTTGTAATACCAGCCCACCTTAAATCCCTTCGCACCTCTTCATCAGCATCTTTTGTCTTATACATGCGTCAATCAGCACAAGCAGCCAGCTGTCCCATACCCCTGCCTTGACAGAGTACAGCTCGGGCAAAAAGTTCTCCCAGCTCAAGACAAAGCTCCTTATCTGCATGTTCTGGAGTTGTATAGCGTAAATAATACAGTATATCGTTATTTGGAACACATGTATTTCATGTGTGTTCCATGTTTACAAAGATCTGGGTAAGTGTAGGATGAAAGGAAATGTGAGAAATGCTGAACATATAGCTAAAAACAGAAACTTTTTCCACGTTATACTAATAATGACGTGAAGTATATAATGTGGGGGCACGGTGGCGCAGCGGTAGCGCTGCTGCCTCGCAGTAAGGAGACCTGGGTTCGCTTCCCGGGTCCACCCTGCGTGGAGTATGCATGTTCTCCCCGTGTCTGCGTGGGTTTCCTCCGGGTGCTCTGGTTTCCTCCCACAGTCCAAAGACATGCAGGTTAGGTGCATTGGCGATCCTAAATTGTCCCTAGTGTGTGCCCTGCGGTGGGCTGGCTCTGCTCGGGATTTGTTCCTGCCTTGCGCCCTGTGCTGACTGGGATTGGCTCCAGCAGACCCCCATGACCCTGTGTTAGGATATAGCAGGTTGGATAATGGATGGATGGATGGGTGTATAATGTGTGAAAACTTTAGTCCAAATATCAAATAAACACATGCGCTTTTATTCAAGAATATAACCATGTGGCTGTCAATGACTTAAAAACTCAAGCTGAAATATCAATCGTTAGTGAGTTTACACATATTCTTGAATGGTGCAGAGGCAAGAACTCCTGCCTTATAACCCAAAGGTCCCGGGTTCGTGACCGGGCATGCTGTGTTTCGAGTAGTGAGCTGCTATTATTTCTACAATATAATAAAAACATACATTTGATTTGAGTCTGTAACACCTGGTGTAATTTTTAGCAACTTCTAAAAGTTAGCGCTTATTTTTTTATTATTCAGTTTTATTCCCTCAATGACGTTCACATGATACAACAAACTTGCCTCTCCCTGTCTGAGTTGATGGCATTTATCTCCATTCTTTTCACAAGAGCAGCACTGTTGCTGACACATGCTCAGAACTATTTGTTTTAACGGCAATGAAAGATACGATGTCCCGTGACCACTATCAGACTGGACAAAGGCAGGACCATAGCAACAGATAGCTTCTTCGCAGCGCTTTCGCTGGCTAAAAGACTGCTGCACTGCAACACAACTCTGCTTGGCACCATAAGTAAAATGGGGCTTCCACCTGCAACCAAAGTCACTTTAGTACGTAAGCAATTCGCCATGCTAGTGTTTAGATCTGACAGCGCCTTGCTGATGGTATATACGCCCAAAAAGAAGCCTTTGATTTCAGTCTGTAACAGCCGGTTTAAAGTTTGAGTGTGGAGTTGTGTTGCATTGTGGTGCAGAGCAGTCTATTAGCTGATGGAGAGGTGCGAAGGGATTTAAGGTGGGCCGGGATTACAAGTTTTTCCATAGGCTTCAGGAATTCTAGTGTTAAAAATACAAAATTTGATCACCATCATACAGCATGCACCCAGAAATGAACATGAAAATGATCATAATCTTGAAATAAAGCTCACTCAGCAAAAAATAAACTGTTGAAGAATGCTACTTAATAAAATCTACTGTGATTTGGAATGCACTAATAAAATTCTGCTTGTGTACCCTTCCATAAAATTATACATATTTGACAGTTTTCCTAAAGTTAATCATGTTTGAACCAGAGTTGTCGCTCTAAAGATAAATGAACAAAGAAATGTATAAAAATCCAAATAAATTATACTTACACAGTTTAGACCTGATTTATAAGAATGTTTCTCATATATAATAGGTTAATAAAACAAATTTAAATGAATTAAATTTGAAATACCTTAATAAATATGCATTTGTTAATCCATTTTTCTGAACATACTTTGATAATTACAGAGGTTAATGAAGCAAAACAAATGTTAAATCATTCCAGTTCCACTTTCCAAAGTAGATGTAAATATAGGGAACACTAAGCATAAATTATCAAACTGCAAAGCCATCATCAGAAAACAATGGTTCTAGTGGTGAAAAGTACACAGAAACCAAATCAACACATTTCTACTATATTACTAGAAAAGGTAGCTACCTCTGTCCAGTTTTGGAGACGTTTATTAAGTTCAAATATTCTGTAATCAGTCTGGTTCCCATACGGCGTGTGCCTTCTGCAAAACAGAGTAACAAAACAAAATAATACAAAAATTGAAAGCTTTCTGAACAATATACATTTGTTTTAGAAACAAAATCAACTACAGTGTTTCAAATTCCAAAACGTGTAACAAATAGCTAATTCACAGTTCCTTAACAATAAATTACAAGGCCATAAAAGGAGCTACATTTGTACCTGAACTGGTCAGAAAGATGGAATGCAGTTGGAGGGTATTTTATGCTTTTATCCAGAGCATGGATGTACAGTGGTTAATGCTGCCAACTCAAAGATGCCACACCCAGGGTTCAACTCTTGTTCCTGGTCAGTGCCTGCATAGAGTTTGCTCTTTTTCCACACACCTGTGTGTATTTTCCTTCAGGTACTCAGGTTTAACTTCCCCACTCCTACATCTCAAAGACGTTGTATACAAGGTTAATTGACCCTGAATGAGTGTGTATCAGTGGAGGACTTATGTCCCATTAATGACTGGTTTGTGGCTTGATCCCAGTACGGCTCCAACTGCCTCTGCAACTCAGACTTGGATTAAAATGTGTTTAGTGATGTTGTGTTATGTACTGTATGTATTTGGGTCTCCAAAATTCAGAGATATGTAGTTGTACAGCAAAGAATAAGATTCCAACACCAAAAGCAGAATAATTTAAACCATGAACAGTCAAAAGACAGACATACGCAGAAATGTAGGTAAGTAGGAAAAACTCTACTGTTTATCAGATATCCCAACAACTAGTTTAGAAATTTTATGGTCAGAACTACAGTTCAAATCAAGCTGTGCCTCTTTGATAGCAAAAAAAGAATCATATTTTAGTCAATGTTAATATCCAAACTGCTAATAATTAGATAGGATATCTGAGGACTAACAATTTAGAAACAATTAATAGGTATACAAAAATAAAATGTAATAAAAATACCCTGTCAGTTTAAAAGTAATTAAAACAGCTGAAGTTTATTTATGCAAACAGAGCACAGATTTTAAGAATTTGATTTGACTTTCAAGAATTTAATCACTATTAAGCAAAGATGGAGCATCACATGACAAGTACAGGTGTATTAGTAAACAGCATGAATTCAGGCAGGAGAGTGTGTATTTTACCAGTACAGTGATCCCTCGCTATATCGCGCTTCGCCTTTCGCAGCTTCACTCCATCGCGGATTTTATATGTAAGCATATTTAAATATATATCGCGGATTTTTTGCTGGTTCGCGGATTTCTGCGGACAATGGGTCTTTTAATTTCTGGTACATGCTTCCTCAGTTGGTTTGCCCAGTTGATTTCATACAAGGGACACTATTGGCAGATGGCTGAGAAGCTACCCAACTTACTTTTCTCTTTCTCTCTCTTGAGCTTTCTCTGATCCTGACGTAGGGGGATTGAGCAGGGGGGCTGTTCGCACACCTAGACGATACGGACGCTCGTCTAAAAATGCTAAAAGATTATCTTCACGTTGCTACCTTCTGTGCAGCTGCTTAGTGAAGTGACATGCTTCACGGTGCTTCGCATACTTAAAAGCTCGAAGGGCACGTATTGATTTTTGCATGTTTGTTTTTCTCTGTCTCTCTCTATCTCTCTCTCTCCCTGCTCCTGACGGAGGGGGTGTGAGCTGCCGCCTTCAACAGCTTTGTGCCGCGGTGCTTCGCATACTTAAAAGCCAAACAGCCCTATTGATTTGTTTGTTTTCTCTGTCTTTATGACAGTCTCTGCTCCTGACGCACACTCCTTTGAAGAGGAAGATATGTTTGCATTCTTTTAATTGTGAGACAGAACTGTCATCTCTGTCTTGTCACGGAGCACAGTTTAAACTTTTGAAAAAGAGACAAATGTTTGTTTGCAGTGTTTGAATAACGTTCCTGTCTCTCTACAACCTCCTGTGTTTCTGCGCAAATCTGTGACCCAAGCATGACAATATAAAAATAACCATATAAACATATGGTTTCTACTTCGCGGATTTTCTTATTTCGCGGGTGGCTCTGGAACGCAACCCCCGCGATGGAGGAGGGATTACTGTATACTGGAATTCAATGAGGAGCTAATACATGTATACACCTGGTAAGGTGTATATGCTATTATTTATCCTGATTTTCAGAAAGCTTTTGAAAATATCCCACATGACAAGTTAGTGATCAAACTTAAAAGAAAATTTTACTGAAACCAATTTTCCAGCCACCTGCACACTGTGATCTAAACACTGGGACAAAGGTTAGGGTGAGAGAAATTTTTGTAGAATTAATTGGTGTTAACAGTGGGGTGCCTCAGGGAACAGTGCTGGTACAGCTGAACATTATTAATATACATAGACACAGCATGTACTGTGTGTGTGTATATATATATATATATATATATATATATATATATATATATATATATATATATATATATATATAATATATATATATATACAGTGATCCCTCGCTATATCGTGCTTCGCCTTTCGCGGCTTCACTCCATCGCGGATTTTATATGTAAGCATATTTAAATATATATCGCGGATTTTTCGCTGCTTCACGGGTTTCTGCGGACAATGGGTCTTTTAATTTCTGGTACATGCTTCCTCAGTTGGTTTGCCCAGTTGATTTCATACAAGGGACGCTATTGGCAGATGGCTGAGAAGCTACCCAACTTACTTTCTCTCTCTCTCTCTCTCTTGCGCTGACGTAGGGGGGTGTGAGCAGAGGGGCTGTGTGCAGCTGCTTCCTGAAGGACATGCTGCACGGTGCTACGCATACTTAAAAGCTCAAAGGGCACGTATTGATTTTTGACTTTGTTTTTCTGTGGCTCTCTCTCTCTCTTCCTGCTCCTGACAGAGGGGGTGTGAGCTGCCGCCTTCAACAGCTTTGTACCGGCGGTGCTTCGCATACTTAAAAGCAAAAAAGCCCTATTGATTTTTTTTTGACTGCTTGCTTTGCACTCCTTTGAAAAGGAAGATATGTTTGCATTCTTTTAATTGTGAGACAGAACTGTCATCTCTGTCTTGTCATGGAGCACAGTTTAAACTTTTGAAAAAGAGACAAATGTTTGTTTGCAGTGTTTGAATAACGTTCCTGTCTCTCTACAACCTCCTGTGTTTCTGCGCAAATCTGTGACCCAAGCATGACAATATAAAAATAACCATATAAACATATGGTTTCTACTTCGCGGATTTTCCTATTTCGCGGGTGGCTCTGGAACGCAACCCCCGCGAGGGAGGAGGGATTACTGTATATATATATACAGTATATATACAGTACTGTGCAAAAGTTTTAGGCAGGTGTGAAAAAATGCTGTAAACAAAGAATGCTTTCAGAAATATAAATAATGATTGTTTACTGTTATCAATTTACAAAATGCAAAGTGAGCGAACAAAAGAAAAATCTAAATCAAATCAATACTTGGTGTTACTACCTTTTGCCTTCAAACCAGCATCAATTCTTATAGGTACACTTGCACAAAGTCAGGGATTTTGTAGGATTATAGTCAGGTGTATGATCAACCAATTATACCAAACAGGTGCTAATGATCATCAATGTCACATGTAGGTTGAACTACAGTCATTAACTGAAACAGAAACAGCTGTGTAGGAGGCTTAAAACTGGGTGAGGAACAGCCTAACTCTGCTATCAAGGTGAGGTTGTGGAAGACAGTTTCCTGTCATGGCAAGATTGAGCACAACAACAAGACACAAGTTAGTTATACTGCATCAGCAAGGTCTCTCCCAGACAAAGATTTCAAAGCAGACTGGGGTTTCAAGATGTGCTGTTCAAGCTCTTTTGAAGAAGCACAAAGAAACGGGAAACGGGCAACGTTGAGGATCGTAGACGCAGTGGTCGGCCAAGGAAACTTAGTGCAGCAAATGAAGGACGCATCAAGCTTATTACCCTTCAAAATTAGAAGATGTCCAGCAGTGCCATCAGCTCAGAACTGGCAGAAACCAGTGGGACCCAGGTACACTCATCTACTGTCCGGAGAAGTCTAGCCAGAAGTGGTCTTCATGGAAGAGTTGCAGCCAAAAAGCCATACCTCTGACATGGAAACAAGGCCAAGCGACTCAAGTATGCATGAAAACATAGGAACTGGGGTGCAGAAAAATGGCAGCAGGTGCTCTGGACTGATGAGTCAAAATTTGAAATATTTGGCTGTAGCAGAAGGCAGTTTGTTCGTCAAAGGGCTGGAGAGCGGTACAATAATGAGTGTCTGCAGGCAACAGTGAAGCATGGTGGAGGTTCCTTGAACGTTTGGGGCTGCATTTCTGTAAATGGAGTTGGAGACTTGATCAGGATTAATGGTGTTCTCAATGCTGAGAAATACAGGCAGATACTTATCCATCATGCAATACCATCAGGGAGGCGTATGATTGGCCCCAAATTTATTCTGCACCAGGACAACGACCTCAAACATACAGCCAAAGTCATTAAGAACTATCTTCAGCGTAAAGAAGAACAAGAAGTCCTGGAAGTGATGGTATTGCCCCCACACATCATTGAGTGTGTCTGGGATTACATGAAGAGACAGAAGGATGTGAGGAAGCCTACATCCACAGAAGATCTGTGGTTAGTTCTCCAAGATGTTTGGAACAACCTACCAGCAGAGTTCATTCAAAAACTGTGTGCAAGTGTACCTAGAAGAATTGATGCTGTTTTGAAGGCAAAGGGTGGTCACACCAAATATTGATTTGATTTAGATTTCTCTTTTGTTCATTCACTGCATTTTGTTGATTGATGAAAATAAATGATTAACACTTCCATTTCTGAAAGCATTCTTTGTTTACAGCATTTTTTCACACCTGCCTAAAACTTTTGCACAGTACTGTACTTTACGTAAATCTGGAAGAATCCACCAGGTGGATATATGTGTACTGTATATATATATATATATATATATATATATATATATATATATATATATATATATATATATATATATATATATATATATATACACACAGTACACACACATACATACTTACATACATATAACAATAAGAATATAAATAACATGCTGGTTAAGTTTGCAGATGATACTAAACCAGGTTAAATGGATTGGGCTTGTGTCTGATAAAACAATGTGCTATAAGCAAATGTAAGGTTGTAGATATACTAAGTAAAACTGTTATATTTGAATACACAATGGGAGGTCTGAAACAAGGAGTCACAGTGGATTTGATATTATCTACAGATAGTGTACAGAAGCAATCAAGAGGGCTATTAGGATGTTAGGTTATATAACCCTAACCCACTCTCACTCTCACCTCAGTGTACTGCACCCTCCACACATCCTTCTGCTGATACCAGCATATGAGAGACATCCCCACCCATAATTACAACAGTGCAGGTGAGCAGAGAGCTGAGGAGACTTCGTGCCAGCAAAGCAGCGGGTCTAGATGGAGTATCGCCATGACTGCTGAAGGTCTGTGCATCGGGGCTGGGGGGTCCTCTACAGCGCATCTTCAACCTGAGCCTGGAACAGGGGAGAGTCCCGAGGCTTTGGAAAACATCTTGCATCACCCCAGTCCCAAAGGTATCACGTCCTAGTGAGCTGAATGACTTCCGGCCTGTTGCTCTGACATCACATGTGATGAAGACCATGGAGAGGCTGCTGCTTCACCACCTGAGGCCACAGGTTCAACACGCCCTCGACCCTCTGCAGTTTGCATATCAGGAGAAGGTGGGAGCGGAGGATGCCATCATCTATATGCTACACCGATCCCTCTCCCACTTGGACAGAGGCAGTGGTGCTGTAAGAATTATGTTTCTAGACTTCTCTAGCGCCTTCAACACAATCCAACCTCTGCTCCTTAGGGACAAGCTAACAGAGATGGGAGTAGATTCATACCTGGTGGCATGGATCGTGGACTGTCTTAAAGACAGACCTCAGTATGTGCGTCTTGGGAACTGCATGTCTGACATTGTGGTCAGCAACACAGGAGCGCCACAGGGGACTGTACTTTTTCCGGTCCTGTTCAGCCTATATACATCAGACTTCCAATACAACTCGGAGTCCTGCCACGTGCAAAAGTTCGCTGACGACACTGCTATCGTGGGCTGCATCAGGAATGGACAGGAGGAGGAGTATAGGGACCTAATCAATGACTTTGTTAAATGGTGCGACTCAAACCACCTACACCTGAACACCAGCAAAACCAAGGAGCTGGTGGTGGATTTTAGGAGGCCCAGACCCCTCATGGACCCCGTGATCATCAGAAGTGACTGTGTGCAGATGGTGCATACCTATAAATACCTGGGAGTGCAGCTGGATAATAAATTAAACTGGACTGCCAATACTGATGCTCTGTGTAAGAAAGGACAGAGCCGGTTATACTTCCTTAGAAGGCTGGTGTCCTTCAACATCTGCAAAAAGATGCTGCAGATGTTCTATCAGACGATTGTGGCGAGCGCCCTCTTCTACGTAGTGGTGTGCTGGGGAGGCAGCATTAAGAAGAAAGACGCCTCACGCCTGGACAAACTGGTAAGGAAGGCAGACTCTATTGTTGGCATGGAGCTGGACAGTTTAACATCTGTGGCAGAGCGACGGGCGCTAAGCTGGCTCCTATCAATTATGGAGATTCCACTGCATCCACTAAACAGTGTCATCTCCAGACAGAAGAACAGCTTCAGCGACAGACTGCTGTCACTGTCCTGCTCCACTGACAGACTGAGAAGATCGTTCCTCCCCCAAACTATGCAACTCTTCAATTCCACCCGGGGGGGGGGGGGGGGGGTAAACGTTAACATTATACAAAGTTATTGTCTGTTTTTACCTGCATTATTATCAACCTTTAATTTAATATTGTTTTTTGTATCAGTATGCTGCTGCTGGAGAATGTGAATTTCCCCTTGGGATTAATAAAGTATATCTATCTATCTATAATTGATTTGTACAGTATAAGTCTTGAGACCTAAATGCTGAGTGCAGTTTAGGTTTCTAAATTGCAAAAAAAAAAAAAAAAAAAAGGCAGCACTTTGAGGTAAGACTGAAGGAGCTGAGCAAATGGAAAATAAGATGGGATATGACTGAAGTTTTAAAAATTATGATCCAAATTGTTACTTTAAATTAGGCTTTTAAACAAAAACACACACAAACAGATAGAAACAGTGAGACTCATAGAATCACAGAATGAATTATCAAGCAGTCTGGTAAAAAGTAGGACATTAGGAACGTTATTAGGGACATTGAAAACGTAACTAAAAGTTATTTTGAAAAGTCAGGAGTATAGGATTCTTCTTGGGCTGAACGGCCTATTCTTATAAAAATTATTCTAATGTTTCCACACTTGTAAGTGTGCCATGGATAATCTACTGTTCAAGGTACTTCAAAAAGTAAGTCGCACAACAATCTATATATATAATTCACTAAGCCGCCGACAAGTAGACACCCATGGAAAGCACGCAAGACAGCCACGCCCACCAACTCTAAGACCATTGGATACGACGACAACTCGCAGAGCCACGCCCACCAACTCGGACGCGACGCCTCGGAAAACACGCCGTCATTTATGTGTGTCTGTGCTAGAGTCCGCATGCACCTCTGAGCCACGTTGACTGTTCATAGAGGCATGTTTCTCGCGGATGTGAATGGCTGTATGCAGCGTGTAAAACAGTTTGCAAGGGGTATCCCATGGGGTCCTTAAAACAATCCTTTAAAACTGAGCTTAAAACACAATGAAGGAAGCAGTCTTTAAAAACCAATAAGTCCTGTGCCTCTTTTTCATTAGCGTCTCAAATGCTTCACCGATGCAGGCCCTGCAACAGTCGAGACGCTCTCTCAGCAGCTGACCTTTTCTGTGCCTGACTCCACTACTGTCAGTCGCCTGATTAAAAATGGCCTTTTGAAGGGGAGCTATGGACCCGCTATACCACAGGAACACATTGCCTTCGAGCCTGCTCTCGCTCACTCTAACGTACCGGCTTTCTCTCTCTCCTCACTCGCTCGCACACTGCACAGGGGAGAAATGCCCGTAGCACGACTGCACCCGGAAACCGTTTCAGCCACACTTCCACGCCCCTCGCTAAGATTTAATATGCACAAGCGGTAACACTGCAAAAGCAGCCCAAACCAGAAAAGACAGCTGGCAAAAAGTGGCCGACAAATTAAACGCGTGTGCATTGTACTTATTGAAAGCAGCGTTACGGATTTTGCAAATGTTCATTTTTTTCCCTCTGCTTAAAAAACATTAAAAAAGCAGCATGATAATGCGGCATATACTACGCTGTGGGTTGGTATGCAGCGTGTAAAACAGTTTGTTTGTCGCGGATAATTTGCCTTTTACTTTAACACGAACAAAATTTCCTGTTAGATTTGCCTTTGCGATGACAATTAATAAGGCACAGGGCCAAACTTTCAAAAAGATGTGCATGTATCTGCCAAAACCAGCTTTCAGTCACGGACAGTTGTATGTTGTTCTCTCCAGAGGTCCATCTTTTCATTCACTCACAGTGGTATCCACAAACCCACCCCATTTGGACAACTGTGTCGTTCAGGAAGTGTTCACCCATCAATACATAATTATGCGGGTTGGCTAGTTTACAATATTACACGTACAATACACTCATCATTTAATGATAATACATTAGAAGCATCAAATTAACAAAAAAACAGCAAACTGTTTGGAAGGATTGACTATAAATAAATGATGTTTTGTAAACTTGCTCAATTATGTAAATAAATAAAAGTCTGTCCAGTTCACATGAAAAGCTGTAACTTTAAAAAGTAAAATATCCTAAGCCAGTATTTTATTGTGGGGTAAAAATTAAGAATTTTATTTTGTTTGAATAATTTATATTCTGCATTCCCAACTGTGCTCAAGTTGACACACAAATGTACACAAAAAATGCAAAATCACTGATCTCTTTAAAGTAAAGGACAATGAAGCATATGTTCAAAATCAATTGGTTTCTAATATTTTTCAATAAACAAAACTGCCAAGTCTCAGTGATTCATTTTTAATTATTGTATCCACAGATGTTCTAAAGTGATATTGCTCAAAATTAGTATGCTTCTATCATTCTGGAATGCTAACAACTGTGCTAAGTTTAATTTGGATTACATGATTTATTTTTTAGTTATTGTATCCAAATCTTAACATACACTGTATGAGGAGACATGCAAACACACATATATGGACTGCCATTGGGTTTAGGGTTTCCTATAAAATGTGTAAATCTATTGAATATTTACATTTTGACCACACTGCAATGTAGGAAATTATCATTATCCCTAGTTTAACAGCCATTTTGCAGGTTTATTCAGATAGTCAGTTCCTACCAAATCTTCCTACATTCTTCGCAGTACTCAGCATTCTTTGAAGTAAAATCTATTCGTTTCATACCATCGGACACCACATCCAGGCTCCCTCCGGGACTCATCCTCTCCACCTTGATCTTCAAGTACCTTTTCAACTAATCATCTCAACTTTCACTTCACGTGCCACTTTAGTGTATTTTTCCTTAACACAACATGTATTGCCTGCATATCAAGTCTTTACAACATATTCCTCTCACTCCATGGCACAGACACATCCACTTGATCATTCTCATTCCTATTTTTTCCAGCTTTGCTATACGTTTTATCTTCTTCAGACACATTCCCAAAAAGCAAGATACTACTCAAGCAGTTTTCATTCTCTTTTCCCCTCAACACCAGAGACTCTTTAAGAAGGTAAAATGCTGGACAAATCCCAGAATTTCTTACTTGCATCCCTAACCCTCCTGATGTGTCCACTTGCTTGCACCTCCTGCTGCACTCAACATGTTACCTAAGTAGCAGAACTTCAATGCTTTCTCCAAAACAACTCCATTGCTGATACTAGTGCTGAGCGGTATACCGGTTCATACCGAAAACCGTTTTTTATTTTTTTTTATGATATGGATTTTTCTTATACCGCAACACCGGTTTAAATTGCCTAAACGACGTTCAGAACATGGTGCAGCGGGAAACTGTTCAAGTGGGGACCTTTTTCACTGCTACACCGCTAAACACAGATTTGTTGCACTAGGGCTCTTTTTCACTGCTACACCACCAAATAGGTAGCGGTAGCATAGGTATTGCATGATGAAAATGGACAGAGAACATTCCGAAACTGAAGCCGACGATAAAGTTGAACATGATGAACAGAAGAACTTTTGCCGAAAAAAGGAGTCACGTCCGTCGCCTAGAGATACTTTAGTTTTAAATGGTCAGATGTGTAAATACTGTTTCTATACTACCGGATAATACTGCAAGCCAAGTTGTACTTGTTTTATTTGTTTTCAATGTGTAATGTACCTGCGTACTGTGTAATAGTGTGACGACATGTTGACTTTATCCTCGACATTTCCACTTTAATCTTGACGCTTATGACGAGAATAAAGTCGACATGTTGACTTTATTCTCGACATTTCTACTTTATTCTCGCCGTTTATGTCAAGATTAAAGTCGACATGTTGACTTTATTCTCGTAATTTGTCATTAAAGTAGAACATCGTAAACTAAACTTCATCGTAAAATGAATATTTAATTTACTAGATTTTCTCAAACCCCGTCATAAGTTATATAGCACATTAAATGCTTTGTGTTAAGTGAGTCTTAAACTGACTTCTTCTTGCACTAAGAGGATGCGCCGGCAGCAATCGCCGCATAGAATACATTCACTTCATGATCTTCCTGCTCTCTGAACATTTAGAATGCTAAGATAAATACTTAATATAATTTTCATGGTGGAATGCATTAAAGCATGCATTAATCATATGGGGGCACGGAGGCGTGCCTGCCTTGCATTTCCATGTTTTTCTGGTGGGTTTACTCAGCGTGCTTCAGTTTCCTTTCAAAGTCATGTAGGATGTGGGGTTTTGTTGTGCTATATTGACCCTGCTAGTGTATGTTTTGCTTGTATTCATCCTGCGATGTGCTGGCAACTCGTTCAGAGATGGGCGCAACTCTGAATGGATGGCATAATTAAACATGTATAACAAAGATATTTTTAAAGTTCTGAACACTCCGTGGGCTAAGTTTATGACTAGTTTTAATTTCACAAAGACGTTTATCGTGTGGTGATTGGTTATATGGTGAAAGAAAAAGGAAGGATAGGAACTGGGGTTTTGGTACGTCAGATAGAGACAGCATGCATGCAATAAAGATAACCAACTCAGAAGAACATGCATTGAATTCTGTGTTCGTGTCTCCAACTAGCAGATCACAAACCCAACATTTACACAATATTTAAGTTAAACCTGTGCAATAGCTATTCATACATCCAGTTTTTTGGAGCCTCGTCACACCTGCCATAAAGTTCTCTACACTGAACATACACCTGGGGACCCCTTACGGCGAGGGAGCAGCACTACCGCCTCACTACCGTGCATGTGTAATACCTGCTTTAATGCATTTCATCATGAAAATGATATCAAGTATTTATCTTAGCATTCTAAATTTTCAAAAAGCAGGAATATCATGAAGTGAATGGATTCTGTATGGTGATCGCTGTCTTCTCTTAGTGCGGAGAAAGTCAGTTTAAGAAGCGTAGTGATTAACCACTGGGTCGGGTAACGTAACACAAAGCATTTAATGTGCTGCATTAATTTATGACGGGGTAAATTAAGTAATTGATTAAACATTGATTTTAGGAAGAAGTTTAGTTTACGACATTCTACTTTAATTATGAAGTAAACTATGAGAATAAAGTGGAAATGTCGACTTTAATCTCAACATAAACGGCGAGAATAAAGTGGAAATGTCAACTTTAATCTCGACATAAATGGCGAGAATAAAGTGGAAATGTTGACTTTGTTCTCGACATATAGTTTGTTTTTTTCTTCCCAGTATAGCTTAGCTTGAAGCAAGGTCCATATTAATGCAGTTTGCCTAAATGATGGTTCAGTTGGTAAAGATGTCATCACCAAGTTGCACTTGTTTTATTTTATTTTAGTGAATACTGTGTAATGCACCTGGGCTTGAAGTCTTGAAGTAATAGTGCAACTATCAGTAATAATACTATTATTTATTTTATTGTTATCATTTATTAGTTTAAATATTATTCAGTTTAATGATGATAAAGTTGTTTAAAAAGTCACTTTAACGTGTCAGTGGACAGAGATTGTTAACATTAACAGAAAGTGTAGTTGGTTTACAAAAAATATTTACTATTTATTCCTTTTCTAAGACATATTCGGTGCAATACAATTTTTGATAAGCACTTTTGGATATTTTACTAAGTCTAAATGCCTCTTTGTATGGTTGAAAATATGTTGTCAAAATTATAGTTTGTTTTTGCAAAATTTGTTCAATAAAAAGTTTCTATATTTTGACTGCATCTGTCATGCAATGTGATACCTTCTCCATTAGTGCCACCCCCTTGAAAACTATCACTTTATGGGGCAATGCAAAACTGTATTAATACTTGTGTGCACATTAAAATTTTTTTTTTCTACAATGTACAATACTCTTGACAGTGGAATAAGTTATTCTTAGCCAGTAATTGCAGTGGAAAATGTGGTTAACATCCACTCATGCATGGGGGAAAAAAATACCGTCGAATACCGTGAAACCGGGAAAATTTAGAAAAATACCGTGATATAGAATTTTGGTCATACCGCCCACCCCTAGCTGATACCTAAATTTACATTTACTATAGTATTCTGCACCTCTGTCACACGCTTAGTACAAACAGAAGTCACTTTTGCTGCCAGCAGACTACCTCTTACATCAGTACATCTTTTACACACCCATTTCTCCATGCATTAAGTTGAGTTTCTCCTAACATCTCTACCGCACAAGCTGCACAGCCTTGTACTCACCCACTACTTCCACATTACCTGCTTTTACACATATAACCATTACCCTTAGTCTATTCTACATTTACCTTGAGACCTATCACTTCCAAACTGTCTTCCCATTTAAGTATCTTCTCCTACAAATCAGCTTCACTTTTGCCATCAACACAAAATCATTGGCATACAAGAGTTTCCAAAGCGATCTTCACAGGCAGAATACAGCAGTTTAATGCACACACCCACCTAAATTCACAAATTCACACTATGCCAAATGCAGAACTTTGGGATGTATAAGAAAACTAAAATATTCAGTGAAAAGAACACAGAGCAAACTACACTAACACAGTAAACCTAGGCTTCGATTCAAACTTGAGACTCTAGAGATGTGAGCCAGAACCACTAACTTTTGTGTCATCAAGTCACTTAATAACAATGTCTATCTGTGTTAATCAATCTTATTAACCACTGCTAAAACTGTCAAAACAGCTCAGGCTGCATGTATGGCCGCTTAAAATATTTCTAATACACCTTCTCCATATCATTCTTGTTCTGAGTTTGACGTTAAAATGCATCTAGTCCTGCAAGTGGTTCTCTAACTTTCGGGCTGGTGTCAGGAATGGCACTCCAGCTGTTGTAAAAACTGCATTATGAAGGGGATGGGGGAAAGCGCTGGCGAGTCTCATATCCGGAAGAGTCGAAACTGCTGGATAGCCAATGGGGTCAGGCCTGTTTGGGATTGGAGCTGGTGTGGTGCTGAGCCGTTGCCCACAGCACAGCACCACCCAGGTCCCAATTAAAGGCGGCCCATCCGAGCAGGTGTGTTGAATGTCTCGTCTTTCTGGCATGATGCTCATTATCTTCTACTATCAGAGGAGCTTCATAAACTCAGCATGTCAGTGGCAACACTCTCCGAGATACGCAGACCTGGGATTTGCCAGATTTATGTAGGAGAGGACAGTAATCCCTCCTCCATCGCGGGGGTTGCGTTCCAGAGCCACCCGCGAAATAAGAAAATCCGCGAAGTAGAAACCATATGTTTATATGGTTATTTTTATATTGTCATGCTTGGGTCACAGATTTGCGCAGAAACACAGGAGGTTGTAGAGAGACAGGAACGTTATTCAAACACTGCAAACAAACATTTGTCTCTTTTTCAAAAGTTTAAACTGTGCTCCATGACAAGACAGAGATGACAGTTCTGTCTCACAATTAAAAGAATGCAAACATATCTTCCTCTTCAAAGGAGTGCGTGTCAGGAGCACAGAATGTCACATAGATAGAGAAAACAATCTCTAGCAAACAAATCAATAGGGCCGTTTGGCTTTTAAGTATGCGAAGCACCGCGGCACAAAGCTGTTGAAGGCGGCAGCTCACACCCCCTCCGTCAGGAGCAGGGAGAGAGAGAGAGAGAGACAGATAGAGAGAGACAGAGTTTGTTTTTCAGTCAAAAATCAATACGTGCCCTTCGAGCTTTTAAGTATGCGAAGCACCGTGCAGCATGTCGTTTCAGGAAGCAGCTGCACAAAAGATTGCAACGTGAAGATAATCTTTCAGCATTTTTAGACGAGCGTCCGTATCGTCTAAGTGTGCGAACAGCCCCCCTGCTCAATCCCCATACGTCAGGATCAGAGAAAGTCAGCACAACAGTGAGAGAAAAGTAAGCAATCTAGCTTCTCAGCCATCTGCCAATAGCGTCCCTTGTATGAAATCAACTGGGCAAACCAACTGAGGAAGCATGTACCAGAAATTAAAAGACCCACTGTCCGCAGAAATCCGCGAACCAGTGAAAAATCCGCGATATATATTTAAATATGCTTACATATAAAATCCGCGATGGAGTGAAGCCGCGAAAGGCGAAGCGCGATATAGCGAGGGACGGCTATGAGGATTGTGCTGGCCCCTGTGGGTCTGACAATCGTGGTGAAAGTGTCTCCATGTTTCTTAACTTTGCAAAAGGTCAGGGGCTGCAGATTGCTGGATCCTGGTTCCAGCACCCTAAGCCACATCGTTGGACTTGGTACTCCAGTACTGGTGGTGTGGTGAAGGAGATCAATCACATCCTCTTGGGCAGACAATGGAGGTTCCTACAGAATTGCAGGATCTACAGTGCAATTGTGACCCACTAGGCTGGCTACTTTGAGCAGCTGTTTAAATCTGATCCACTGGGTCCAAGGTTCTTGAGGCTGATCCTTGATTTAGCTGTGAAACACCCAATCTCACCGAGATTTCACAGGTGGTGAAACAGCGGAGGGGAGGGAAAGCTCAAAGGATCTGTGGTATCCGGGATGAACTTGTCCAGGTTGGTGGTGAGGATGTCCTTCTGGCATTGCAAGCAATCTTTGCTTCAATTTGGGAGACGGGTATCATCCCAACTGCCTGGTAAACTGGACGTACCATTCCTATCTGGAAAGGGAAGGGTGATCACCTGGATTGCGGCAACTACAGGGGATAACACTGCTCTCAATGCAAAGTAAGGTCCTTGTTAGGGTCATCCTCAATTGGATCTGTGATCACTTGCTCACCTACCAGCGACTCGAACGGAGCCTGGCACATGGGTAAGGAGGGCCCTGCCTAGCTCCGCTCTCCTGATGTCACGCTTCCCCCTCCCCTCGGCCTGCAGGCTATGTCTCGGATTAGCGCAAATATATCATTCCTGCAAGCGAACTACGATTCTTAGCATGATGAGAGAAGATGCCGCCGCAGCTACTGCTCCTGACTGGACAGAGGCTGGATGGGGCAGAGGGGGGCATTTCATTGCTCGCCCACCACACAGCCTTGCAGTGTCATTCGAATGGCTGCCCTGTTTGTTCTCGGTGGGTGGCTGGTGATGCTGCAAGTGGTGACCCAGGTGTGGCTGAACCAAGGCCATTGAGGGTGAATAGGGCGGCGAAGAGCAGTATTGTAATGTGTCTCGGGTGGCTACCTGTTGAATGGGGGCGGTGGTGGGCGATTCATTACCCGCCTTTAGCCTCACCCTGTTCGCTCTTGGTAGGCTGACGCTGCATGCAGCATACTGTATGCAAGTGGAGGTGACCGTGAGATGGGCGGGTGGTGAACCGCCACTCGTTGCCCCCATTCATTCTCAATAGCAATCCTGCTTGTACTGTTACGTACATAGCAGGAAGTTGTCTCTCATTCAATACACCAGACGTGCTGACAAGGGGTGCCTTCCTGCTGTGATAACAGTGTCCAGTGCTGTACAGAAGAGCTCAGCTTAACCTTTTGTCTTCACCCTTCAACAATGCCTCTGAAACACAAATCTGATGCAAGTGCTGGTGATACAGTAAAGAAGAGAAAAAATATCACCATGGAAAATAAAGTAGAAATAATAAAAAGGTCAGAGAAAGGTGAAACTCCATCATTCATTGGCAGAGCACTTGGTTACTGTCGGACAACAATAGCATTTATTAAAATAATGTACCTGTTCCGACTTACATACAAATTCAACTTAAGAACAAACCTACAGTCCCTATTGCGTACGTAACTTGGGGACTGCCTGTATGGAAAAAGTGAGTATATCATAAAAATTTTGTAATGTATGATATTTGGGCCAATATGGGCTAAATACAGGAAAAAAATCCTTACCCTATCCCAGGCTCCAGATACGTTGGAGGGTACATAGGTGTAGGACTGGAAAAGAGAGAAAAAAAACACATTTTATATTATATTATATTTATAGAAAAGGAGTTAGGAAAAATCTCATTTTAACTTTAAATATTTTATAAACATCAGCAGTAACACAATAAACAAACAAGATAAACAGACCAAATGTTGGTAAAAATAAATAAAATAGTTAGCCTTGTCAAACATGCCTGATATTAACAAAGCTTAATGAACTCCATGCACTTACACTCACCGGTCACTTTATTAGGTACACCTTGCTAGTGCCGGGTTAGAACCCTTTTGCCTTCTTCGTGGCATTTGGATTGGAGTGAGATTAAGATCTGGTGAGTGTGAAGGTCATTTGAGTACAGTGTACTCACTGTCACGTTCAAGAAACCATGAGATGATTTGAACTTTGTTAAATGGCACGTTATCCTACTGGAAGAAGCCATCAGAAGATGGACATACAGCAGTCATAAAGAGATGGACATGGTTAGCAACAATACTAGGGCAATGTTTTTCCAATCTTCTATTGTTACTGGATATTTTCCCTTTTTCTGACCATTCCCTGTAAACCCTAGAGATGGTTGTGCATGAAAATCCCTGTAGATCAGCAGTTTCTGAAATACTCAAGACCAGTTTGTCTGGCACCAACAACCATGCCATATTAAAAGTCACTTAAAACACCTTTCTTCTCTATTCTGATGCTCAGTTTGAACTTCTGCAGGCCATCTCGACAATGTCTACATGCCTAAATGTACTGAGTTGCTGCCATGGGACTGGCTTAGATATTTACATTAACGAGCAGTTGAACAGGTGTACCTTATAAAGTGGCTGGTGAGTGTATATTGTCCTGTGGTATTTAGTACAGAAACTTTTTTTTTTGACTTAAAAATAAGATGAAATAACTTAAAGATGGGAGATTAAGATAAGATGATCATCAGTTTTATTGTCACTTATACCATTTACCTTTAGGTTTTCACCACCCAAAACGTACTCTGCTCCTTTACATCTAAAATGTAAAAATTATCAGTAGATACTTTGTCATAGAATACAGACACCTTTGTCGCTATACCTGACACTCTGCACACTTTTGTGCAAAGCAAAAAATGTTGTAAATCATGGAAGAACATTAAGAGAAAGAGAACTGCAGAGACAAAAGTAAGTTAATACACAGTCTGAAGCTACAACAACTGGTGGTGCACCTTTGAAAAAAAGTAAAACTCCACTCACAACAGCCACTGTCAGCAGGTGACTAACCAGAAATGTGTTCGTACTTCTAGAAAAATAGTACCAGGAATCTGTGATAAAATGTATTACTTCCAGGTACGTTTTATTGTCACAAGCATGCTTCAGAAAAGCAGAAAGCACATTTTCTTTAATCAAAACCTTTGGTGTGATGGCTATGTAGAGGCATACTCAGGATAAGTGCCTCATCTGTGTCCTGCCAGTGTGACTAGGCAACCTTTTTTCAAGGATAGCACTGCCTACCCCTTACTGGGGCAAACGACAATAAATGGTGTCCTAAACAAAATTTCTCCCATCTCCACTCAGCAACAAAACCGCACCTGGTGAGTCATCCCTCAACATGTAGTTGAAAAACTTCAAAATCTTTCATCCTAGCTTCTTGGAATGTCCACACACTCATGGATTTGACCACGACTAACCAACCAACCCCTCAGAGAACAGCTCTTGTAGCTTCAGAGCTACAATGCTACATTATAAATATGGGGGACTTAATCATCATGTCAAGTGAGCCAATTTCTCCACACCGTGTTAGACACTTGGCAAAATTCCAGACTAATGGAAACATGCCATCATTGTCAGCATCTATAAGAAGGGAGGCCGCTTAACTATGGCAAAAGCTGTGGTATTTCACTGCTGCATGATGCTGGCAAAGTCCTTGCTGGCCTTGTCGTATTTCTCTGGGTATTTTGTCACGTTGCAGACAGAGTACTTCCAGAGTCGCAAGCTGGCTTTCATCCCAAATGAAGCACAACTGACATGATCTTCATCATCTGCCAACTCCTAGAGAAGCCTCAGGAACAACAACAAGACAACAGCTTTGCCATCTTTGATCTGTGGAAAGCATGCAACACCGTCAAATGTGAAATTCTTTGGGAAGTACTCCGTAAATTTGGATGTTCCTCAAAATTCCTCACTATGCTCCGTCTCTTCCATGACGGAATGAGTGAAGGTCCTTATTGGCAGGGAAACATCTACTCCCTCTGAAATCACTGTTGGTGTTGAGCAAGGTTGTGTCCTGGCTC